>NW_026642361.1:0-427500 GCF_028554395.1 Pezoporus wallicus
AGAAACCTTGACTGTGATTCCCTTGAAATAATTTTTTAAAATGATACATTCCCACAAAAACCTTTTGTTTTGACACATTCACAATTTCTACTGGAACGAAGCAGTTAGAAAATAACCAGCTCTCCCTAAGTTCCATTTAGTGAATGTTTTATTCATGGCACCCTAAATAGTACCTCTCAAAACTGAAATGTCCCAGTCATTTCATTCTCCACGTAATCAATGTTTTCCCAAGCCTCTCTTCATTTTGGTTGCCTGTCTGTAAGCTTTTTGCCACATCCTTTTTTGAAGAAGTAATCAGCACAGAACAGTGATTCAGAGGAATCTCTCTCGTTGATTTATATGATGCTGTTCACTTCCAGGATCATTTTCAACATCGCTCTGTCTGCATCCTAACATTCTGTTTGCTCTTTTGATTGATGCCATGTATTGAGCAAAGACTGTTACTGAGTTGTTCACAGAAGTATTCAAGTCCTTTTTTCCCCTCTGTGGTTGCAGGTAATTTAGAGCCCTGTAAGGTAATGTAAGGTGCATTAGTAGGTCAGATTATTCTTCCCAGTGTCTGTCACTCTCTTTTACTTCTGAGCCCTGTAAAACAGGCAGGAAGTGGTTCTGCAATCAGGCTTACCCTGAAGGATCACAGCTTGAAATTTGGCCTGGGACTCTGTGAGCACACTGCACCAGCAGCCATCTGGGAGAGGAGTGGAAGAAATGTCTTCCCCACAGAGAACTGTCCTCCTCATCACCAAGTGTGCACCCCCCTTCCTCTCACACACTCGAGTTGCAAGTTACTAGAGGAGCACATACTAAGAGGAAGGCCCCATTTCCGTAGTTTTCTCAAAGAACTGTGCTTCAGAAGCCCAGAGTTTACCGCAGACTGCATGTTGTATGAAGAAATATTTCCTACTGGGTTCAGCAGTAGCAGTCATTTTTTGTGAGGCTCATGCTCTGCCAGGGAGGAGGGGAAGCCGGGAGGAAGCAGAGACAGGACACCTGACCCAAACTGACCAAAGAGGTATTCCATACCACAGCACGTCATGCCCAGGATGTAACTGGGAGTTACCCAGAAGGGCTGGGACGGCGGGGTTGGAGGAGGTATCGGTCAGTGCTTGGTCGGGCTGGGGTGGGGGGGGCAAGTTATCAGTCGGCTGTGCTGAGGTGTTGTGTTCTCTTCCCTTGTTATTTTCTCTTATCATTGTTGTCGTTGGTGGTAGCGGTGATTTGTGTTGTGCATTAGTTACTAAACTGTTCTTATCTCAACCTGTGGGAGTTGCGTTCTTTTCGATTCTCCTCTCTGTTCCACCGGGAGCAGGGGGAGGGAAAGAAGGGGGGGAGCGAGTGAACGAGTTGCCTGACTGGGCTTAAACCACGACACTCGTATTACTTTAAAAATCATTTGATACATAACTGGTCACCGTTATGGTTTAGGATGAGAACTGGCAAGACGAGTTTAGCAGCAACTAAAACCATCGGTGTTATCAGCGCTGTTCCCAGGCTGAAAGTCAAAAACACAGCACTGCACCAGCTACTAAGAAAGAGAAAAATGACTGCTACTGCTGAGCCAAGGACACTTGTTAACGAAGCGTAAGAAGTGGCGGCATCCTGCTCAGCCTCTCTGCTGTGCTGGGAGGGAGCGCACAAGCATTGCTTATTTTGCATAGGTTCTTTTGTAGCTTAATGGAATTTAACTGCAGAAGTGTGACAGTGATTGGGTAAATGGCACCTTCCTTGTAAGGTGACACTTCCCTTACCTTTAGGTAAGACAGTGCTTTTCTGCTCCCCTGTTTCTCCTTTCTCACCTGCTCCCAGGATTTTCACTTACAAATGCAGAACAGTTGCAATACTCCCCGGGGCATCAGAGAGGACAGTTGGTTTGGTCCACATCTTAAGAGGAGAGTTTTCTTTGCAGCGTGAGCTGTGAATTAGACAAAGGTAAACTCTAGGTAGGGTAAAAGGCTGCGGCAGTTTACAGTCACTGTCCAAGGCATGATTTGGGGTGTGGAGGTACCCTACAGTCTTGTTTAGGCTAATGGGAAAGAAGTGAGGTCTCAGTGTAACTGCACAAAAACTGTGGGGAGTGAGAAGTGATAAAGATTTAACCTAATTTCTGGAATAAAAAACTGAGGTAGCTATGATAATCAAGATAACTAAAGGGCCAGGTGTGGGACGGGTTGAGACAAAGCATGAACCACAGAAGTTATTTAGGAAATGTTGGAGGCAAAATAGCTGGGGAAGACTCATTGTGGGGGAAGAAATTCCCTGGATAACTCAAATGATACACTACCTGACCCTTTGACAACTTCTGCTTCATACAGTCCCCAAGCATGAATAGACACTTGGGCTCCCAGGTAGATAGAGTGAAAATGCCTCTTGGAAAGTTCTCATGAGCAGCTGGATGGGATGCTGGTCAGACACTACATATAATAAAAGCAGCAGAGCTTTTGAACCTGTTACAGAAGCTGGACGTACCTCCTCTTTCTTAGTACTCTGAATTGCCTTTTGTATTTAGCTTTCCGTCTGTAAGGACTGGGGGCATCCTTCTCTCTGCATACTTATTGTAGGGTAGATTGCAGGTACACATCAGTGACCTCTGATTATCAACCCAAATTCCTGTCTACCTAGTGTCACCTGTTTGCACCCAGGGGTTTATTAACATGTTTAGATTATGTTCTAACCGCTCTGGTTATAATACTGGACATATTAATATTGAATATAATATTGTTATGATATTGTCATAATTATCTTGACTAATGTTTGAGACTTGCTACTCTAACAGAGTTTATGAAACTTAAGTTTGATCAAATAGGGAGGAAAACCATTGAAAACGGGAAGAGGGAAAAGTCTAACATAAAACCAAGAAGAAAATAATTGAAAATATGTGCACCACTGAGGTGTACAAGACAAGTACTAACAAGTGAGGGAGTTGAAGGAGAACAAGTCAAGAGGATGAGGAAAAATCACTTTGTGAATTTGATGTGAATAGGTGTTATTTTGCGGCCTTTCAGTTTGGACGGGATGCTTACAACTACAGCTTATAGCCTGCAAGTGGCTTTTATATGTTAGAAAGTTTAAAGTCAGCAAAGCAAAACAAACAAACCAACCAAACAGATGAACAACCTGAGGTTTTCAAAGAGCTTTTCCTGAAATGCGTCTTGAGATTGAGGACTTCTGTGGGTTCTTTGATACGTAATATCAACTCAGTACTTACTGTAACTTGGGAACAGGAAGCAGAATTAAGCAAAGGAGGTTGGTTTGATTCAGTTTGCTTTTTCCCCTTGAAGCTGGCCACCTACTTTATAACAGCATTTATGGGAATTTGATATTTGTTACGCTCTTGTTCTTCTTTTGTTCTACAAGTTTCTTGGCGGTCAAAACATTATTTTGCACAAGATGGAAGTAAAAATAGAAAAAATATGATGCTGATGTAGCCATTTCTTTTTGGAGCTGGTTTCTTTCTGAAAGAAGATTAAAAACTAGAACAAATCATAGAATGTAGCTATAAAATAAAACAGAAGGTATTGTGGATTTATACTTCTGGATCTTCAAATTAAAATAAATACCGCCATTATAATTGTTTCATTTGAGCTGCTAAGTGGTGATCGAAGTCTTACTCTTTCTTTCTGTCCTCTGCCCTTGATACTCTGTACTGAAGTAGAGAAAACAGTGCTGTTGTACCTTATCCAACTTTTTATGAATGTCTGCTGTCACCATTGTATCGATGCTTAATAAATAAGAACTCATTTTCATTTTGCCAAAAGAAAACAGTTCAGCAACAATCAAACATTTATTTCGTGGCCAGCCTTCTCTGGCCTTGCCTGATCTTCTCCTCTGCAATGCTGCTATATGTTTGATAAGGTTAAACTCTTAGGTCTTGCAAGATTCTGCCTTTTGAGATCTCAAAGGCAATCATTGTAATTATATTACTGTCTGTCCGGCTTTCACTCTAGAAATAAATCACTCATGAGATGAATGCTGTTATATAAGCTCAACTTCAGAGTTAAGTTTAAGAGAATTAAGACTTCAATTTTCGTTGCATGATATCCACTTCAGCCAAAAGAATGTGCTGGAAATGGAACCATTAGCTTCCAAGTAGGAAGCTTGTATTTAAACTGTCACAAAATACAGAGCGTGAGAAAATAGACATGTAAATCTGACAGAATTAAGAAAGAAAAACCCTAGTTAGTGAACAGTTAATTAACACAATACAACCTCTTTGGTGAAATGTGGACAGATACAGCACAGGATTAATTCACGTTATACCAGGTAGGCACAGCCCATATATTCCTGTAAACCCGAAAATAACTCTACATCAGAGTGATCTTTTTTTTTCACAAAGAAATAGAAGCTCTGTGTGGGTTCTACCAGGAACTCCACTGTCAAGTGCTTTTAAATGCAGCAGACCTCTTGGTTTGCTCTTTTCTCCTTCACTGGTGTCGCTGATGTTATAAGGTGGGCCACAGACTGTGGCTCTCCTGAAAAATAAAAGTCAGATCCATTCTATACTACTGCTATAGTTAAGACCAGGATTGATTTTTTTTTTCTATCCAACTGCTTTAGTTTAGTTTAGTTTAGTCTACTAGACTAATATTGCTGCTTCTTCTTCCTCCTAATAAATAACCAGAATAAATCTATGCCAGTTATCACAGCTAATTGCATTTGCTTCTTAACTAAACAGGGTGGACTACAGCATAAGATCTAAATTATAAATGTCTATTTATTAACACCTTGCAATTTTTGCATGAAGGAACGTAGATAAATTCCAAATGCTAGGTGCAAATTCAACTTACTAAGGTATAATGGAATGTGAGAGAGAAATGCTTTTGCTTTCTTTTGCAAGCGAAGAAGTAATATATAATTGCATACCTTAGTAACAGGGTATGCTTTGACAATGAAGAGATTTTTGGCAACTGAATAAAGTGACAGTGACAAATAGACTCAACTGCTCAGGCTAAAATAAATGTCTGGACTTCCATATGTCTGCACCTCACTGCAGGATCATGTACTTGTTACCAGCCACTTTTTGTTCCCCCACTTATTTTAATCCTCTTGGTTACTGACTGTGGTACTGATTGGAGGTGTTTATAGGCTGGGATAGATATACTACACTGTTTCTAACAGATTCTTTATTCCTTGCTGAGAATGTCTGATGTGTCAGGTTTGCTAAGTATGCATAGATCACAGGTAAACTCAACGCTGAACTTGCTACCGTGTATGATCTATGTGAGTAATACCTGCCTTATCAGAAGTGTGATAGCTCATGCTATTGGATGCCTGAAAAAAAATGCAAGCACACAAAAACACGCAAGGGAAGTTATACCCCAGTGTTTTGCTTTACTTGAGCTGGAACATCGGATTTTGATGTCTTTGTAGGTCAGCTGATGGTAATGTCTATGACTGGTGGACTTTGGCAAAGAGAGGAAGGAAAGTCAAACCAAAGAGAAAGAGGCTTTTCCAAATACCTTATCACGAAAATGTGGTTTTGTTTCCTAAACTGAAAGAAGAATGGAAGGAAAGAGTGACAAATACAGCTTTCAAATTCAGGTCTTTGTAGCATACATTTCAAAACTGTAAAAGAAGATTTCACATCATTTATACAGAAAACTCCTACTTTTTGCATACAGTTAAAAAGACTCTTCATGGATATCCTGCCTTTGCAGGACAACTGTCAGAACTACGGTTTAGGTAATATTGTCTAATTTAAATGAATTTCTTAGGCTTTTTTTCATAATTGGAAATGGTCAGCATTGACATTCCAGTTGAAACAATTTTCTTTCAGAAGACATGTGGAGGTTTCTTCAGTCTTTTGGGGGAGAGGGGAGGTCTGGGGTTTCAGTTTTATTTTGGTTTTTTTTACAGTTGAACTTAATCCGCTAGAGTATTACTAATTTGCTCCCATAAAATGGTACTTTAGAAACCTTTAATGTGTTTTTTATAAGATTCAAAAAATCAGGTTATTTTCTAACAGCAACTGCAAGCTCACTTGCTTTGAAGTGTTATTAATACCTGAACTGTTTATCATTGATACAGTGACTTTTCTATGGGTCTAGTTCTGGATCATTAAAGTTGTGAAAAGCTTTGCTGGTAACTCCAGTGAGCATCAGAAAATCCATGCTACTTCATACTTACAGTATTTGTCTCATTTGTAACAAGACAGTATAGGATCAAAACATATTTGACTCGTATTCTATAAATTTTAAAGCTCTCAGCTTCTTACTGTGTTTCCACCTCCCACAGCATTTGAAGTCTTCACTACTTGTGCTAATCTGAATTTGTAAAGTAATTATTAAAAACCTTTGATAATTTAAGACTTCTGAAACATTTCTACTGATTAATTATTCATTCCCCAAGTGGTTTAGTACTGCCAATTTGTAATAAATATTTAAGATTTCAATGGAATAAAGAGGGTTGGTTTTGGGGTTGTGTTTTATTGTGGTTGTTTATTTGTTTTTTCTTCATTTTAATTTTGCCTTAATTTTTTTGAAGTTTGAAGAAAGAGGACTTCTACTAAGACTCAGTGCTTTTTTATCTATGTGGATTTTCATGTGTACTGTATATATTTGACTTAATGTTGATGTTTTTTCCTTGAAATCAGCAAAACTAATCAGTTATACTATCTCTGCAAATACACATTAGGCCAGGCTGCAATCCCGCAACAGCTTGCACATGTTCATAATTTCACATACTCAGAATCCTAAACTATATCTGAATGGCCTCAGGGAGGATTATGAAGACTGATGAGGATTCTTATATAATGTGTTGAGAGAACTAGAACTTCAGAAAATGAATTAAAAAAAAATCCCAAGCTTGGTTGGAAGCTTCCTAGAGCTGCCTGGAAACAGCTATGTACAATGTATAATCTCTGTTTCCTCTGTGGAGCTTTAGTGCTGAAGTCAGACCACTCTTTGCAAAAGATGTGATTCTACTTGAAATTCAGAAAGAAGAATCTTATCTTGAGAGGAATCCCCTAACCTTTTTTCAGCACTCTCTGAAGGGATGGTATGACCTAATCACTGAATTTTCAAAGCATGACTGCTGTAGAAGGAGAGGGTAGTGAGAGCCTGGTACTGCACTTACATTATTTCCTGATAGTTAAAATAATAGGATGTGGAAAATATGGCTTTGTTATTTCACCTTCTTTTAAATAATTCAGGGTTAACTTAGCTGGACAGAAAATAAGATAGGGCCAGAATGCCTGCACACTGTGCTGAGAGCTGTCTTTCCACCCAGCTTGGGCCACTTCAGGAGCTTTTACCAATCCCAGTCTCTGCAGCAAGAGTTTATTGGTGACTGTACACAACAGATAAATAGCTAAAATTAATTAGCTAGGAGGGTAAGTATTAATATACTCATCAGGTCCAATGAAGGGACTGTGGCAACCCCACAGTTGCCTGTGAAGTGAAGAGGTATTAGCCTCTGAAGCTCTCTCGTATAGGATAATCCTTCATGCTGTTGTGTTGCTGTCTATTCTTTACATATTTTTTTTCCATATAAGATTTTTACCCTTTTCTGTTAGTATTTTTACTCTTAAATCACTGATCTCCATACTGTTCCATCTTGAGAATACTTGCACTTCTGAAAATGCCTTCATATGAAATTTTGTCTGGCTTACTTCTAAGTCACTTTTTGAATTCAAAGGTTTGAGACTTGAGATTTGAAGGAGGCTCATTTGCACTTTCAAAGCTTCTTGATGAAAACAAATATGCCAGCAAGGAAGGTTGTTTTGGCCAAAATATGAAATATTTTGACCTCTTTGATACTACCATTTCAGGGCCACCTAGGCATTGGCTAGGCTGTTATCTTTGTGGGCTGATTCTCCTGGCATGCTCTTTCTGGTTTTGGAAAATATTATACACACATATTTTAAACATGGCTGAAAAATCCTCTTTATTTCAGGCAGTTAAGGCATTCTACAACATAATTTTCTTTCATATCACTGTCAAGCACAATCCTCTATTGTTATGGAAGCTATTCACACAGTTATTCTGGGTCCTCTGCTTACAAAGTCCTTGCCAGTCTGGGAAAGATGCTGCTGTTAGCATCTAGGCAATTCTAATTCTAACTGCTTCTCTTTAAAAATCAAAGCTATCCTTTCCTTGAGAGACTTAAATTCATGAAGCTAAGCTCAAAAAGGATGTCTAAATCATGTAGTCTTACCTACTCAGTATGACAGGCTCTCAAATTTTACACTGCTGTCTTACATCAAACCCAAAGGCTTGTTAAGGCTTGAATTCTTACACTGCCTGTGGTAGGATGTTATCTGCAATCTAGCTCAGTAGGTCACTTTTGTTTGAGATTTTTTTATGCGTACAATGAAAACAGGTTATATGCAGCTTAAGAGTTTTATATCCTTTTGTGTCAGTATTTTTCCTCCTGAATCCTTGAGCCACTCACTATCTCAACAACTACACTCTGGTTTTACTTATTATCTGCAGTGGCCTTAGCTTAGTAACTTTCTTTCAGCTTAGCAATAACAATTTTTAGCAGATCCGAGTCTTGGCTATGTAGCTGTATTGTATCAAGCTGTGCTGTATGATACTGCAAAGTTGCAGCATCAATGTCCAAGTAGGAGAAGCAGATTATGTGAGACATGGTAAACAGCCCAAGCAGCGTCTGTTGTTGCAGAGACATGACTTCATTTCCCGCATAAACTCAATATTCCTAGTTTAGATCTTTTAAGGTTATTGTTACCTCTTTTAGAAGATCTGGAGAGTTGTGAGACAATTACTTACAAGCTTTTTGAAACCCTTCTGAGTATCCTAAGAGTGTATTTGTATTTGTATTCTAAGGGTGTAACCTGCATCCGAGCTCTTCAACACAGGTCTCCAGTATTTGACTCCATTGTAACAAACATTATAACACTGTAAATGCTTATTTAATGATTCATGTTCCTCTTTAATAGTAACTTTCTAATTATTTATTATGAAGTTACAATGTGATTTGCATCTGTTTCTGGGACAGTACTGTATACATTTGCTATATAATTATTTGTATATATTCTCTTTTGATCCATACTTTCCATAAAGACACATCCATAATTAATGTCAAAGGTCTGTATTTATTTCCAGAGATAAAAAAAAGTATTCATTCCCATAGCTCATTTGGACCTGCAGGGGAATAGCAATTCTTAGACCTAAATAAGCTATTCAGCATTCCTCTTTGGTTTTTTTTTTTTTTTTTTTTTTTTTTAGAGCAACTACTTGAATATGTACCAAATGAACATATTTAGCACTTAAATTAACTACATTCAGATAACTCATCTTGTTAAAAGAAACCCTGAGAAACACATGCACATAGATCATTGCAACTCTGAATGTAAACAAAAACAAGGGAAATACAATCACTGAATATAATATTGTAATAAAACATCAAAACACATACAAACCTCAGTCACCAAGGTATTGGCTTCATATGGACTCATAATTAATTCATAGTCTGCCTCAAGTGTGGCTGGGGAAAGGACATAAACAAGGAGTGGGGTTTTGTTGTTTTCCCTTCTGTGACTTTTTTTCTGCCAGATTCCAAATGAAATGAAACCAAAGCTGGCACTACACAAAATTTGATTCAGACACTAAAGCCATTAGGCATACATTTCCTAAATAAAAAATGTGCTGTCTGCAAGCTGCCTTGACATGGTCCACAAAGTCTAGTGCATAAAAAAACAGCCTAGTGAATTGTCAAATCTTACTGACATAAATAAAAAGAAAACAAAGCTCCTCTGCCCCTTCCTTCTTTAATCTCTTACAATTTCTGTATGAATATAATACTCAAGATAAAACAGTTATAAGCCTAAATGCAGAAGGAGAATGATTTTCTATATCACTGTGTAGCTGGAATACAATTTGAGACGTAGTAATTTATTATTTAAAAAAGTGTTTACACCATTTCAGATTTTCATCCAAATGAAGAACTAGGGTTCTTGCCTCTTCCCTGCGGATGTTAGCTGTAATCAGACCTTCTTAGAGGTTAAGTCTCTAAAGCATATCTTAGGTGTCCAAACTATGCTTCTGAGAAAGTAATGGTGAGGTTTTTTTGATGTCTTCCTGTCTAGGCACTAGTAGTGCTTTCTAACTGGGATCAGAAACAATGTCTAAAGCATATAATGGACAACCTATAAAGCAAGGCAACTGTCAGTGTTTTGATTTGCTATACTTAAGCTTCCACATCCACCAAAAATAATTAAATGTCTATATATCAAAGCTCTTAAGAAGTACTGATATGACTATAACTACTGCTACTGTGACTTTGCTTGTCTTGATGGAGTCAACCAGTGAATTTCACCTGTTCTCAACCACTGCAGTTTTATTAGATGCTAGAGTGCATTTGGAGCTACTGATTAAAATAAACTTCTAGTTATCATCATATTGTAACCTGAGCTCAGCTGACTCCCTGCATCCGTGCAAATTCCTATAAATTTATTTAACTGATCCTGCCATGAGACCCACTGCAATAGTTGCAATAAGGTGCTTGATTCTGTGACAATTTCCTTATCTGTAAATAACCCACAAAGAATGCTAATAAAACAAATGGCTCGTGAGCATACTTTCCTCTCCTAAAAAGCTTTCACTAGCGCAAATGGCACAGTTATGATATCCCTTCTGTCTCAAAAATTTAAGTGGGCAAATGTGATATTGTTAAAACACTTTTTTTTTTTTAATTTTCTTCCCCTGGAAATCAACACACTAGTTACTTTGCTACTGACAAATTCCATCTGAGTTACGTAAAATCAACTTTTTTGAGAAAACTAACATATATCTGGAAGCTAAGGCAGAAACTAACTTTCTTCAATTTATAGTTTACTGCAAAAGAAAAGACAGAAATCTTTATGTTTGGTTTTGTGCTTGTTTTATACATAACTAAGGAAGCTTAGGTCTGAGACAGAATGATTAGAATGCTGAATTTACTCACAGAGGCATTGTTTGATCCTACTGGTATTTCTAATAGTAGTATTCTTGGATCACTGACAATGTTAGGGAAATTATCTTTTGTTTGCCAGAGACTTCTCTTGATTTACATGAGGTCTTCTTGAAATGTTTTATGGGAGAGAAACAAAGCAAAGCATAGACTTTGCCAGCTTCAGAATTGGAAAGATTAAAGTTGGAGAGGCAGCAAATTTAAAAATGTAAGAAGACGAAGTTTACACACACACAGAAATATATAAGCTGTGTAGACACAGAAGATCTTGGATATTGAAAAGGTTTATCAAAGTCAATGAGAATAGCCAAATGTTGTAACTGTAAGCATGTACATAAATCTTTGCAGGACCCAGGCCTTTGTTCATAAGACTTGTCACAGTTTTGTTTCATGACATGTCACTTTGAGAATTTCTTTATTTCAAAATGAGTTGAAAACAAAAAAGTAATCTCTAGATATATTTTAAAAACCATTACTTGTCCTTGAAAATGTAATATTTACTTGAAAAAAAAAAATCACCACTTACTTTTCCTCATCTCCTGCCTACCTCTCCACCTAAATTAGTGAAAAAAGTATCCTTAATAAGACACATTTTTTCCTAAGGCACTTTTAAGGTTATATGTTGCCCTTTTAGCACCTATGACTAATATAATTCCATTTAAACTTTATAGGTTTCACACAGGCTTAAATTCTAATACTGCACATGATACTGAATTAAATTAGTATTTCACTGTATAATTAATATCATATTAGTATCTCACTGAATATAGAGACTTAGACATAGACAAGGCTACAAGGATCCTTAAGCTATAATTTTACTGTGTATAGAGGATATGGAGATAAGGAAGGCATGCAACAAGGTAACCAGATATCTTCTCTCAAACCAATGTAGGCCTTCCTCCTGTTGATAAGGCCTGAGAAACAAGTAAATGGCTGTGAAAGAAAAGAACTCATGGAGCCTCTCAGGGTCATAAATTAGACCAAATAAGAACATGCAGTTAGCTGGAAAGACTAAATGCATTCCAATGTCCTTAACTAATGGGTTTTCATAAAAGGATAAAATGAATGGGGGTGTTTCTCCCCAAACCAACCCCCACAGCCCACAGAGACCACTCCTCAAAATTCACAGTACTTGCATTGGAGACTTATCTGCCCAAATTACCATATGCATGAGTAAAGAGAATTGGGTGGACATTTCATGGAATTATAATGAATATATATATAACAAATATATGTATGAGCTGTAAACTGTCTCTTGTTGTGTGAACGATAGAGGGAGCAATACCCCATGCACCTGGTACCATAATAAAGTAATGCCGGCTTTCTAACCTTTCATTCTGGTTAGAGAGTTTATTTCCCAGATTTCAGTGACACATGTACATACATACGCAAGTTTAACCATACCATTTTGAATAGTTCTCAGTACTACAGTTAGGAAAACATGTAGGGATGAATAAATGTCAGCACGTTAAAGACCTAGGTGTCAACATTTTACCTTTACTTTTCTTGTAGCAGACTATTTCCCAACCTGAGTCTTTTCAGTGGGGTGTTGACTTTTGATGGCAGATTTAGCCAAGAGAAATCTTCACATTAATTTTATAAATTGTGTCCTGGACATATGTCAGGTGGATTCAAATTCAGGCAACTCTTGTCCTTTTGTCTTCATTTACAACCCAGTAGCTATCCCTCGTGGTGTCTAAGTTTTTGACAGAAACGGATGATAAGCAGAAATTGGAAACACATTCTTCCTCTGTCAGACAAATACACACCTTCTTCGTAATCGGGTGCAGCCTTTTCTCCTCTCGATATTAATATGTGCTTTGGCTAACCTGGTATTTCTAATCCTCTTTCAGTAAAACATGTCTGTGCCAGTTTCATAATCTTCAATTTATCTGCATTTACAGGAAAATTTCTTGCGGTAGCATCTTTTGTTAGATTTCATTTTCTGCTCCCATGTCACGCTATCAATAATAGGTTTTTTTGTGATTCTACTCATCCTTCCACAACATGCTTAAATCAAGGGGATCTTAGCTCCCATTCCCTACTTTTTCCGTGAAATAATAATTTTCGATCTGTGCACATTCACCTTCCGCATCTAGATCCTAGCCTTTTCCATGCATTCATAGAGACAGAAGGAAAAGGTGCTATAAGGAAAAGACAATGTGGTACACAGGCTCATAGACTTATAGGATAGTAGACTTCAGATATTTGCTGAATAGAAAATGTTGGTGGGAGAAGGGAAGCAAGAGAAAGACTGAAGCCTGGCCCCTGGTTGATATCAACCCTGAGGAAAATCTCAACACTTATTTTGAGATCACATAAGCAAACCCTGGATAGTAAACTGTGTTAGTCTGAAAGACATTTAAAAATGGGGAAGGCTGTTTGTGGGCAACACTTAACTCATCCCAGAAAGGAAAGTATGGAAGCTGAAATGTCAGCTCTTCTTCTGGCTATAGGTTGCTTGTATCTCTGTTAATTAACTGTTAAATGACAATTAATTTAAATGGCAGAACTGTGATCATTTTTTGGCAGATATTTAGGTAAGACCAGTGATAGCTGGAACTAGGCTTCCCTGTCTCTCACTAAATGAAGCCTCCGTGGGGAAATATATTAGCTTGCTCAGGCAACACTAAAAAGCTGTAGATGAGTACATAGCTAAGAGGGCAGTCTGTGCAGCTGCTTTACTTGGGAAGGGCAGAAGAAAGAACTCCTTAGTTTGGAGGACAGGGAAACTCAGGGAGCATTTAGCCCCTGGGAACAGAGGATGCTTCTTTGGTAGCAGTCCTGCACTCTGAAAGAGCAGCTGTCAAATTTGTAGGAGGCAAATAGCTGAAGGCTTGCTGCATACCTGTCTCTGAAGACTGTTCAAAAAGGGTGTGAACAGGTTTAGAAAAGACCCTTATAAAGTGATGAAGCCTTACCATGCTCAGGTGAAGATAAAAGGCAATAGCTTAATGACTTGCAGGCAACCAACCAAAAGAGTAGTTCGCAGTGGGAGTATGCGCTGGTGAAGGTGCAAAATACTTCAGGTCAGCCTATTCCTGTTGTCTTAATATGCTTGGATATTTTCACATGTATTGGTAGCTAGCCTAATAAGTGTACAGCTTGGTAAGAGTGGACACCCCCTTGTCGTGGGGAAAGAGCTTGTGTGCCCTTGTGAGGTTGATAGCTATGCTGGTGGTGGCATATGCCTCTGGTAGGGTCTGCCATGCCAGACAGGTCTCAACTGAAGGGTCAGACAAAGTGTGCCCATGGGCAGGATGGGCTCACTAGCCTTCGGGCAACCATCCTAGGAGAAGGACAACTTTAACTTCAAACCTGGGCAGATGGAGCTCGTATAGCCCTGTAAGGCCATCCATCTAAGAGAAAGACACTCTAATCAAACCTAGGGCCTGAGGACTTTGCTGTCATCGTCCAAGCTCACTAGGCCCTGGCAGATAAACCTCAGGTGTGAAGGGTGGGGCCAGTTCTGCGCACACTGTGCCTCACCCAAAAAATCCACTGTGCAGGCCCAAAGGGTTTACCCACACTTGCAAAGCCCTGTAGCGACAGGCGAGGGACGAAACAGCAGGTGATAAGGTGCACTGGAAGTCGCAGACCCAACCCTGCATGCAGGCGGTTCAGGACATTGGTCGCTTGAGACTGACCCAGGAGATGACAATCTTGTTTGGCAACATCCTGAATGACCAAGCAGCCTTTTTTTCAAGGAGAGCACTGCTTGTTCCGTATGGAGAGAGGCCTAGAAAAGGTGGCCTAACCAAAGCTCATCTGCCCCTCCACCTGGTTGGCTAGCCGCGGCCAACAGGCATCTTCTGTTGTGGTCAATTAAAGACAAAGAGACAAAGGCATACACCTGCCTCCAAAGGTGCATCCAGATTGACACTTGCATGTTGGAACATCAGAACCATGCTTGATACAGCAAACAACGGGCGTCCTGAGCACTGTTCTGTGCTAATTGCCCACGAATTGTCACGACTTAACATCGATATTGCTGCTTTCAGTGAAGTTCACCTTCATGAGGAAGGTAGCCTTAAAGAACATGATGCCGGCTATACACTCTACTGGTCAGGCAAATCCAAAACTGAAAGTCATCTTTCTGGAGTTGGCTTCATGATTAAAAACTCCATAGTCTCTAAACTTGAAAATTTGCCGATAGGTCATTCCGATCATATTATCTCCCTACGTCTTCCACTATACAATAAGCAGCATGTTGTTCTTTTCAGCATATATACTCCAACTCTGCAAGCTGACCCTGCAGAAAAAGAAAAATTCTACTCTGACCTGCATCACCTCACTCAAAAGGTTCTTATAGAAGATAAGATCATAATCCTTGGTGACTTCAACGCCTGAGTAGGTAAGGACTTTGAAGCCTGGAAAGGAGTACTAGGCAAGCACGGTGTTGGCAGCTGCAATGATAATGGTTGCCTCTTACTAGAGTTCTGTGCAGAGCAACACTGTTTTCCAGCAGAAAGACAGCTGGAAGGCAACCTGGATGCATCCTCGATCTAAACATTGCCACCTTATTGATTATGTCTTAGTGCACCAGAGAAATATTTGTGATGTCTGTCACACCCAAGTGATGCCTAATGAAGAATGGCAAACAGACCACCGCCTTCTGCGTTGCAAACTTAATTTCTACTTCAAGCCCAAACCTAAGAGGGGCGGCATTCTGAGGAGGCGGCTCAATGTTAATAATCTCCAAATAGCTGCAGTGAGGGACAGCTTTCAGGCTAACCTTCAGACTAGGCTTGAAGACCAGCTTATAGATTCTTCTCCTGAAGCACTTTGGCAACATATTAAAAATAGCATCCTGCAGTCCTCTGTAGAATCCATTGGGTTCTCCTTAAAGAAAAACAAAGACTGGTTTGATGATAGCAACCAGGAGGTCCAGGAATTGCTGACAAAGAAGAGATCTGCTCATCAAGCACACCTCGCTAAGCCACTTTGCCGTGTAAGAAAAGCAGCCTTTTGTCTTGCAGGTAGCAAACTCCAACAGAAACTTTGAGACATCCAGAACAAGTGGTGGCTCAACCTAGCAGAAAAGACTCAATTATGTGCAGATCTGGGTGACCACAGAGGATTCTATGAGGCTCTGAAGGCAGTGTATGGACCTACATTTCAGGTTCAAAGCCCCTTACTTAGTGCAGATGGCCAAACGCTTCTTAGAGATAAAATCTCCATCCTGAATCGTTGGTCTGAACATTTTCAAACATTCTTTAGTGCTAACCGTGTAGTCCAAGGCAAAGGAATCCAGCACATTCTACAACATCCGGGGAAAAATGAATTGGATTTAGACCCTACCATGGAAGAGACTCTCAAGGTTATACAGCAGGTGAAAACTGGCAAGGCAGCTGGGGCTGGCAGAGTCCCACCTGAAATCTGGAAGCACGGAGACCAAGTACTTCATGCTAAATTTCATGAGCTAGTTGTGTGCTGTTGGGAACAAGGTGAATTGCCATCAGATTTTCGTGATGCAAGCATCATCACTCTGTATAAGAAAAAAGGTGTAAAGTCAGACTGCTCAAGCTACCAAGGTATAACTCTGCTCTCCATTGCTGGAAAAATTCTTGCAAGAATACTATTGAACAGATTAGTACCCGCTATCGCAGAAGAACTTCTACCTGAAAGTCAGTGTGGTTTCAGAGCTAATAGAAGTACCACAGACATGGTATTTGCTCTCAGACAACTGCAAGAAAAGTGTAGAGAACAGAATAAGGGGCTCTATGTAACTTTCGTTGACCTCACCAAAGCTTTTGACACTGTGAGCAGAAAAGGCCTGTGGCTGATCTTGGAATGATTAGGTTGTCCCCCCAAGTTCCTCAAAATGATTATTCTGTTACATGAGGATCAGAAAGGCCAAGTCAGATATGGTGATGTACTTTCTGAGCCCTTCCCAATAACCAGTGGTATGAAACAAGGTTGCGTTCTTGCACCAACTTTATTTACAACCTTCTTCAGCATGATGCTCCAAAGGGCTACGGTAGACCTCAATGAACAAAATGGCATTTATATTCGATATCATACTGATGGTAGCCTATTCAATCTAAGGCGACTGAAGGCCCACAATAAGACCCTAAATCATATTGTCTGTGAACTGCTTTTTGCTGTTGATGCCGCCCTTGTTGCCCACACAGAAGCAGCTCTGCAGTGTTTAACATCTTGCTTTGTGGAGGCGGCTGAGCTTTTTGGGCTGGAAGTCAGCTTGAAGAAGACAGTAGTTCTCTATCAGCCTGCACCACAAGATTACCATCATCCCCACATTACCATTGGCGAGTCAGAGCTTAAGTCATTTCAGCAGTTTAGCATTATTTCCTCGGATGCTACAATCGACAAAGAGATAGATAACAGAATAGCAAAGGCATATAGAGCCTTCGGAAAACTCCATAAAAAGGGTCTGGTGCAATAAACACCTGAAGAAAAGTACAAAGATCAGTGTCTATAGAGCCATTGTACTGTCTACTCTTTTATATGGGTCTGAATCATGGGTCATCTACCGCCATCACCTGCGACTCATCGAATATTTGTATTTTGTGCATTTATGGCTGTTCTTCTCCAGCTGAACATATCTTAGTTGTTTCATTGAGGCATAGAAATTATTGTTTTACAGCTGTAGAAGCTGTGTAAATCAGGTTGAATAATTGACTAATCACTTTCTGTGTTTGTTTATGTTAATAGCTTTACTCAATTATGCTATCTTAATGTGGGCTGGAAAAGACTGACTTTATGATTTTAAGCAGTGTTGAGTTTAGTTAGTTTTTCTAGAAAAGTCCTAGATAAAGCAGTAAGACCCTACCAGAGTTTCAGAAAGCAGTTCGCTCATTGTTTTATAGTTACTTCATTATGCTTTATTATAATGGCGAGATTCTGTTTTGATGGAATAATTTGGACAAAAAAATCAACTATTTCAACTATTATCTAGGTAAATGCTTCTAGCTTTTTGATGAAAAGACTTCTTTGATAAAGCAGGTTTAAGACAGACATGAAAACATGCAGTTTTATGGAGAGAGAAACCTTCAGTGCAACAACATAGTTGCACAAAATTTCTGTATCCTGCCATAAAGATGAACAAGTGATTCTTATCTGCTGGCTGTAATGGGTTCAGTGAACTTTCTGTGTAGCTGATGATGAGATCCAGCTGATAAGAGCTGTTAGCCAAAATGATGTGGATGACTGAGCTACATGATGTAATTGAGGATATATAATTAGTGTTCCCTCTTTCTTGTGAGGAGTAGGTTGAGTGGTTAGGACTCTGTGGTTGCTGAGTTCTGGTAAAACTTCTGGCTTTTAGAGATTAACCCCTGGAGGTATTAATACAGGATCATATGTTAGGTATGTATTTGGATTTAGACTGTCAGTTTAGCTTGCCTTTTCTGATCCAAAGCATGGTAAAACTGTGCTGTGTTTCCATAGAAAAATCTGCTTTTGTTTGTTTTTGTTTCTTTGTCTTCCAAGAGAGCAGCTGTAGTGTATACCAGTTCTGAAAATTCTGTGCAGGATCTGTACAGCTCAGTGGAGATGGAGTAGACATATTACTTGCTGCTGGGTATACCTAGGTAAAACACCATCTCCCTGCTCCTCTCTCTCTTCCTCCCTCCACTCCCCCAATAAAAGAAAGGTGTCTAGTTAAGCTGGCATTCATGACTTAGTGCTGTAATGATATGGTCAGTGAATGAGGCTTCTGGGCAGCTGAAGAGGTGTCACTAAAATATTAATACCTGTAGTGTCAGTGTCTTTGACATCCAGAATGTGCACTGAATAATCTACAGGCCAAAATTTAGTGCCAAGGACACTGTGAGGAGCAAGTAAAAATATCCTTGTATGATGCCTTTCTGGGAAACATTGGGGATTTACTCTGTAGAATAAAGGCTTAGCCAGACTGCTTGCCTGAAGAAGCCCTGGATGCTTTTTTTTCTGCCTTGGGAGGAAAAAGGAAAGGAAAAACAATTTGGCAGGAGGATCTGAGCAACTGGTCTGGGAGAAAGCCTTAAGGAAGACAACATAGGATGCTTATTGGAAAACTGCATCTAGAGTTTGAATAGAAGAAACAAACCTTAAAACCTACAGAGAGCATTCACTATTCGTATTTAATTTTTGAAATGAGAAATAGTTTCTAAGATCTAAATACGTGAATAACATTTTGTGACAATGTAGTGCTGGGTTGCTAGAAGAAAATACCTTATGTTAATGTCAGTAAGAAGGAGAGAGGGGAAGTTGCCTCACATATAGATGGAGGTCCTTTGTACTGTCTAGGATGCTCAAAATGAGCTCTCATCTAGGCAGTTAAGAATATTGCCCCATCACAGGGGAGAACACCAAAAGCAGTTTATGCTGAAAATCTTTTTTTTTTTTTTTTTTGTTATGGCCAAGGTGTTCAATTTTTTGGAAAGGTTTGCAAATGAAAAAGTCTTCTGGTCTTTGTAACAGTTGAACATACTATGCTGCACAGCTTGGGATGAAGGAGAGGAAACTGTTCTCCAGGTGGTCTCCTTCTCTCTGTATCTGAGCACAGCTTTGACATAATTGGCAATCTGTCCCTGCATGGTCCCTCTATGATGTAGGAAAGAAGAGAGATGGTGATGTGACTGATCAACAACCCCACCACTATGGAAGACTGCTCAGAGGAGATAGGCATAGGTATTTGACTTGTGTAGCTCAGGGAAGAAAGCAAGGAGTGACTGCATCTACTGTAAGAAAAACTGAATTTAGGTCAACACAACAGGAACCAGCTGTTTTAGATCAGCTGGCTGTATCAATTGAGTGGGTCAACTGGCTGTGTAATTGATTTTTATTTTTTTTTTCCCAGTTAATCAAGTATAGGAATGTTTTCTTGAGCTAGCCAGACCAGCATGGAGGAAGTGCAATAGAGTATAAAAACTTAGCAGCCAACAGAATGAACTTTGAAGATGGCAGTGGGCTTGAGCTGGATCCTACTTAAGTATTCTCTCCTGGTAAATGGGGATAGCCGGTGCTATGATAGTGAACACACAGACCAGTAGGAGAAATCGTATTTGTATTGTGATACAACTACACATCCAATTGCTATGTTCTGCCTGTATTGTGATTTTGCTACATTGTCATATCCCTCTGCTAAATCAAAATCCAGTGTAACACGTACTATCTTCAATTAAGCAACTTTGGTACTAAACATTAAACCCTTCTCATGCTGAATGTTTAAAAGAAGCTGCTCAGAGAGTAATGGGTTCTGAGAGAGCATACAGGGAAAAAAGGGTTTGTATTTGCAAAATCTTTTTTTCAGCTTTTGCAGACACATGTCAGTTTGGGGTTGGGGGGTCAGTGGAATTGCCAGTGTGTTACATTCGGTTGTTATTTCTTGATGTTGCTTTGTGTTGAAATTCATTTTGCACAGAGGAGTGGAAGTTTTTATGCAAGTAAGAGAATAGTTCTCCAGCACTGAAAGAATACAGATTTCTGGTAGTTGATGATCACCTACTTTATACACAAACATGTTTAGTTTGCCACTAGGTGCCCCCACAACCATAGGCATGTTAAATTTAAAAGACTGATACAATAAAATGATTTGAAGAAAGTGTAGGCAGTTAAAATCTGACAAGTATTTCTTATGCTATAGCCTATATCGAAGACCAAATAATACTATAAAATTGTTGGGTTTTACAAGTTACATAGCTTTAAAGTGCTTTTTAAATGCAGTTGAATTAAGTGTTCTTTTCTCTTTTTCTTTTTTTTTCCTGCATCTTGAAATAGTCCATTATCACCACATTTTCTTTTTTTTTTTTTTTTAAAAAAAAACCACCAAAAAACAAAAAACCAACCAAACAACCCCCCCAAAACTCCGGAAAACTGTATAGTGTGTATAAATGGTTGTGCAATCTCGTTGGTATGTCAGTTATATATCCTTTTTGGTGATCTCATAGAGAGCTTTCTTCAAAAAAATAAAACTTTTGAATTAATAGTCAGGTAGATCATATATATGATTTTTTTTTTTAATTTTTTTTTTTTTTTGCTGGGACAGGATAGCTGAGGACTAGGGATATGAAAATTTTTGACTTCTATGCAACCAGCTGTACTTGTGCCAGCTTGGAAGGGTTCAAGCCACTACTGACTCTGTGTTTCTAAATAAAGTTGCAGGTTGGCTTATAGGAAGCACTTGTTGGTTACTATACTTTGCTGAGTGGTGGGCTATGTTAAAATGTACCAGAAAAAGGTTTAGAGAAGGGAAAAATAATTTGGATTTGCCCCAGTGTTTACACTTTGGCAGCTTCTTGTTAACTGGACATAAGCAGGTAATGCTGCATTGGTACATTTACAGAACTTGTCATGTGTTTGGCAGTGACACTAAAAACAATAAATTACTGAAAAAAGCCCTATGTGAAATCTGTTAAAGCTGTGGTAAGCACTGAACACTTAAGATTTGGAAGTAATCTTAATTATATCTTTATTTTGCATCTTGCTATGTATATTAATTTTATCAATATTTTTCCATCTATCCTCAACATGGCAGGGAATAAGAGAGTTTTGCAGAAGCATAAGATAAGAAATTTGAAGCGAAGAAATGGACACATTGATTGGGGCAAGCATCATTCTAAGTCTTCAGCTGTGAGGGCTGGAAACCAGAGTCATTGCAAAATAAACATTTCTATTTCCAGAGACACAGAATCGACTGTTAATCCATGTAGTCCATCAATCAAGAGCACAGCTCAGAAAACAGCACTTAACTATTCTTTCTGTTTGAAAATGAGAATGGTTAAGATGGTTGCTGCACTCTGATTTGTGTGCCTTAGCTTTTCACTTCATGGTGGATTTTAAAAAAAAATTAAAAAAGACATTTCCTCACTTGGTGCTCTATACAAGCAGTGTGTCTCAACTAAGGAGTTAATTTGACAGCATGACACCTCGAGTGAGACCTCTTTAATAATTTCTTGTGTGATTATTATATCTCTTTCCATACTGAAGTGGTTCGTGACCCTCTCACAAATGTACTTCGACCTTTCATTCTCCTTGTCTTCAATCCCAGCACGCACCTGCATCCTTCTCCCCTTATCTTGAGATCCTGCTGTTGTTATCTCTCTCTGTTTGGAGTGGGTGCAGACACACTAAGCACTGGAATGGTACTGGGTAATTTGGGTGTTGGGCTGGACTGGTAGTACCAGGAAGGGCTGTGGAAGGGACCAGTGGTGGGGAGGGAGGTGGGTGTACAAGACAATACTAAGGTGATGTGGGTCTTGCAGGTTCATTACTCACCTAGCTGAGCTATTGCTGTGTTCACTCTCTAGCCACCCATTTTGTTACTGTCTTCAAGGAATGGAAAAAGACCATGGGTTGGGAGGTCCAGGAAATGTAACTTGGTGGCTGTATTGAATAGGCAGAGTGGGCCTGGGCATAGCATTATTCCACTGCCTTTGTGCCTTCTAGTAATGTGTGTGTGCTGGGTGTCTGTATTTGAGTGGCCGGGGATGTAGTAAGTGGAGCTGTCAGAGCTGAGCTCTGCCCTTCAGTTGTGTAGGCAGACTTGTGTTGAAACCTCTCACTTCACTGTTCAGCTCCTTTCTCCCTTCTACTTTGTTATGATTTTCCTTTTTTTTTTCAAGTAGAAAATTAAAACCAGCCAACCTAGTTCCCAGGAAACTGGATGCTCTTTTCTTCTTAACTTCTCTTGGCTAGTCAGTGTTGCTTCTGCTTCCTCAAGCACAGGAAAACTGGAAGGAACTATCAAGAAGCAAACTTTAAAATAATAGTTATTTAGTTTAAAAGTTTTTTTTTTTTTCCACAAAATATGAGTTTATATATTTAGAATTAAAAGTGAAAACTAACGTAATTACTCCAAACCTGATTGTGTATTCTTTAAAGGTATTATTTTCATTTTGGGGGGTGGGGAAATCTTAATTTGTATTAGGACTTGACAGAGACCTTAGAGATTACCTTTCAGAAAATTACTTTACTCCTCTTTCAGGAGATTCAGAAATTCAGGTTACCTTAATATATGAATTTAATTACTTCTATCCTCTAACTAAGAATGTATCCAAGTGGAAATATCTGAGGAGGGGAAGGCAAAATGTGCCTTATTGTGTGTGTATGTAACCTTATATGTGTGGGGTGAAAAGATAGATTGTAACTGTTTCTGACTTTGTACTTCCTTTCTAAGGGCATGCAAATTGCACAAGTGAAATATTTAATGGCTGGGTTGTTACTTCACAAAAATATTAGTGAACACTATATATAATTACCTAAGTTTCAAAAATTTATGACAGTTAGCTGATATTAGCAGTTCTTAGAGAAAAAAGCAGACAGTTGGATAACTAGAATAGACAGATGATCGTCTGCAGTGTCATTACAGTTTGAATTTTATGTGTAATATTTCTTGTAATTCAACTCCAGTTTGCCGTTGTTTTCTGTGACTTTTACTTTCTTGCTGTGAGGGTTATGGAAGGTTTTGTGATGAGAAGATTGATAAGACAGGTCACCTCTGTGAAATTTTCCATTCATATCCTAAAATCACATCTGTTATGTATTTATGAAGAATTAATGAACTAAGTGTTGCCATTTCAATTTTTCATGCAGTTTAGAAATGGCCTGTGTGTTCAGGCATGGCTCGAAATATTTAATCCAGATCTAGTTCAACTACAGTCTAATGTGGTGAAGCCTGAAATAGTTTTTTATTCATATCTCAAGGGCAGAGATTGCTTGTTTATTTTCTGTGATGTCTAAAATTACCTCCTTTAGACTGACTAGTGAGAGGCTTTGTAGAACAAGAATACCTAATTCCAGAATGTTTAAAAACATAGCTATTGCTTGTACTTCATTTCCCACCACTCCTACACACAGCTTTGTATGAAGAAACACACTGACTCCAGCATATGTACTTGTATTTCTTTCCTACTAAGTAATTGTATAAACTGGAAATCATTCGAAGCATGGTACATACTTTTCTAAATGGCTGTACTGGAAGCATGATAAAGGCTGCATTGCAACAATGATTTCTTGATAAATGTTATATGTCTGTGCCCAGTAGAGAGGGAAGTAAAAATGGGATAAACATGAAAACAAATAACAGGTGAACTGCTCTTTTACTTAATATTACTTTTCTTGTAAAATGTTCTGTATTTTGCCTAAAAGACTTATTGACCTCTTCTGATGGGATACACACCAAAACCTTCTCGTTCAATTTCAGTATCAAGCTGGCATCTGACAATATCCATATAGGTAGATACTGTATGTCATATTTTGTACTGTGGAAATGTGATCATATCTATTAAGCAGAGTAAAATCATTGCATTATCAGACCAAAATATTTATTTATATAAAATCCATTCAATTTTCCTAAATTATACAGATAATATCAAAGGAGAAAAATCTGAAGCCCTCATCCTGTAAGAGCCCTTTCTGGACAAAAGTATCCCCTCCTGAACAGTTTCTGTTGTGTTTCAGGGATTAGTTCAATAATTTATCCCCCTGACTATAAGAAAATGCTGAATACCTCAGAACTGAAAGCCTTTTCTTTATTCCCTTTGCGTACTCATTTCAGGTTTTTGTGGCTTTGTTCTTTGAATCACTGCTGACTTGCATGTTGGGACTTTTAAAGAAAGCTGTGTGTTACCTTGAGAACGCAAGTGAGTTAATTTTCCACCTAACACTAAAGTAATATAAATTACCATATACTAAGTACTGCTTGTTGTTTTGATTTCCTTGAAGTATCATGGAGAAATTATGAATACAATTTCTTGTGTAATGGGTCTGAACAATACCCTTAATAGGTAGAGAAAACAGAGGGAATAAAAAGGAGTCAGAGTCCATCAGATCATATTGTACTAAATATCACTAGGTAGTACATATGTTGACAGCCTGATTGCAATCTCCTGTGATCTGTTCTTCATTCTTTGCCCAGCATCTTGTAATTTAGACCTAAAGAGCTAAATTAAACTCACTTGCAGAAGGTCTGCTGGTAGCACAAAACAGCGACACCAGTACAAAGGGAATTTGCTCTACTCTCACTAGACTATCAATGGACAGTTGTACTGCAGAATCTTGCATGTTTAAGATTAGGAAATGAAGGGAGGAGAAATGGGTGACTGTTTTTTTTTACAGCTCTTTCAGCTGACTCAGAACCTGCAGCTGAGTGGAGTTCAGAGGAGCAGTGACAGCCCTTCCAGCAGAACTTCTCTGGCTCCCACCAGAAGTTTACCTTTGTAAACAGGCACTTCTGACTGCCGTGTGGCTGACTCATTCCTCCATATAATACACAGCTGCAGAACTGAGTAGTTGCTCTGAGACTGTTTTTCCAGCTAGGAAAGTACATAACAAATTCATAAGCAGTGCTGAAAAAATCCAGTTGTGAAATAAGCATTCGGCATTCTTTTAAGGACGTAATATCTGCCCTGTGAGAGGGGCAGAGGAAATCGCTTTCTATTTTAGTTCTTGATTATTTCCATTCTTATTTCAATTTAGAGATTGCACTGTTAGTATCTCTTACTACCTGTGTCTGATTTCTGGGCATTCCTGCCAGCCTGATATGAATTCCCTGTGGGGGCTGTTTTATTGCATCATGCATTAAGTGAAGATAAACCTGTATGTCTGGTTTCTGTGCAGGTGAAACTTAAAGGGAAGAGAAATCTGGCTTTTCTACCTGAGCAGAAACACCTCAGTCTTAAACCTGGCTAGTCTTTTTAATGTTTGTCTGACCTAAGGATGTGTTATTTATTCACAAGGGATAGCAAATGAAAAAACGTAAACATGCTTCCTATTACAACTCTTCTTCTCAATGTATGTGAGAGGTTCATTGCTTCAATAACCAGTACATCTGTGCATGTCCTTATATTTTGTCCTGAGTTCAGCAGTAGCAGTCATTTTTCTCCTTCTTGGTAGCTGGTGCAGTGCTGTGTTTTGACTTTCGGCTCGGGAACAGAGCTGATAACAAGGATGTTTTGGTTTGGCCAAGGACTTTGTGAGCCTCATGCTCTGCCAGGGAGGAAGGGAAGCCAGGAGGAAGCAGAGACAGGACACCTGACCCAAACTGACCAAAGAGGTATTCCATACCACAGCATGTCATGCCCAGGAGGTAACTGGGATTTAGCCGGAAGGGCTGGGAGACTGCAGGGTTGGAGGAGGTAGGGGTCAGAGCTTGGTTGGGCTGGGGGGGGGGGGGGGAGAGGGGGAGCGAGTTATCAGTCAGCTGATGGTGAGATGTTGTATTCTCTTCCCTTGTTATTTCCTTTATCATTATTATCACTGGTGATAGCAGTAGTGATTTGTGTTATACCTTAGTTACTAAACTGTTCTTATCTCAACCTGTGGGAGTTGCATTCTTTTCGATTCTCCTCTCTGTCCCTCTGGGAGTAGGGGGAGGGCAAGAAGGGGGGGAAGTGAGTGAACAAGCTGTCTGACTGGGTTTAAACCACAACATATTTGTACAATATCTTGAAGGATTTAAAAAATGAGTGGTCTGAATTACCAATTGAAGGGTGAACAGAAATATGGATGAGTTTACAGGAAACTACCTGAACTTTCTAATTTTCCTGTGAATTATTTCCATTTCATCTAGAATTGGTTTGAATAAGTCATCATATTTTATCATGAAAAGTTTATAATTTATAAGAATTTAAAGCACCTCTGATCACATTCCTCTTTATGGTACAATATGCGTTTTTTATTTGTATCTGAGTCTGTCTAATAATAATGAAAAGAATTATTCAAATACGGGATCTAACTATTAATTTTCCGTGGTGCAAAACTTTATCTGTAGTGGTATCTTTAATATTTCATAGGAAAGTAAAAATGAAAGAAACTTTTATATGTTTGAGAGGGAAGCTTTGACCGTCTTGTCTGAAATTTCTCAAACACAGCTCTTGTGCAAATAAGATCAAAGAGGAAACTAAGATTTCATGTCTTGAAGATCCACTAAGAGAGCACATTTGCTAGTACAGCTTCAAACAGAAAGACTAGAGAGTGTACACCTCAAGGCCTTTCTGCAACACAAACCGATGTGAGTAGTGATGATTGGGAGATCTTCAAAAGCTCACTCCTAGTCTGAGCTAAAACACTAAAGTTTAGGAACCTATTGACATCTGGATACGACACCAAAGGAGATGAGCTATTCTTCAGTTCTTGGTGTCTTCAAATAAAATTTCAAAGCTTTGGATGAAGTTTTCTTTCCAAAAAGTCAAAATACAAAAAGGTTAATAGAAGGAAATATAAGGTGGAATTTGATTACTTAATGAACATATAGGAGACCAAATCTTTTGAGCAGATCCAGTCTTTGGAACAGAGTTGAAATAGTCTAGGCAAAGCAAAATAGATATTGTAATTCTAATGGGTAAGGAATTTGAAATTGAGGTCTTTAAACTTTCATTTAATATAGTTGCAGTCTGGGCAGATTTTTGAGACTGTGTTGTGATCTTTAGTAGCAGTAGCTAGAATGGTATGGCAGCAACATGAATAGAATTGCAGCCTCAATTCTTATAAGCACAGGATAAAAAATGCTTATTTTTTCCATCTTTTCTTGATCTGCTTTTGCTATTATATGTGGAAGATGGAAGTGAAAGCACAGGCCTGCAGCTATGGCTTCAACAAAAAAGGGTCCAGGACTGAAGGGTTTTGTCAGCCCCTTTTATTTATTTTTATTTATTTATTTATTGCCCACAAATACTGGGGCTTTTTGCTTTCTCTGTCTGAAAGTAGAATGTAACCATAAATTTAAATAGAGCCCTGGTCCAACACAGACCTCCATCTATGAATTCTACACAGAAATGGCCAGGACTGAAAGCTTTCAGCAGCCCTCACCTTCCCTTGCAGGCCCTTCACAGCCTTACAAACACTGGGACTCCATGCTTTATCTCTCCCCAGACCCTTACCCAAACCCAGAAATCGCACGTGCTCTTCGATGTCATGGAGGCTTTCAAGGACCAAATTGTCAAGACTTTGGGAGCATGCCATGCAGTTGTTTGTCTGCCCCAAGAGTATACTTTGGTAGCAAATCATTTTTCCAAAGGGGAGACTTAGGTCAGAAGTACTGAGACCTCTCCCTGTGGCTTTCTGCTTCAGAAAGAGCTAGGCTGACTGGAGCTTGTGTAGCTTCTAAAGTCCAGCCTTGTTGAGAAAGATACGGTGAAAGTACTGGTTTGTCTCTTTCTCTCCTAATATCATTCATGCAGTTTCTGCTCTTCTTTTGCTGGATTAGAACATGCTAGCCTATTCTTCATTTTGAAAATTAATTCCACTCTTCTAGATAAATCTTTTCTTTTTCAAATTACCAATTGTTAGATCTATTGAATTTATCCTATGTGGAACTTCCAACTGACTAGACAAGCATTCAAAAAATAAATCATCTTTCTGTTGAACCTGACTGCTTATTATTCTGCCAGATGAAGTTATTCTGTGGGACAATAATGGCTGATATAGTTTTTCCCTCCTTTCCAAGCGCTGTTAAGTACCAGAACCTTTCTACTTGGTGCCAGAATCAAGGTGCCTGCTTAGTTACAGCTGAAAACATGCATCTGCTCAGTATCAGAGGTGCAGAACAAGATAAATACTTGCATAGGTATGCTGAGCTATACACGTGACATTAAAATCGCATCTGCTTATGTATCATAACTTTGATTATTTAATGTAATTATTCACTGTATTTTTTTTTAACATCTCTTGTTACTATATTATGCTTTGACGTTCTGTTTTATCTTACAATTTTACTTCATTTTGTAAGTAAATGTGTTGCAATATAACAAGATTTGCTATACAAAAATCTGTTAACTTGGCAACTTTTTAATTGTTTGTAAGCTGTCAGCACATTGTTAATAGATGTATCCAGATGGATTTTTAAGAAAGGTACAGAAAAGGTAAGGAAAGTAAATACAGCAAAAAAGATTATATTCTGTCTCTCGAGGTGTATCCTCACTGCACAAAACTGCTTGATGAAAGAAATACTTTTAAGGAGCTGCCACTTCTCATTTCATTATATGGGTTTATAAAAAATCTTGACAGTGCTCTTCAGACTATTAGAATTTGTCTTAATTTTCTGGGGGAAATTTCAAGTTTGATTAATTTGTTTAACACTTATTTGTCCCATTGCTTAATGTTCACTTAGATTAATCTTCTGTGAAGTGGAAATTCTCTTAGAGTTTTTTGTTGCAGTCCATTCAGATTTAGTGTGCTTTATGAAATAATAGAATTTAGTCCTTCATTTGGTGTAGCACAATTCTGTGGTTTATTTATTTTTTTTAATACCTTCTAGCTCAATATGACTTCTAAGGACTACTCTGAGTAAGCACATAAAATCTTGAGATGAGGTCATGTAGTTTTGGTTTGTTTTTTGTTTGTTTTTTGTTTGTTTTTATAATGAAAAAGAATTATAGGAAGGTAGCTGAAGCAACATGTAGATGGCTTATAATTTTCTGTTAAATTCCTTGGCATTTCTTTAACAAATTATGATTTTTGTCTTCTGCTGCTACTAAGCCTCATAGGGATGTAAATTTTGCATGTTCTCTACCTCATTTGATGTTTACCAATTATTAGTTTGGGAACCTTTACTTTTGGAGTTGTTAAGAGACTTGGCCCTCTTCTGGAAGTATGCTTATCATCCATGGGGCATGTGGCTTTACATCAGCATTCTACTAGATAAGCACACTGAGCTCCTCTTTAAAGTGTGGAGGGTCTTCCTTCATGGTTTCATCTGAATTTAGAGGCAAGCAGACAGGAGAAGCAAGACACAGTGACAATCACAGGTTTGTAATTCTCTGCAACAACTTCCCCCCCCCCCCCCCCCTTTGGTGTTCATTTGCAGAAGCTGATAAAGAGAATAATCTGAAAAACTTATTCTTCCTTTCTAGGAGCATTAATTATTCCTTTCCTGTCTGCTCTTGGATACCTGTAGTGGTCATGAAAGGTAAGCAGATACATCCTGCAGTTGACTGAGAAACTTTGTACCTAGATACTACAGTGGTGAACAGCAGTAAGAGTTCACTGAATCCTTACAGATAGTTTGTGAGTCCATAGTGAGTATGGATTGTTTGTGTGGGTTTGACAATCAACAAAAGTGATTACCCCTTTATAGGCATTTTAAGGTATTAAAGAGTGCTTTCACCCCAAGTACAAGCTTTCTGAGAACTGTCATTTCCATAGAATCTATAGAAGTTAACACAAGATGTGGGGTAAGGATACAGAAATGTTTGTTTAGAAAGGGAGGGAAAAAAAGTCATGCAAACCCAGACTCTACCTTTTTGAAGTCAGGAAATCAGGATTAAAAAAAGTCTTAGTATCTACATTGTTTGAAAAGACCTGAAAAAAATGTTAGGGCTTTTATTACACATAACTAAAGCAGTTAAGTATTTCAAAGGAGAATCAATGTTAGACCTAAAATATCCTGAAAGGTTCAAGATTGGGGCTCAGATATCAGCTTGGCTGTGGAGCCAGTGGACTGGACAATAGGACTCAGAGTCATCTTAAGAGAGAGTGTTGAAGGAATGTGGGAGCAGGCTATGGACAGATGGGAGAGCATACTTGTAATTTCAAAGGGATTACTTTAGATTTTGTGCTTTGACTAAAAAATAACAGAACATTTTTACATCCTTTGACAATTACATAGGGCTCTAGAATGTTCAGCAGGCAAAAATTATTGCCTGTCTTCAGTGAGCAGGAAGACTAACATCTTGAGAGAGGTTCTGAAGAGATCTCAGATCTGAAGGGCAAGTCATGTCAGTATTTTGATTCTTCTTTGGCATTCTGCTTGCTTTATCTGAAAATTATTGATCTTTAATAACAGCTAAGAGAGAAAAGATGAACAGTGTGATAGGAAGTGCACATAAGTAACTTTCCATTTACACACCAATTCACACAATGAATAGTAGCACACTGAAGAACAGAAAATTAATGTGGATTGATAGAAAAATATGGGGTATAACTGGGTTTTACACATAGTTTCCAAAAAAAAATTATTGCTGCATCCAGTACCAAGGATTTAGTTTGCTTTTCTATAACTATTTTTATTATTATTTAGAAAAAGCATAGTTACAGTTTTTCACACATAGCTACAGCTATAAGTATTAATTCTGTTGACCTTTTACAGGATAATTCAAAATTCCAACTGTTCTCAGGTGTTATAAACATAGCTCATGTAGTAAATATTTTTTTTTCAGCTAGAATGTCTTGTGAATTCTAAGTATTGAAGGAAATAACATACTTATGTTCTGCCTATGTATGCATATCAATACCTCTTGAAACAACCATTTTAAAATGCTGCTCGACAATATCTCATAATACAGGAAATATTGCTCATAAGTATCAGTTTGTTAAAAGAGCTCAATTCTGTGAAGGTTTTCAAAAGCAGTATGGCAAGTTTGAGAAGGGTGTAAGTTCAAGCAGTCTTATTTGGCACACAACATTGTTTTTGGACAAAACCTGACTACATTTTCTGAAGAAAGTTCTGATATTGCAGGAAACAGCTGAGCCCTTCACCTAGGATGGTGGCCTCCTAGGAAAGTGCATTTAAGGAAGGGCAAAACACTGGACAGAGAGGAGGAAAAATCCTGCCTGAATGCATTTCATTATTTCACTTGGTATTTTATTTCAAATAGAGGTCTCTGAGTTTGCTGCCTGAGATCCAAAACTCACCTTTTTTTAATATTCCACCAGCTACAGAACATCAGATTGATGGAACTTTCAGTTCACCCATTACCTAACCATACAATTTGCTAACATTAAGGTTTTGAACCTGTGTGTTTTACAAAAGAAGCATTGAATGAACACTGACATAAAAGCAAGCTTCAGCTCTGTGGGACAAAAAACACACTTGTGAATTTTCCCCTATTTTCCTCTCCTATTGCATGTTGGTAATATTTTCTGGGAAAATATCACCCAAAGAACATTTCTTATCATCATGTGTCTTTCTTGAAGAACAGCATTTCTTTTCAAATCATAGAATCATACAATCATAGAATAGTTAGGGTTGGAAAGGACCTCAAGATCATCTAGTTCCAATCCCCCTGCCATGGGCAAGGACACCTCACACTAAACCATGCCAACCAAGGCCTCGTCCAATCTGGTCTTGAACACTTCCAGGGATGGAGCATTCACAACCTCCCTGGGCAACCCATTCCAGTGCCTCACCACCCTAACTTCCCTTGTTTAAGTTTTAACCCGTTACCCCTTGTCCTATCACTACAGTCCCTAATGAAGAGTCCCTCCCCAGCTTCTCTATAGGCCCCCTTCAGATACTCTACCCTTTGTTCCTATTACTGAGATTTGTTCAGTTTCTGACAGGCCGTGCTGGCAGAGGTTCATTATCTGCTGTCCAGAGATTGCCCCAGTGAACTGATAAGAAAAGGCTTGTGAAAATTTGATCACCCCCTTAGCTGGGCAGAAGTCTCAGACAGCAGCTCCTGGCCTTGTTTCTACTACCACCGAAGGGGTATCTATTATCCCTGTATGCAGCGGAACAGTTGATGTGAAAAGGCTAAATTTATGTCCTTCTTTTGATCTTCTGAGGAAAGACAAACTTTCCAGTTTGTTTCACACACAAACTTCTGGAAACCAGCAGATTTGTCATCTGAAGGCTGGGTGATTTGGCATGTTTACTTTAAAACTTTTGATGCAGCCAGTGTACAAGTGACAGAGCAGTGTCACAAACTTAGATCATTATTAGCTAGATGTGAACAATTAAAGACAAAAATCAAGCCAGTTACCTGAATATTATTTTTTATTATTTACTATTGTTATTGTAATATTGTGTCTAATCTTAAATAAATATGATTTTAACTGGCAGCTGTGTTTGATTATAAAGAAACCCAACCCAAATGCTATATATCAAGGTCTTGTGCAAGTTTAAAATACTTATCTGTGCAGGGAGAAAGAACAATGAAATATGTGACTGACCAAAGATAAATTAGTCAATAAAGTAAAAATGTGTGATTCATAAAGAATGTGTCTGTGGATGAAGTGTCACCTCATACATTTAAGGATACCTCTGTTTTCTTTTAATTTACTTTCATTTTGTTATATATATTTGAAAAACAATTTTGTCTGTGCAAAGACCTTGACGATTGCTCTTTGCAGTTTTTTATAAATGTGAACTGTAGATGCTGTGCACTTTAAAAGCAAGGAAGTATCTTTGGAAAGAATACCTTGGAAATAGATCCCTTAGCATAGCAGCAAGGACACTGAAAATCGAAGGGAACCAGTAAAGGATGCCCATAATTAATTTTCTTGAATAAAGTATTTTGATTCCCCACCTTTCTTAAATGTAGTGCTTGCTGGGATCCTCTGAGGGAGTTTCAGGACAGTAGCAAATATATATGGTTATGCAAGCCCTTTTTGTTAAACTTTGGCAATTCTTTCTCTGTGCAAGACAAATCTAAATCTAAGATTTATTTTTTTTCCTTGTGTTACCTGTGTGTTTTTTTTTCCAAGGAGGACTGATGGTACTTAAGGTATCTAATGAGTAATGATCTGGCTGAGATTTGCACTGACAGAGCATCTATCTAAGATTGTTCTCTTCAGGGAGAAATTGAAGCACAGTATTTCATTGTATTCCAGAAGAGAAGGGTTAGAATTATGATACAATAACCACAAACACCATGGAGTAATTATCCTTTCCAGGTCTGGTCATTGCAATAGCATAATTCACTAAATTAGTTCTTGCATTTTAAGGAAGCTGCAAATCAGCATGTTTGAGCAACAGGCAATCTGACTATTACTACATGGAGAAGCCTCCCCTTATGGTGCTGTAATTACATTTTTTAAAGACACTAAGCTCCTTTTTATAGCAAATCACACCTTCTTTTTTTTTCTTTTTTTTAAGCAACTTTCATACTTAGACTTGCTAAGAGTTTGATTAAGGAGCACAGTAATTATGTATACCAAAGACAGGAGCATCCTGCTACACTCTGTTTGAAACCAGGCCCTAAATAGATTGGAATGGGGGAAGGGAAGTTGAATGAATCCCTTCAGAAAAAATGTTGTTCTTGTCTTAACATCTATAGCAATTGCTTTGTCTGGATTTACCTATTGGTATGTTGTTAGCTGCTGTTAACTGTATATGTTATTTCTCTAAAGTGCTCACCAAATGCTTAAGGACTCTATTTCTTTTTCCACTTTGAAGAGCATTCATCTTGTGCTGACACTAGGCAGGAATGTCCAGTTGGACTCTGTTCAATCCACTTGAGCCTTCTAGACAGTGAAAACTCTAGATCAGTTTCAGAAATTATCCCTAATGTAAGGGGTATTTGCTACCAGAATTTATTCTATGATTCAAACCCAGCTTTAGTGATGGTATTATTGCTTTCAGCAGAGGTAATTATTTAAAGAAATCATCCATCCAGAGTACAAGGCCTTCCAAGGTGAATGACTTGGCCTTTGAGATGGGATGTACTGATGTTTTTAGGGAAACACAGTTCTTTTTCTTTCTTTTTCTGAGCACAGCTTGTTCACTTTATGACCAGAAGTTAACTTTTAAGTGTTTGGTTTTTTTTTTTTTTTTTGCCTTCTGTTGACAAAACTTGAGGAAAATAAAGCAAAGGTCTGCTTGGTAGATCATATTCTGTAAAGAGGTACAAATAGGAAACAGTCTCTTTATTCCCTGTTTTAAAGGCTGCTCTAGTTTATCTGGGATCTTGTTTTTCAACAATTTCCTTGTCACCAATGATTAACTGCATGGGACAAGGGTGTGTATGTGTGGCTGCAGTCCCAGTGCTGCCTGAGGGTTATGAATCCATCACTGAACCTAGGTAGGCTTTCAATCATCTGCCACTTGGGCTGCCTCTCTGTGTCACACCTCTGTTGCCCCCTGCCTCCATCTCTTTGTCTGTCTCTACCTTGTTGTCTTACTCTGTCTTCGTCATCCTCTGTTTCTCTGCCTCTTTCTCTTTTTTTTTTTTAATAGCACCTCAGAATATTTAATCAAATTTGACCTAGAGACTTACATGTGAAGTAGTTTTTATCTGGAAAACTCTGGCTTTTGTTCCCTGTGAAGACTATATACATTCTGTATATGAACAGATAATTTGAAGATGTTCCCCTGGTGCATTTGAGTTCAAAGGAGATCTTGGGGACCTGGGGTATCTATACATTTGCTCTGTGATTGTGGCACAGTTGGGATGTGGTCTCTGTTTTAAGAGCTGACGTAATTAGAAATCTGAAAGATTTGCTTTTAGCTTTTTAGACTCAAATAAGTAAGTTAACTCTCACTTCCGAAGTCCTTTTCAGTATGAGTTTTAGCTTTGTTTCTGTGATAGTTGATTATAATCTGAATTGTGAAGACATTAAATGTTCTTTATAAATGTACTTGGTCTCTTTTTAGCTGTTTCATTCTCTGTCTCCATCATTCTCTTCATCTTGATTATATAGTAGTGAATTGTCTGTAAATTAAAAGTCAGTTGCCTATGGCTTTGGATTTCTGATAAGACAGACTTGTTCTAGTTCCCCCATTTCCTCGAATGTGTAGTGGCAAGTACTAGTTGCTGTCCTGTGGAACAGCTGTGAGCTGGGAATTGAAGGTAGTTAGCAGTATAAAGAAGACGGAAGTATTTCTGAGAAGCTGGTTGTTAACATCAGTTATTCTAGTAATGAGCCTGCCACAGAAAATTTATGGACCCAGTCAGAGATCAATATGACCAAAGCTATTTATTGGAAAGCCTTAACCCCTTATATACTATTGCTTACATGCACTTACAGTGATTTGACATATGACTGGATACATGTCTTGAAGATCCTTAGTGACTAACATATGATTGCTTAAGCACAGGTGTGAGAACTTGACCTCGAAAGCTTGCCAACAGTCCACAGTTCTCATAACTCGGTGAATTCCAGCTTCTTCTTATCTTGCTTGCTTAAGCTTCCTCAGGCCTCTCATGGCCTTGCTCTATCTTTCGGGATTATTCAGAGTTCATGTACCAATTATCCATTCTCCTGTGAGAACACTGTCTCCACATCTCCCCCTTTTAGTTTTATATATCTTTTGAATGACCCTACTTGAGCAGGGGATTTGGGCTAGATCTCCAACATATGCCAACTACAGGCTCCTGGGCCTGCCCTTTTTCTCCTGTATTGCTCTCTGGTAACAGAGGAGGCCACCCTTCACATCAAGGTCTGGCATGGCATGTGTCCCCACCACTCCATACCTGCTGGGTTGCAGCCAACAGCGGAGCTAAAGGTTCTTCTTGGTGGCAAACACAGAGGCCAGCCCAGTCTTGCCCTTGACTGTGGTAGCAGGCTTTTGGTCAACCTCAGTCCTTGCACCTTGTTTCAATGCAGAGTTTCACCTGCTTCATCCAGTAACAAGTCTCTATGACAGCAAAGCACACACAGATTTACATTAGCAGAGTAACTATTCCAGGGTGCAGCAGCATGCTGAAGATGCTGATGGCAGTGAGGGACTAGCCAAAGAAATTTCTTACCAGTGGAGTTCTCTCACCCTCTTAATTTGTTCCATTACCTGCTTTATAACACTACCGTTGTATTAGAATCTTTCTAGCTTTTGCCTTAGCATTTTCTGGCAGCTGCTGCAAATTTGCATGCTCTAACATCTCTTTTACAAGTGACAAATCTATACAATACAAGGTGCAATTTCTTATTAGCAACTGGCTAGTAAATACAGGTGGTTTTATACACAAAATCACAACCTCTAATAATAGCTACTTTACAAGCACACATATATTCAAGCTGTTACTTTTCAGTTGCCCCCAAGAGATTTGCAATCATTTGTTTTTCTCTTCCTCTATCTCATTCTGCTTTGGGTATTCATGGTCAACTGCTTGTTTGGCTTCAAAATCGGCCAAATTATTTCCAACTTCCTGATCAGAGTCACCTTGTTGATTACCTTTTACAATACATAATAGCTACTCCTTCAGGTAGCTGAACAGCTTCCAGTAATTGTAGAATTTCTGTAGCATGTTTAATCTGTTTCCCTTGTGTGTTTAAAAGTCCTCATTCTTTCCAGATAGCACCATGTGCATGTACCACACCAAATGCATATTTAGAATCAGTCCAAATATTTATCCTTTTATCTTTAGCTAATTCAAGGGCTCTTGTTAACCTTATTATTTCTGCCTTCTGGGCAGAAGTGTTAGTGGGTAAAGATTTAGCTTCTATTACCTGTGAAGTGGTGGTAATGACATGTCCTGCCTTTTGTTCACCATTTTCATTAAGCTACTACCATCAGTAAACCAAGAATCAGTATCTTCCAGAGGTTTTTCTTTCAAGTCTGGTCGGCTCGAATATACAGTCTCTATGGTGGTCAAGCAGTGGTTAGTGGTTCTGTCGACTATTCCTGCAAAAAGGTTGCTGGATTCATGACGTTAGTCATCATAATTTCTGTATATCTTGTTCCGCAAGGGTGGCCTGGTATTTTAAGAAATGTGAAGGAGATAACCAGTGGGCTTCGTTCTGCTCCAGGACTGCTGATACCACATGGGACACTAGTACAGTAATCTTTTGTCTCAAGGTGAATTTGTGAGTCTCTTCAATATTCATGACGACTGCTGCCACAGCACTTAGGCATCTGGGCCATCCTTTGCTTGCTTCATTCAGCTGTTTTGAAAAATATGCCACTGCCCTTCCGTATGGTCCTAGTTTCTGAGCAAGGACCCCGAAAGCTATTCCCTGTTTTTCATATGCATATAACCAAAACAGTTTAGTCACATCCAGAAGTGCCAGAGCTGGAGCTCTCATTAGCTCTGGTTTTAAATTTCTAAAAACCTCCTCTGCTGAATCAGTCCAGTCCAGAGAGGGAGGTTTTCCTTTCAACAGTTCATATAGTGGTCTTACCAGAACACAGTCAGTTCAGTCCAGAGAGGGAGAGTTTCCTTTCAACAGTTCATATAGTGGTCTTACCAGAACACAGTCAGTTCAGTCCAGAGAGGGAGAGTTTCCCTTCAACAGTTCATATAGCAGTCTTACCAGAACACCATAATTATGGATCCAAAGTCTGCACCATCCAGTCATTCCCAGGAATGTCCAGAGCTCCTTGACGGTTGACAGTCATGGAGTCTGGCAAATGGCTTCTTTTCTAGCAGTTCCAAGTTCTCTCTGTACTCCTGTTATTTCATATCCTAGGTAAGAAACTCGGGTTTGGATTAGTTGGGCCTTTTGTCTGGATACCTGATAGCCGTTCAGTCACAGAAAATTTAATAATTCCACTGTCCACTGGATACATTCTTCCTTTGTTTCTGTACCAATTAATAGGTCATCTACATATTGTAACAGAGTCACCGTCTGAGCAGGTGGCTTTCATGATTCTAGTTCTCGTGCTAATTGATTTCCAAAAATTGCTGGACTGTTTTTAAACTCTTGTGATAATACTGTCCAGGTTAATTGAGTTTTTCTTCCTGTGTCAGGATTTTCCCATTCAAAAGCAAATAAATTTTGGCTTTCTTTTGACCAGTGGTAAGCAAAAGAAAGTGTCCTTTAAATCCATGACAGCAAACCATTTCTGATTATTATTCAATTTAGTCAATAAATCATATGAATTAGCTATTACTGGACAAATATCCTCTGCGATTTTGTTGATCGCTCTGAGATCTTGAGCCAATTTGCAACTTTTCCCATCATGTTTCTTTACTGGCCAGATAGGAGTGTTATATTCCAATTCACATTCAATTAATAATCTATATTAATTTTTTTTTTTTTTTAATTCCCTTTAATCTTCTAATTTTAAGGGATATTGTTTTATTCTAATTGGGCAGCCCCCCCCCCCCCCTTTTTATTTCCACTATGACAGGCAAAACATTTTTCCCCTTACCTGGAACTTCAGATGCCCGTACTCCCAGATATACCTGATTAAGGTTTTCTTCTATTTCAGGGAGGTCCTCCTTTTTGCTTTTCTGCTAAATTAAAGATAAACTCAAAACTGCAACTAATTGATTGCTTTTAACTCTAAATTCCATTTTGCCTTCTTTAAATGTTGTTTCTCGCCCTAATAAAAATTTAGAGAATTTAGCATGCATAAAAATTTATGCATCCCTATTTGTTTTCCCAATTTGTACTTTAAAGGTTTCAGAAAGATTGCCTTTTTTTTTTTTTTGTTTCACTCCTCTGCTCTGGCGTCCATCCTGGCTGTTCCTCCAGTGGAGCACTGGGAGCTGAATCGGAGGGTAGCTTTTTTTTTGAACATGGGTACTGAACTCTTATCAAATAACTTTTTTTTTTCTTTCTCTGCCACTCTGATGCTGCTTAGGTGATGGCTCATAAAGCTTGTGATTGCACTGCTCCTCTCGCTTTTTCAGTTAGCAGTTCTTGTTTCAACCGATCTATCTGTTTCTGCAAGTCTTGGATTCACCCCCAGGTTACTTTAAACATACTAAGCAAGGCTCCCACCATGCATCCACTCTGTTGCAGGTGCTCTTTAGGCTTTGTCCGCGGTTTCTCTACAAACTGCCTCAATACCTCAATAGATTGAGAGGGCTTTTTGTGTTTGTTTTGTTGTTTGCTTTTTTTTTTTTCCGAAGTCGCTCACCCTGCTTTGCATGGCTACAAATGCTGGCCTGCTTGGCAGCAGCTATAAACGCCTACCTGCTAGGCAGCAGCTACAGCTGCCTGCCTGCTTCAGCAGCAACCATAAATAACTGCTGGCAACTGCACTTTTGCATTAACCCTTTCTTGCTTGAAATGTTAAACTGCTACCAGTTAAAAACTTTTACATGAACCCAACAACAAAAAAATACACAGAACACCGTCTGCCCTCAACACATGCGCGCACACACGTATGGGATCCCACAAGCACACTCCACATAACTACAGTATTTGAAGCACAAACTCCAGACAATCATTACTCCCACTACATAGTCCCACGTACAGAATGTGGCACAAGGACCCTGTGAAGACTATCAGGAAACCAGCTCCAAGAAACATCATCGCATTGTGAGGTGGCAGGCTCAACTTTAGTGGGCGTCCCCACAGAGGCTCTGCCTCCCCGACATCGTATGAGGCTTGGGCTTTTATACTGACCAAAATGCACACTCATTCTGACACAGGTGGCCAGCCTATGTTGGAAGAAGTGGCCAGCAATATCTATAAAGGTCTCCAAAGGTCGATAGAAACCTGGACATATATTTACCAACTTCTAGTACATGAGTATCACAGAGAGACTGTATCAAATGAGTTGTATGTGGGGTCCCAAGTCCACGGTCTGCCACAGCCTGCCCGATACCCCTGACAAGACCATACGAGAGACCTTCCCACCGCGGGTCTTGATCCAGAACATACGCCACCAGGAAAGCACACAATACGTCTGCATCCCCCACTTGTCTTGCTTCTCCCTTTACAACTGCCCGTTTATCATGAGGATGTGGGGGATATACATCAGGCTTCTTTTCCAGATGAACAGGCTCCAGGTCAAAAGGACCATCCAGGTCAGCATCAGAATTATCAGGCATCAGAACCTCAGGAGCAGCAACAGCAGTCTGATGGACGTGCACAGGCTCCTTCTCGGAGTCAATAGGGCCTGAGTCAAAAGAATCATCTTCATCTCTGTCCTCAGCCCTCGCAGCAGTGGCGGCAACAGGTGGAGGTTCGGCAGGGGTGGGGGGGGTGGGGGTAGGTGAGGGTAGGGGAACGACTATTGGGCTCCACGATCTCATTTTTTGACTTTAACGTCTCTAAAATAGATCTCCAAATGACTAACATTTTTTTCAGTTGCCTTTTGTAACTGCATCCCTGTAGTGCTTTAAACCCAGTCAGGCAACTCGTTCTCTCACTCCCCCCCTTCTTTCCCTCCCCCTGCTCCCAGAGGGACGGAGAGGAGATTCGAAAAGAATGCAACTCCCACGGGTTGAGATAAGAACAGTTTAGTAACTAAGGTATAACACAAATCACTACTGCTACCACAAATAATAACAACGATAAAGGAAATAACAAGGGAAGAGAATACATCACCTCACCACCAGCAGACCGATAACTTGCCCCCCCCCCAGCCCGACCAAGCACCGACCCATACCTCCTCCAACCCTGCAGTCTACCAGCCCTTCCAGCTAACTCCCAGTTACATCCTGGGCATGACGTGCTATGGTATGGAATACCTCTTTGGCTAGCTTGGGTCAGGTGTCCTGTCTCTGCTTCCTCCCGGCTTCCCCTCCTCCCTGGCAGAGCATGAGCCTCACAAAGTCCTTAGGTAGGGTAAACATTACTTAACAACAACTGGAAACACCAGTATTATCTGCACTGTTCCCAGGCCAAAAGTCAAAACACAGCACTGCACCAGCTACCAAGAAGGAGAAAAATGACTGCTACTGCTGAACCCAGGACAATCCCACAATTTAACTCCTGCACCATTCCACAAAGAGACCTCAAATACAGGAGACTCATCAATTTCTGGATAATGCGTCTTTGACCATTTCAACATTAAATTTAAGTCTGTCTTTAAAGGTTACTCCCTTCACCTTTAGAAGGACTGAAAACATCCATAAAACAGAGGCTTCTTCCTTAGCGATTTTTTCCAAGTCCCAAGCTCAAAGGCTTCATTAACCCCCTGGATCAGCTTTTTTTCTTTACTCCAGAGCAATAGTCTTTTGACAGAATATCATCATACTCTATCCCTCTCGCTGAGGGGATATGCTGGAAAAGCTTAAGGATGGCCATTTCTTCTTTACTTAATTGATTCCCCATCCTAATCCTCTTCCAGACCTGTCAGCTGTTACCTTATTTACACTGCGCAGTGTCTTCCGGGCTCACAAGGCTCTGTTCCGAGGCGTCTACCTCCCGAGCCTGGTCCTGCCGGATTGAACCCAGCCGACATCCCTGCGGCTCCATGTTTTCCGCTTTCTTCGGTGCCACATGCTTTAATTCCTTCAGTTTCCATATGATAAATTGGGGGGTGCCCCATGTTGGGCACCATTTGCCGCAGAAAATTTATGGACTCAGTCAGAGATCAATATGATCAGACCAAAGCTGTTTATTGCAAAGACTTATATACTATTGCTTACATGCACTTACAGTGATTTGGCATATTATGATTGTATAGTGATTTGGCATATTATGACTGGATGCATGTCTTGAAGACCCTCAGTGACTAACATATGATTGCTTAAGCACAGGTGTGAGAACTTGACCTCGAAAGCTTGCCAACAGTCCACAGTTCTCATAACTCGGTGAATTCCAGCTTCTTCTTATCTTGCTTGCTTAAGCTTCCTCAGGCCTCTCATGGCCTTGCTCTATCTTTCGGGATTATTCAGAGTTCATGTACCAATTATCCATTCTCCTGTGAGAACACTGTCTCCACATGAACCCTTATTAAGGAGCAGGAGTAAGCAGCCTTATGAATTATTATCATGTCTATAAAAGTGATAGACCTAAATTCTGTCCAAACACTGTTAATATTGACCTATAAGGTTTTGTAGTATAATCTATATAACAGCTTGAGCTGTGTGAAGTTGAGTCCAAGGCAAAATAATTTATATATTTTACTCTAGATGTATATCACCTTCCCAGCCATGCACAGCAGTCCTACATCTTGAATTGAGAAGATTGTACATAGGTAAGCTTTCAACACTAGAGTTTTCTGCACTACTGTTTTTGTTAAATGTAGGTCTATCTTCATTTTAGAGATACTGTTATTGTAAGATCATAGAATATTTACGGTTGGAAAGGACCTTAAGACCATCTAGTTCCAACCCCCTTGCCATGGGCAGGACCACGTAACACTAAACCATGTCACCCAAGGCTCTGTCCAACCTGGCCTTGAACACTGCCACGGACAGAGCAATTGCCACTTCTTTGAGCAACCTGTTCCACTGCCTCACCACCCTCACAGTAAAGAACTTCCTCCTTATATCTAACCTCATATCTTGTGATTAGAAGAATTTTCTTTTTTTTTTTTTTTTGACTATTTAGTGTGGTGTCTGGCATCAGCCCATCTGAACTACAGTTTTTTTTTTACTTTGTGAGGTCCTTAATGAGATGGCTTATATTTGTCATTGCAATTGCTTCAAAGTTGCGTATGATTTCGTAATCAGTATTTCTGAATATTAACCAATTATTAATTAAACTGCCTGATTTATGATTCTAAATTAATTGAACCTAAAAAACTATGACAATGTGAATTCGGGATAATAGACTTCCTATATGAACATATGAAAGGCAGATAGCTATGCATCTATTCTTTTATCTGAATATTCAAAGAGCTCTGTACGGAAGGATGACCTCAACTATATATTTTTTGATTGAATATGCGCAAATATCAACAGGAGTAGTAGTCAAAATTGCAGATTTATTTATTTATTTATTTTATTTTAAGAGAATAACCAAAAATGTTGCTGCTGTATGACTGCGATTTCTGTTTAAACTGAAGAGCTAAAGATGGTAAATATAATATACTTGCAGTTTTCAGAAAGATGGGTTTTGTGATTACTGTTTTGCTAATCAAAATCATTTTAAAAAATAGACAATATCAAAAAAGCACAAAAAAAAAAAAAAAAACACCCAAAAAACATTGGTAAAGGGACAGAAGAAATTAAAGTAGTTGAAAACAGTTTTGTGTCAATTCTGGATTTTTAGAAAGCAAGTCAATAAATAACACCTCACCCATGGTCCATTAACTTGGGTCTATTAAGGGAAAAACTGAACAAGATCAGATGCTGAGAATATTGAGCTTTAGTCTTGATTTCAAGATGTAATCCTAGGCAAAGTTAAATGTCTAATTGCCTGTTGCTAAGAAGCTAATATAAAATACAGGCTTACTAATTGAAGCACTGGAAAAGATGTGTTTACCTGATTGACTGCTGTGTGATCCAAAGTATTTGGAACATGCAAAAATTGAATAATTACTGAGAACTGTTACTGTCAACAGAAAAAAATAAAAAAAAGTAAAAAAGAAGATTTTTTTCATTAAGATGATCCTTGGAAGTATTGATGGCACAGAGAGATTGACCATTCTCAGTATTTCTGGTGAGACCTTGTCATGGTTTAACCCCAGCCAGCAACTAAATAGCATGCAGCAGCTCACTTTCTTTCCACCTCTTCCTCCCCCCACCTCCACCGTGGGTTGGGATAAGAAAAATTTAATATTTAAAATTAAGTAAAACATACTAATAGTAATAATAAAAAGGGGATAACAAAAAGTGAGGGGGGGTGTCCACGAAAAATCTCTCAGCAAACAAATAACAGTGATGCATGATACAATTGCTCACCATCCACTAACCGATACCCATCCTGACCCAAGCAGTGATTGGTGGCTCCTAGCCATGTTCCCCCAGTTTCTAGGTTAAGCAGGACATTCTGTAGCATGGAACATCCCTTTGGCTAATTTGGGTCAGCTGTCCTGGATATGCTTTCTTGTGGCCGTAAGGATAAAAATAATAAATTATTATTTATTCTTAATTTCTCTCTAATTAGTTTCTAAAACAGTATTTGTATACATTTATCACTTAAAATTCATATGCTTTGAGACACTTTTTTTCAGGGAATTTTGCAACTAGTATTGAAACTTCATCGTTATAAACCAAAATACTATCTTTTAATAATCTGAACTAAAAAGAAGGCTATATATCTTCCAATATCTTTCATATGGATCAATTTTTATTTTCTAATATTTTACCTGCTTTGAAATTTCAATCACTTAGTTATCATTAATCCATCTGAGATTTTCTGAAGTCAGTGAAGTTTGGTCAATTTCATAGATGCTGGATTCAGGTCTGCAAATACTATAGGACATAGAGGGTTAAACCTGGTGAAATTTGAAATCTAGTTTTAAGTTTGCAGTAATCTTCAGGAAAAAAAAAGAGAAAAAGCTTACATTTTATGGAAAAAAATATCCTATTTCTGTGGTGTATATTAAAGTGGTTTAAGATAAATAATTTGGGTAATGTCTATATATCCTTTTTTTCCTTGAGACTTCCCATACATACTTAGCACACCTTCAAGTATAAGAATAGCTCATCTTACTGCTTAGAAAAGTGCTTATTTGTGTATCAGGAGGCTAGCTTGGCTGAACAGGAAGCTGTTGACCAAGCTCCAATACAAAAAGAACTGGAGATGCAAATGAGAACAGGCTGCAGAGGGGAGCTTAGAAACATTGCCTGGGGTTGCAGGGATGATGTCAGAAAAGCCAAAGCTCAGTTAGAATTGAAATGACAAGGGATGTTGTAGTTAATAAGAATTGAGCAGTGAAAGAATAAATGAAAATGTGGGTTCATGATGAAACGAGCCAGGCATTTAGTGCTATAAAGGATGCAGATAAGGTAGAGACATTCAGCACCTTCTTTGCCTCTATATTCACTATGAGAGCTCCCAAACTTTTATGCCTAGACATAAATTTCAAACAGAAGAGCAAGCAGTGGAAGTCAATCAAGTCAGAAATCTCTACTATTTCTAAAATGGTGTGCATTGAGAAAATTCCCCAATGACTGCAAAAAGGTAACACTGACTCATTTTTACAAAAGAAAAATGATGGTGGAGAGAACTACAAGCCAGCTTCTCTTTGTTGATGAAGAAGTCTTAAAAATTACTTGAGGGATGTTTTAAGTTCTTTGTATGAGAAAGGTAGATATCTATGTGTATATTTTCTGTTAGTGTAATGCTAGTACACTTTCTTTACATCTTTAAATAATTCTTGATGTCTTGTATTTTAACACCCTAGTTTGAAATACTTGAGAATAGTGGATTTCTGATAGAAATAGCTTTGATAAAATCATTTGCTTTAAAAAAGCCTTTTCAACTTGGAGATTTCCACACTTGCCTCATCATAAACTGAATGTCAGGCTATTTGTAGAATATGCCATACGTTATTTTTTTCTTTAATGTGTGTGGAAAATGTAATATGGGAGAAGAAAGTTGGCAATGGGCAAGAATTACTTCTTTGCTAGTGTGTAGAGAAGATATTTTCATAGAATCTCTGTGGAACCTGCTAATTTCATCACTTCAGAGCCGCTCAAATTCTTGTGAAACAGGATTAAAGATCACACTAATTGTGAAATGCAATGCATTATACCCATTTAGAGCGACCAATGCATATTCCATGCATAACTGTTGTAACTAATTGTTGTGTCTTGCCAGGAATAAGTAACAGAACATGGAAGAAATAAAAGAAAATGCATATTAACTGTATCTTCAGAAATGTCCTATAATATTTCTGAACTTGCTGTTGTCAGCACTGTGTTCTATTCAAAAGAAATAATTAACATAGAAGACATTCTTACAAATTTCCCTTTAGGGAAATGAGAAAGGGTAGCCTTGTCCCTGCATGTGAACTTGTGCTGACTTCTGTGGTACTATAAAAACATGTCTCTCACTCCTTCAATTTCATATATGCTATTGCTTGAGATACCAGTTGTTGGATCACATCTAGAATATTGCATGCAGTCTTGCACCACCTAACACAGGGAAAATATTAATAAACTGAAGAAAGTTCCATTTAAGTATGAGCTGGATGGATGTAAAGTTTTAAAGTTTCCATACATAGACTGCTTCTGGAACTGGTCTACACTTCTATGGACAGATATACTTTTCTCTCAAACTTATGTATGTCAATTTAGACTAATAGCGGGTTTTACTTGAGAAACACGAGACCTGTAATAGGAGTGTAAGTTTCTTTGAAATGACCTTAGTTGTCAGGCATTAAAAATTATATTTACAGAGAAGTGATAACCTGTGTTAATAGAGAAATAGAGATGTAATAGCTGATACAAAGCTGATAAAAATTTGCAAGTCTTTAATAAGTCAAATCTTTTTAGGTGTGATCTTCCTTCATATCAATTAAATTGTTGGCTGACCTATTTATTATATATAAATTAGTAAATGAGGTAGGTATTGAGACAAGAATGACTCATGCTTTTAGAACAGTGAATGTAACTGAGGCATGCAACATGCCTGTATATGCTGGTCAATAACAAACCTCATATTAGTACTTATTTTTTTCCCCTCTACAAATCTTATTTTACTTTGTTATTGTTTTTTTTTTTCCTTCTCTGAGAATTACTGTTTTTCTCATACCTGGAGTGACAATTTTTTTTTTCTTCCCACCACCTTTAATTAGTTACAATAAATCAGGTAACACAATGTGATTACTAATGTTGGATGAGATGAGCAAGCCTCCACAGGGACTACAAAATGTTATTGTGGGGGTGTACAGATATGTTGACAGGCTTTTTATTTCTTTTTCAAATCCATTTAGCTAGCTGATATCTTCAAAAAAGTTCACCTAGCGGACATCTGCAGAAATTAGGAAACTATCATTTATTTGTTTCCCCTCCTTCCATCCATTCAATCAGATGTTAGGACTTTTCCTCAAAAAACCAGTCAGGCTGTTTCTGTTATTTCCTTGATGTGTATAAGAAGAAAGAGAAAGCAAAATGACAGCGTCTATTGGAAGAACCTCAAGGAAGAATGCACTTCTGAAATGATTAGATTTCAAAAATTAAATAGGACAGCTAGATATACTTAACAGACTGATACTAGTTATATAATGTAACATTGCTGTCACATGGAAGTCATTTCCAGAACTGAGAGAAAGAAGTGAGTGGGAATAGGCCAGCATGGATTTAACAAGAATAAATCGAACCTGACTGACTTGATTGCTTTCTGTCAAGAAGTGACTAGGTCTGAGGACCAAGGGTGAGAAGTGAATGCATGATAGCATCAATTAATTCAAAGGTATGCAAAAGTCAGTATTTTATCTATTAATTTCTAAATCCACATTCTTTACCTCACTCCTTACCTACATCACAGTTATTCTTGAGATTTCTACTTCTCAAAGTTTGCATAGTAAAAAAAAGCATGTGTATTTACACGAGTATAAATTCACGTGACAGTGAATAATGGGTGATTGTATTTTCTGTGCTCTTTCTAATGTCAGTCATTATTCTGTCTAACATGGATAGCATTTTCAGATAGATGTGTTTAAAATTAATGAGGCATTTATTTTCTCAGTGAGGGAGCTAATAAAGAACACTTTTTCCTATGAATTATGTAGATGAATTAATAAAAATCAACTTAATTTTCAGAGTTTTGTGATTTTCTTCTTTCTAGCAATGCATCCTAACATTTAGAGATTGAAAGAGCTGCAGTGACTGGAATACTAAATTGTAATGAAAAAATGTTTATTAGAAAAGTAAAAAAACAATGGTGTCTTTCTTCAAGGAATAATAAGGAAAAGCTTAGTGATATGCAGCGACTTTTCAGTGTATAAAAACAAGATTAAAGTTACTTTTTTTTAAAAAATAATTTAGGAATTCTAAATTTAAGGAATAATTTAGGAGTTCCATTACACACATAATTGAATATGGTTTTGAAAATTAATGGGGGTTTTGTTTTTGAGAAGATTGCTGGTATACTGTAGAAGTAATTTCAGTAGGTAGAGAACAAAATCTTGTATGTCAGAACTGTGATGTGTTGTCCATTTGTATATATTTTTTGTCATCTTGGCATGTTGGGTGAAGAGGCATATGTGTGACAGTTGCTGATTGCAGCGAATCACATACAACGTGAATATGTCTGAGAGAACCTACAGATTCTGGAACAACATGAGATGAAGTTTGATCTTTGCCTTGAACTGTAAATTGTTTCATGTGCAGCTCTCACATGGATCACAAGAGAGCAAAAACTTGAAATAAAATGAATAAAAAAGGATACAGAGGTTTTGGGGTATTTTTATTGTTTGGAAATAATTGTATGAACCTGCTGCTCATCATAGTAAAATTTTGATACAAAAGGGGGGAAGAATCTTCAAACTATGTTTCTAAATATCGATCTTGGAAATAAAGCGCACCCTACGATCTCCTAGTGAGGTCTATGTATGTAACAGATATACTAGAATATTGTAACATTATAAAGTCTTCAGATAGAATCATAGAATGGTTTGAGTTGGAAGGGACCTTAAAGCTCATCCAGTTCCAACTCCCTGCCATGGGCAGGAGCATGTTCCACTAGACCAGGTTGCTTCAAGCCCTGTCCAGTCTGGCCTTGAACACTGCCAGGGACGGGCATCCACAGCTTCTCTGGTCAACCTGTTCCAATGTCTTGCCACCATATGTTACATACAAACGGAATGTTTTAATGTAATGACACTAGTTGTACGCATTTTTTAGAATTTATTTTGCCTAACAATATTATTCTCTCAACATTATTTGCTCCATTGTAGTTGTGCTTGGGAAGATCTATTGTTTTCCATCTTTGGTTGCTTTCATCTGATGACCGTTTTAATGAAGAATCTCCATCACTGTCCCAGTTTCTTGATTTCTGTAAAGAATGGCTGTTTACACCAGATTAACCTGAGGGTATTCTTTGGTATTTTGGGGAAATTAGATTCAATTGTATGCCAGTTTGGCACTGATTTCAAGCATAGAATCTTCACTTTTAGAATGGCTATAGAATTATTTCCAGGAAATAAAGCAAGCTATCTGGCCATTCTGCAAAGCAGACACTCTTAAGTGCAAGCGCTCTGGGCTCATTAACTTAGATACAGTCCTATGTTAGATACAGCTTGATATCTCTGGCTAGGAGCTGGCTAAGGGCCTAGCAGATATGTCTGTCTTTAACTACATAAATATTCTTATGCTTATGGTCAAAATAGTTAAATTTTTGTAAAATATTTCACTCACTATATGCATGTGTATGTATATACACTTGCAAGCATATATTTGACTGTTCTGATCTGGATGGTAAGGTTTTGGTTTTAATGACTTATGCAATATTTTCAGTGATCTGAAGTGAAAAGATGAACTGTTTAGCTAATAGTATATTTGCATGCTAAAGTATTTGCACCTGTAATGTCACACTATATATTGGAACACACAGTGGTCTTATGAAAAAGTGAGTAATGTGTTTCTTAACACAGAAATTCCAGTAGAGGTGTGTAGAATGACTAACACTATGTTCAAAGTTTTACACATGTGGGTAACTCGGTCTTGCCAGTGATAAAACAAGCTAAATTACTTCAGTTCTCATCTTCTTCCATCACATTCCAAAGAGTCCAGAAACACTGACAAGTTATTTCACAGTTTATTGGGAAGGAACTGGAATAAATCATGCAAAAAGAATCATAGAATACATTTCTAGAAGACTTTGCAACAGCAAAGTGCCGTATCTGTGATGAAATGGTTGCTGTCAGATACAGCTTTTCATTTTGATGGCCTACGCTAGGTAACCTTGAAAACTTTAATCCTCTGAGCTGACTTTGTAATGAATTAGCATCCAAAAAGGATTACATGCTTAGCTACCATCAGCTGTCTCACTGAATTTCTTTGCAAAGTTGTAAACTTCAGAGAAAGCAACATTATAAAAGTCTTTTTATGTTAGCTTTTTTTTTTTTCTTAGGTCTTCCCCCACATCACTTAAGGATTTTGAACCTTTACACTACTTAGATCCTACATACCCTCTTCTTTCTCCCCTTTTTTGTTCTTTAAAGCTTGCCATTCTAAATGTCTTTCTAAATGTCATCTTGTACAGCTGCCAGCTATACAAGCATAAGTGCAGAATAACTTCTCTAACTGTTGCCTATTAAATTTACGCTGAATTTAGATGATCCTGTCATTGAAACAACATCTGGGCTACTACATTCCTCTTTAGTTCTGCCAAACAGTTTTGAGCAACAGTGTGAATAGAGAATGTTTTTCTACTAGATATGAAGTAATTAATCTTCATTGCTCTGCATGTGTAATTATGCAAATATCACCTTTGGAAACTTACTGCATTGATTATGGAAGAGAATACAGGTGATACAGTGCTCTCACTAACTTAAATATACAAAAGACACTGGTGGAAGTGAGAGTAGAACTGATGATGATAATGTTCCTATATATTTCTAATCTTCCTAGGAATACATCAAATAAGCAAAAAGTAACTTTTTCTGCCTTTTAGTATTCTTAAGCCATTTTGAGTTCAAATTATGAACAGTTTGAGAGGGGGCTGTCTCCTCCAAATTGGAAAATCTTCCTGTTTAGGATCTCCTAAAGCATCTTAAGAAATATAATTTAATATACAGCATTAAAAAATTCAGCTGTTTCATTTAAAAAATTAAGAACTCTCAACTCTGAGAGCAGCAGAGAAGCAGCTTTTAGAAATCTAGGTCAATATTAAGTTAATCAAATCACACTTTTAAATCTCAAAACCAGTGCTGATTAGGATTTGTCCTTTTGTAAAATAGGATGCAGCAAACTGGATTACACTTCCAATGAAGGTATGATCTCATCCACAGAACTGATGTAAATCATTAGTGATTTCAGTAATTAATGAAAGGCAGTGTAGAGGATACCACTACCTAAAACGTAGACTGTTAGAGGACTAAAATGAAATTTAGAATAATGATTTAGTTTTAGACATAGAAGTTTATTGATTCTGCTCTATATATGTAAAAGGAAGGGAATGGTAATTTGGTTTGGAAGGATTGTCCAGAGGTATTCTAGTGCAAGCTTTTGCTATAAAAAAGTCTATTTAGATTAGGTTGCTCGGGGCTGTGACCTGTTGTTGTGTGCTCCCAAAAAGGGTCTCTGGCGCTGCCTTCACTTTATCCTCCAATTAAGGAGCTGTAGACAGAAGTGATCCCTCTTGTTGCCTGAGCCTTCTCTTCTTCAGGATGAAAAGGCAGAACTTTCAACATTTCTTCACAAGTTATGTTCTCCAGCCTTCAACCATCCCAAGATGGTGGCCTTCCTCTGCACTTATTCCAGTATGCCAATATTATACGTGCACTGGAAAGCCCCAGACTGGATGCTGTACTCAAGATACATTTGTCTGGACTGGCTGACTACCCTCTTGACACTACAATCCAGGGTGTAGGGGCTTCTTTGCTGCAAAGATGTGCTGCTACTCAGCTAGTGTTCTGCTGTGACCTCCAGACCCTTTTCTGCAGAACTGCTTTCTGCACAGTGACCCCAGTCTTTGAATCTTTCAGTTCAGCAAATTTTCTATCCGCTTCATTGCTTAGCCAGCCTGTAGCTCATGGATGTTGTGATAACATGTGGTTGTGATAGCAACTAGAGGACACTTTCAGACCTTGCTAAAATCAAGTTATAAACATCTGCTGCCCTTCCCTTGCCCTCAGCACCAGTAACTTTATCACAGAAGGTCATGGTGTTGAACAGACATGACTCTCTCATGATCCAACCATGATGGCTGTTGTCAATCACATTGTCTTTCACTTCTTAAAAAGTGCGTTAGAAAAAGATTTGCTCCATGGCCTTCCCTGAGACTGAGTTAAGGGTCCTTGGTCTTCTTGTACATGTGCTTTGCCTTTGCAACTTTCCAGTCAACAAGAATGTCCCCCAGTTGTTGTCACTTTTCAAAGATAGTAAAGGGTGGGCTTGCAATGGCACAGGCCAGCTCCTGTTGCAGAATGGCTCTAAGAGCAAGGCCATGGAGCCTTAGAGGCCTGTGCGAGCAAGGCAAGGGGTAGGCCCCACAGGTAACCGGAAACCAGAGGTGGGAGGAGAATGTGGAGGAAGCTGTGCAGAACTAACCAATACTGTTCTGACTAGTAGGCATGGCTAAACACCAGGGATTTAAGCGAAGTGCGCCACAAATAAAGTAGAAGTTTGCTTATCACCCATATTGGGTTGGCCTGTCTTGCTTCTCCTCGTTGCTTACAAATGGTGTCCGAACAGGGACCATGAACTAAAGGGTCCCGGCTGCCGGGGACCCGGAATACAGGGCCCCAGTTAGCAGGGACCCGGATTACAGGGCCCTGACTAGCGGGGACCCGGATTACAGGGCCCCGGTTAGTGGGGACCCGGATTACAGGGCCCTGAGTATCAAGGACCCGGAACGGTGAGTGAGCGGTGCCGGCGGCAGCGGCCGGGGAGGTGGGCAATGCTGCTGCGGTGGCGTGACGGACCCGGGTGCTTGGACTAACCGAAAGGAATCCGCCGCTGGGGCGAGCCAGACACTGCTGCGTCGGGAGGCCGATCTGGAGACCGAGGTTACAGGACGATCCAGAAGAAGACGATCCGGAAAAGGCCAGCCATGAAAATGGACTGAGAGGTAGCCCTGGACTTATTACAGTGCTTTTTAGAAAAGTGGGGAATTGAGCCCTGGACTTATTACAGTGCTTTTTATAAAAGCGGGGAATTGAGCCTGAGACTCTAAAGCAGCTAGCAGGTCTAGTGGCTGTAGGGAAGGCTAAGGGATTTTTTGTAGATCCTAATACAGTTTTTGAGGAGAGTGAGTGGCAAAAGTTTGGTGATGAACTATTTGACTCAATGCTTAATGATGATAAAACGGCAAAGAAACTCGGTAAACCACGGAGAGAAGTAATATACTGTATAAAAAGATACAAGGCGGAAAAGAAAACTGCCGCGGTAGCAATGGAGAAACTAGGAACAGACGTCCCCGGTCGGTTGAAACCGGGGGAAGATTACAACTCGTTTCCCCCAACTCGAGGGAGCACAGGATTCCCCCCCCCCCTTTTCTCCCCATCCTTCTTCATCAGAAGGTGCCGCGGAGGAGGTGTAACCCCCTGCTCCCCCACCACCCCAGTTCCAAAAGCAGGGACTTTGAAAAGGACAGAGAAAGCATATTAGAAGGGATACGCATGATGAATGTTGAGGAAGCCGAAAGGAAGAGGGTAGTGCCTCGGCGCCGGATCGATTTGGGCCCCATTTTGAAGCACGCAGTAGAAAATAGAGATCATGCGCTAACGGGAGATTTAAAGGAACTGCGAGCCTTTCCAACCCACTATGCCCTTGAGTGGAAATTTTTAACTCAGTTACAGAGGAGCCAGGTCTGCAGACGGCTACATACCTAACGAGAGACATCTGACAGGAAAGACCCAGCTGTGAGCAACAGAGACCCTGAGTTCAGCCCAGGATCAGACCCCGAATCCCCTGAATCCGAGCCAGATTTATATCCTCTGCTTCCAGACTCTGACTCTTCATCTCCCGGGTCGGTCTGCTCAGACTCACTGGCCCTGGAGACGCTCAGCTGTAACAGTGGTTAACCAAAGATGCGATCATTACTGGGGAATTTTCTGCAATGGGCATCTCTGCATATCCTGTGTTTACTACACAGCAGGGGGCTAATGAGTGGGAAGCTCTTGATCTCAAAATAGTTAAGGAGGCCTGACAAGCAGTGACCACGTATGGGTTAAAAATCCTCTTATACTCAAGCTGTATATGTTATGATTTTTTCTTGCAATTGACAGGGGGAGCCCATACAGTTTCTCTGTGATACTCATGTACTAGAAGTTGGTAAATATAAGTATGTCCAGGTTTCTATCAACCTTTGGAGACCTTTGTAGATACTGCTGGCCACTTCTTCCAGCACAGGCTGGCCACCTGTGTCGGAATGAGTGTGCATTTTGGTCAGTATAAAAACCCAAGCCTCATACGATGTGGGGGAGGCAGAGCCTCTGTTGGGACCCCTGCTAAGGCTGAGCCTGCCACCTCGCACTGCAATGATGCTTCTTGGAGCTGGTTTGCTATTAGTCTCCACAAGGTCCTTGTGCCACATTCTGTACATGGAACTGTAGTGGGAGTAATGATTGTCTGGATTTTGTGCTTCAAATATTGTAGCTGTGAGACATGTGCTTGTGGGATCCCATACGCGTGTGTGTGTGTGTGTGTGTGTGTGCTGAGGGCAGATGGTGTTCTGTGTATTTTTCTTGTTGTTGGGTTCATGTAAAAGCTTTCAACAGGTAGCTGTTTAACATTTCGGGCATGAAAGGGTTAACATAAAGGTGCGGTTGCCGGCGGGTATTTATGGTTGCTGCTGAAGCAGGCAGGCCGCTATAGTTGCTGCCTAGCAGGACGGCTTTTGCAGGGACTAAAAAAAAAAGGTGGGGGGGAGAGAGAGAGAGTAATGATGCTGCATTTAACCTGTCTAACCTGTCTACTTCTCAAGAACTGATAACCTGGGGGAGGGGGTATACTTGTGTCCTCCTGCCTACAGGTCCATGGCGACTGCCTGCAAAGTTTGTGAAGCCTTGCCATGAGCTGGACAGACGAATGGAAAAACCTGATGCCTCAGCTACAGGAGCTGACTGTGAATACCCCAAGCAGAATGAGATAGAGGAAGAGAAAGAATGATTAACTGCAAAACATCACTTGGGGGGCAACTGAAAAGTAACATCCTGAATATGTGTGCTTGTAAAATAGCTATTATTAGAGGTTGTGATTTTGTGTATAAAACCACCTGCATTTACTAGCTAGTTGCTAATAAGAAACTGCACCTTGTATTGTATAGATTTGTCACTTGTAAAAGAGATGTTAGAATATGGAAATTTGCAGTAGCTGCTAGAAAATGCTAACGCAAAAGCTGGAAAGATTTTAATACAATGGTAGTGTTATAAAGCAGGTGATAGAACAAATTAAGAGGGTGGGAGAATTCCACTGGTAAGAAATTTCTTTGGCTAGTCCCTCACTGCCATCAGCATTTTTAACATGCTGCTGCACCCTGTAATAGTTACTCTGCTAATGTAAATCTGTGTGTGCCTTGCTGTAGTAGCGACTTGTTACTGAATAAAACAAAAGGGGGGAGATGTGGAGACAGTGTTCTCACGGGAGAATTCATAATTGGTACATAAACTTTGAGTAGCCCTGAAAGATACAGCAAGGCCATGAGAGGCCCGAAGAAGCTTAAGCAAGCAAGATAAGAGGCTGGAATTCACCAAGTTAATGAGAACTGTGGACTGTTGGCAAGCTTTCAAGGTTGAGTTCTCACACCTGTGTTTAACCAATTATATGTTAGTCACTAAGGGTCTTCAAGACATGTATCCAATCATAATATGCCAAATCACTGTAAGTGCTTCAGCCGGGGCCTTGGCTCAACTAAGTGGACTGAGTTGCTGAGTTGCTAAGCAGACAAATACTACATCGAAGGCAATTTCTGATTTGTTGTTTAAATGTTGACTCTCTAAGACATGCAACACTGCAGAACCTTTTCTTGTTGGAACAGGGACATGGATGTGAAGAGTTTGATGGAATGTGTTGTATGAATCTTTCTGGTCATTTTAATTCGATACATGCACAGCTGAAAACCCTGGCTCAGCTTACCCAGCAACTGCAAGTGAGCAATGACCTAGGGATAACTAAATGGTTGTCCTCATGGGGCATTACAGGTTGACTTAAAACACTGCTATTTGAAGTACTGTGCTTATGTATCATTGTTAAGTTAATCATTGTAGCTATTAGACTTGCTTATAGTTGTGTGATAAAACAGGTGAACAGAATAACCCACAATGTCTTGCTCGCACAAAGAAAAAGGGGGGAATTGTTGCAGAATGGCTCTAAGAGCAAGGCCATGGATCCTTAGAGGCCTGTGCGAGCAAGGCAAGGGGTAGGCCTCACAGGTAACCGGAAACCGGATGTGGGAGGAGAACGTGGAGAAAGCTGTGCAGAACTAACCAATACTGTTCTGACTAGTAGGCGTGGCTAAACACCACGTGGATTTAAGCGAAGTGCGCCAAAAATAAAGTAGAAGTTTGCTTATCACCCATATTGGGTTGGCCTGTCTTGCTTCTCCTCATCACTTACAAGCTCCTTCAGCACCCTACATGTATTCCATCTGGTACCTGGGATTTGTGCATGTCCAAGTGGGTTATGTGACACTAAACTTTTTTCTTCTGCTGCACTCTCCTTACCTTTCCTTTTCTACTGATGCACACACCTTTAATTTTGATTTTCTCATTTCCTCTTGGTAATTCCAGTTTCAGCGGACCTCCGTCTTTCCTGACTCTTTTCCTACATGTGTAGGCTATGTTTTTGTACTGGTGCTTCCACCTTACATCCCACCCACTTTTCTTCATCTCAGCTCAGACAGGATCTCCATGTTCACGCATGCTGGCTTTCTGCCATGCTTGCTTGCTTTCCTGCACAGTGGAAAGGACCATTCCCCTGCTCTGAAGAGACTGTCCCTGAAAATCAGAGAGCTCTTCTGCATCCCTTTGCCCCCTTGAGGCAGCTTCCCATGGGATGCTGCCAAGCAGGTCCCTGAAGAGGCTAAAGTTTGCTTTTCTGAAGTCCAGGGTTGTAATTCTGCTGTCAGTCTTGCTCACTTCCCTTAAACTCTATTGAGGTAACTCCAGATCATATTCTAAGGATACTGTGATTGAAAATATATGTAATAAAATTAGCTGTTGCTAAGAGCCATAGCTGTGAAAGTATTATAGATAATGTAAATTAGTTTACTAGAGAAATATGTCTTATAAAAATATTGAGAAAGATGACTTCCAGACAGCACGAGAAGGAAAGCTGTAATGATTTTCTCCATCTACGTATTATACCGGTTTAATGTATAATGCTAATTTTACTCTCCTGAAATTGCATGGCAAATAACTAGAAACAGGGTTTAATTAATGGCAAAATAGTCTCTGCAACCAGAAAAGAGAAAGGAAGTAATACTCAGATTGAATTATTTTAAGGGGGATAGATCACAGACTAGGAGTTTACAAGGATGAGTAAGGATGCTACAAAGACATGATCTTTCCCACGCTAGAAGATTAATTACAGTTCTGAGTTTCAAAAATGTGTGTCTAAAATGGTATAGGTTAGTTGATTTGGGTTTAGACTATGGGAATGAAATACCTTATTTTTAAAAAATGTTGTTATGATTGATGCCTTGGTTCTCTCCTCCCATCCCACTTTTTCGAGTATACAGCAGAAATGACTAGTTCTATCTGATTTTATCTACTCTTTCCATTGTGGAATACATTAATGCATTTATCAGGATTTCTGTTTTTTTCAAATGTACATTCAAAACACCCTCCTCACATTGTTAGGTGGTTTGTGCTATTTTCCTCTCCTGTCCCTATTCTTACCTTACCAATTTTCTTCAATTTATAGTTCATAATTTGCATTCATTAACACTGTTATCCTTTCTGTCATTCATTGTAAACTTTTAATTTGGTTGCATGTTTAATCTAATGTGATATTTTTTTTTAAAAATCCAGTGTTATCTTTTCTTTGTATATCTTAATATACATAGAATCATAGAATAGAATCATAGAATCATAGAACAGTTAGGGTTGGAAAGGACCTTAAGATCATTTGGTTCCAACTCCCTGACATAGACAGGGACACCTCCCACTAAACCATGCCACCCAAGGCTCTGTCCAACCTGGCTTTGAACACCATCAGGGATGGAGCATTCACAGCATCCCTGGGCAACCCATTCCAGTGCCTCACCACCCTAACAGGAAAGAACTTCTTCCTTATATCCAATCTAAACTTCCCTTGTTTAAGTTTTTACCCATTACCCCTTGTCCTATCACTATAGCACCCTAATGAATAGTCCATCCCCAGCATCCCTGTAGCCCCCCTTCAGATACTGGAAGGCTGCTATGAGGTCTCCACACAGCCGTCTCTTCTCCAGGCTGAATAGCCCCAACTTTCTGAGCCTATCTTCATACAGGAGGTGCTCCAGTCCCCGATCTTCCTCGTGGCCCTCCTCTAGACTTGCTCCAAGAGGACACCAGAACTGCACACAATACTCCAGGTGAGGTCTCACAAGAGCAGAGTAGAGGGGCAGGATCACCTCCTTTGACCTGCTGGTCACGCTCCTTCTGATGCAGCCCAGGATAACATCTCTCTACGCTTCCCAGGCCGCCTGTCCTTGCTTCCACTTTTTATAAGCCTCTTTTTTCATTTGAATTTTCCTCAGGTGCTCCTTATCCATCCAAGGAGGTCTCCTGGCCCTCCTGCTGCAATTCCTTCTAGTTGGGATGCAACACTCCCGAGCTTGTAGCAGGTGATCCTTGAATATCAACCAAGAGTCTTGGGCCCCCTGTGGAGGCAGTGTTCTTGCAGGGGAATGGATAATTGGTATATAAACTCTGAAAATCCTGAAGGATACAGCAAGGCCATGAGAGGCCCAAGGAAGCCTAAACAAGCAAGGTAAGAAGAAGCTGGAATTCACTGAGTTAATGAGAACTGTGGACTGTTGGCAAGCTTTCGAGGTCAAGTTCCCACACCTGTGCTTAACCAATTATATGCTAGTTGCAAAGGCTCTTCAGGACATGTATCCAACCATAATATGCCAAATCACTTTAAGTGCATGTAGCAATAGTATTTAAGGGGTTAAGGCTTTGTAATAAAGGGCTTTTTGTCTGATCATATTGATCTCTGACTGAGTCCCTATATATTCTGCGGCAATTGGCACCCGAACGGGGACCCCCCATATTTTTCATATTGAAACTGAAGGAATTAAAGCGCGTGGCACCAAAGAAAGTGGAAAATGCGGAGCCGCAGGGACGTCGGCTGGGTTTGATTCAGCAGGACCAGGCTCGGGAGGTAGACGCCTCGGAACGGAGCCTTGTGAGCCTGGAAGACACTGCGCAGTGTAAATAAGGTAACAGCTGACGGGGTCTGGAATAGGGTTAGGATGGGAAAAAAAAAATGATCATCCTTAAGCTTTTCCAGCATATCCCCTCAGCGAGAGGGATAGAATATGATGATAATCTGTTAAAAAGATTGTTCATCTGGAGTAAAGAAAAAGAGCTGATCCAGGGGGTTAATGAAGCTTTTGATCTTGGGACTTGGAAAAAAATTGGGGCATGCCTGTGGGATCAAGTTACTTGTGGGTTTAAGGAGGCTGCCCCCTGGTTACTACTAAAAGGGACTCTAGCTGCAATGAAGGCTGAGAAATAGGTGGCAAAATCTGCTTTTACCGCTCTCTCTGACTCGCCTTCACAACAGCAGGGCTTGGCACCTACATTAGATTCAGCACCTGGTGCTACAGCCATGGTAGTGTCGTCTGTTTTGGGCATAAAACATTCTGGCCAAAAACCGGCGCACAGTACAGTACAAAAGTTTGAGGACCCTGAGCCTTTCCCCTATCCTGTGTCGATAATGCCTTTATGGGCGGTAGCTCCAGCTGATACTCAGGAGCCAATAGCGGCTACTGAGCAACCGAAACAAACTGATGTTAACCCTTTTCATGCTTCTACTGCCTCTAAACTTAATCTCCAAGATTTTTTGCCGGGGTGGGAGTCTCCTGAGGAGTCTAACTCCGAATAAATACCCACCTCCTCCACATACACCACCGCTTGCATCGCTCCCACCAGAGCTGCAAAATGAGTGGAACTGGGGACAATGGACAAAATCCTTAGATAAACAATTGCAGGACTTGCGGGACCGTCTGGACAAACTGGGGGAGAAGAGGCAGCAAGCCCCAGAAAAACCGGAAAAAAAAGAAAAACCAGATAAAATCAGTCCGTGTGATGTGCCGTTACTACCGACTCCTACATCTAATAAAGCTAATCCTAGTGCCATGAGATGGGGAGGATGCAATTATAGATGGTACTATTTTACCAATAGATGTTCCTGCTGCATTCCCTGTTATTATAAATTCTCAGGGACAGTCTGTATGGACTCCTATGGACTGGAAAGCTATGAAAGAAATTAAGGGACCAATTACTCAGTATGGGTTGTCTTCATCATATACACAGCAAATGTTATCTGCTTTCTTTTCTAGTAATGTTCTAACTCCAAATGATTGTCTCAGAGTGGCTGCAATTTTATTAACTCCGTCACAGCTCCTACTTTTTAAAAGTGGGCTTGAGGAGCTTGCTGCAAGAGATGCAGATGAGAATTCAGAGTGTAATCCTCATCACCCTTTGCATGGTGTTTCATCTGAAATGTTGGGAAAGGGACAATTTCACCCTGATGAAGTACAAGCTTGTATGAAAATTGAAGTTTTACAGCAAGCACAGCAATTGGCTTTAGCTGCTCTGAAAGCTGTGCCGGAAGCTTTTGTATAGATGCATTTGAGCTAAGCTCCAAATGAAGCTGGCTCATTGGCCGGAGCGGCTGGAATATCTCTACACGGCTCTGAACGTTTATTATAGGTGCTGGCAACTGACTGGGTGTGTTGGGATGGAATGATGCCCCCCTCCCCCAACACATCTAATTTAAAGCATCTTTCACCAGCCTGGCAAGCCTCCTACAAAACCAGAGACCAGCTCCACCAGCCCAAAGTAGACCTGGCCTGCAAACTTGGGTCCCATGTTCAAGACACCCAAACCCCTGACTATGGCAGTAGTGTTCTAACCATTTATTAACCTGGCTAATCCTCCTAGCCTTTTTAGGGTCCTCCCCTGTATCCTGGAGAATTGACAAAAAGACTATCTGAGCTCCAGAGCCCCTAACCACCTCTCCCAGGCCTCTGTAGCCCTCTTTATGTTCTACGGGCTACTGCTATCTGTATCACTAGAGGTAGGTAATAGTCCGTGGGACTTACTAGAGCAGGCAGCCTCTCTGAAACATCCCTGATCTGTGTCACTGGTAGGCAACACACCTCCCTTGAGATTGGGTCAGGCTGACAGATGGGTGCCTCTGTGCCTTTTAAAGTAGAGTCCCCTACTGCTATGACCCACTGCTTTTTCCTGGCAGCAGCAGTAGAGAACTTCTTTAGCAGTGCATCAGCCGGTTGTTTCTGGTGCGAGGGTGTTCACACATCAGCCCCCTGCAGAACAGCAAAGCGGCTCTGGGTGGGGACATCAGATTTAAGAGGAAGCCCCTTACTTTTAATTGTCCTCTTCCTCCCTTTTTTTTGTTGTCATTTTTTTTGTTTGTTTGTTTGTTTGGTTGGTTTATTTTTGTTTGTTGCTGTTTCCCAGCTTCCCGGGTTAATGGCTTCCTTCTTCCCTCCATGAGCTACAGGGTATGCTTGAGGAACCTGCACAGTTTGGGCCTGGAGCAAGCATTCCTGCTTCCTCTCAGCTTCCCTGACATCTTGCAGCCTATTAACAGCATCCCGCAGCTCAGCCCCTGCTGCAGGAGGACCTCCACCAGGGAGCACCGAGTGCAGCCCTGCCCATTGTGCACCCTCCCCTCACCAGACCAGTGCAGGCACTCTCCTCTCTACACTCCCAGCTCTGCACTGCAGCCTCCCCTCTCGTCGGCTCTGTCTGGGTGCCTACGCTGGCCACCGCCGGGGCAGCCAGAGCAGAGCTCCCAGAGCAGGCCCTGGTCATGTGACAAGTCCTTACCATCCCTGCTCGCCTGCCCGCCTGAACTGTGGCACAAACTGCCAAACCCTGATCGATCATGCTCCTGGGGCAGGTTTTTAACCACTCAGGGCTAGTGCAGCTCCTCCTGGCTCCGCCCCCCGTGAGTCAGCTCCTGGGCAAGTCTTGTCAAGGGCTTGAGACTCCCTCAGTGGCTCTTGCCACTCTGAGTTGAGGCTCCTGAATGCTGAGCTTCCACCTGCTCAGGTGTTGAAGGCATCCTCTCTCGAGCTACTCACCTCAGCAATCAGCTTAATACATCTTAATATATCTTAATATATCTTTGCCCTGCAGGGAAGGACTTGTGGGTGTTGGTTGATGAGCAACTTAACATGAGCGCCGGTAGTGTGCGCTTGCAGCCTAGAAAGCCAACCGTATCCTGGGCTGCATCAAAAGGAGAGTGACCAGCAGGTTTAAGGTGGTGATCCTGCCACCCTACTCTGCTCTTGTGAGACCTCACCTGGAGTATTGTGCGCAGTTCTGGTGTCCTCAACATATAAAGGACATGGAACTGTCAGAGCAAGTCTAGAGGAGGGCCACGAGGATGATCAGGGGACTGGAGCACCTCCTGTATGAAGATAGGCTCAGAAAGCTGGGGCTGTTCAGCCTGGAAAAGAGAAGGCTGTGTGGAGACCTCATAGCAGCCTTCCAGTATCTGAAGGGTGCCTATAGGGATGCTGGAGAGGGACTCTTCATTAGGGACTGTAGTGATAGGACAAGGGGTAGTGGGTTCAAACTTAAACAAGGGAAGTTTAGATTGGATATAAGAAGGAAATTCTTTCCTGTTAGGGTGGTGAGGCACTGGAATGGGTTGCCCAGGGAGGTTGTGAATGCTCCATCCCTGATGGTGTTCAAGACCACGTTGGACAGAGCCTTGGTTGGCATGGTTTAGTGTGAGGTGTCCCTGCCCACGGCAGGGGGGTTGGAACTAGATGATCTTAAGGTCCTTTCCAACCCTAACTATTCTATGATTCTATGATTCTAAAACAGAATAGGAAAACAGGACCTGGGGAGTATCTGGGACTAGCAGATGTCCAGGATGGAAGCAGTTAAACTAACTGATAGGTAGAAGGACAGGATGATTGCTATGTTTGGGGTGTTAGTGAACCCATTAAGCTGGTGTAAAAATCTACTGGGGAGTATCTGGGACTAGCAGATGTCCAGGATGGGAGTAGTTAAACTAACTGATAAATAGAAGGACAGGATTATTGCTATGTCTGTAATGTTAATTAAGCTGGTGCTTCAAAGACTGCCAGAAGTTATGAAGATTATTGAAAGAAGTAAATGACTCTCAAAGACCACCACCACATTTTTGTATGCATGCAGGAAACTTTCTGGAAAATGATGTAATCCATGTGTAGCCTCATGAATATGTATGTATGCCCAGTGACCATATAAGGATGGCCTGTGTAGCAATACAGTGATACACATTAGGAGGTCAAACATGTATTCTATCTAGAAAAGAGTGCACTTTTTTGTCTTTTTTTTTGGCTGGTTGGTTGGTTGGTTTTGGGTTTTTTTTTGTTTTTTGTTGGTGGTGTTTTTTTTATGTTCTCAGTCCTGTTCTGGAAAATAAAGGGAAAGGAGGGGGGAGGGAAGGATGCAGTGCATTAATCTTTATATAAAGATTATAAATTTATATAAAAATACAACACAACCACTTATGAAGCTCTACTGAAAATAACAAAATCAAACAGAAGTTTCACATTTTACCACTTGGGCATACTTGTACCAAGAAAAATCAGTCATGTTTTTAACACACCGGACTATATACTTTAAATACATGGTGGGTTTTACTTCATAACTATTTTTGAAATCTTTTGAAAAAGAACCAAAATAATTCTATAACCAACTGATGGAGAGACAGTGCTTCATCCTTGTCTGCACTTACAACAGTTATCTTTAGGCTACGTGGTAGTGGTTAAACAAATTTCTTTCTAAATAATTATATTGGTACAAATCAATAGAAAACCCTACACCTGCTTCAAAGGGGGGGAGAGGAGAGAGGTAGTTTTCTAACAAAGCATTCTTCTTTTGCCTTACATAATAATAATTTTTTAAAAATTGAGCTTGAATCTGTGCTATTCCCTATAAAAAGGAGACGACACACAGAGGAAAGAACATGAGTTTAAAACAACAAAGCTAAAAGACAAAGGTCTTTCTATATGCTGTTTAATATGCTACTAAGCTTATAAAATGGATGAGTACAAAAATAAAACATATTATGAAACAGATTATGTTAAACACATGCTTACACCGGGGGTGGAATCTTTCTTTTATTTTTCTTAAACTGATTTTACATACAAAAATCATATTTAGTTATAATTTCATACCACTTTTTGTAGAAGGAGGGCTTATTTGGTATAATTTTACTCACTTGTGTTCTGACTGGGGAAACTTCTAAAAATCTATGCAAATATCAGAAAGATTTTTCTTTTCCTTACATTTAGATTTGGTATTGAAGGAATATGTATGTCAGCAGTAACAGTAATTCTTTGGGTTATGAGAAAGGGGATCAAAGCATTAACCTTGCAGTTTGAGAGCAAAATGGAGGCTATTAAAAGTTCCCAAGGTAGGAAAAAGATAATGTAGGTTCAAATGTATCTTGCATTTCATAAAATTCAATTTCTACATTTAATATAAATCACACAAACTTGCACATAAAATTCCATGTATTTTGTAATGATGAACTGCACATTTAGAACAGTTTGAAAATGAAAGGCAGCAGAAATTGGAAAAAATATATATGAGAAATGTTTAGTTTGCTTATAAAAACAAACATTTTTTGAATATTTAGAAACAGTTTAGGCCTCAATTAGTGGTTTGAAGGCAGTTCTGGCAATTTATCCAAAGGATAATCAGTACCCGTTGAAGACATACTCCTCCTTCTCAAGGCAGGCCTCCTACAGACAGTAACTGTAAGCTCACATCTGTGCTTGAATCAAAACTTCAGGCCTGAGCAGTCAGCATCTGAAATATGACAGGGAAGAAAACTTCAGTCTGCCGTAACATTTAGAGTCCATTTAAACTTGACTTGACCTGTCCCATCAACTGGGCAGGTCAGCTAATTCCTTCAGCACATATGTCATTTTACTTTGCAGTGATGTTCTAAGGTAAGTGCAATTCAGAATTGCTGGTGTCGCTTTCAGCAAACAGGGCAGGATGGAAGTCAGGAAATATGCTTTGCTTTAACATTTATCTGCAATGAATGAAAAGTGTCTATGCTGTCACAAGTAATTTCAGTATGATAAATACTGATTCGTTATCCCTTGTTAATTGATATTAATGTCAGTTCTGGTATAAAATTCTCAAAAGTCTTTGACAGACATGCTCTCATCACAAATTTCCTTTTCATTGGATGTAGCATTCTACATCCCAGACTTTTCTTCACTAAGAATTAGAATTCATCACAGCACTGACAAGTGAATCTGAGAGTGGCAGAACCAAAACTGTGGTTTTCTATAGATATACATCTCATGCAGAGTTCTCTAGCATATAAAATAATGCAAGCCCTGACTGAACTTTTTCATCACTGAAACATCCACAGTATCTCTCTCACATCTGACATTCAGCAAGAGGTAAAGCATTGAAATCTGCATTCCTATTTTCAAAGAGTTTGGAAAAACTGCCTCTTTAAGGATAATCTGTGATATTTCAGAAAAAAAGACATCATGATTTAAACTCAATCAAAAGTAACAACAAAAAAAATAGTCTCTTGCTGAAATAACACAGATATGGTACTTTAAGAACTAGTGCATTCACAGATTCAGCAAGCCTCATCTCAACAAAGAAACAAATACTCTGATATATAGAAATCACTTAGGATTTTTTTGCAAGATCATAGAATAATAGAATCATAGAATCATAGAATAGTTAGGGTTGGAAAGGACCTTAAGATCATCTAGTTCCAACCCCCCTGCCGTGGGCAGGGACACCTTACGCTAAATCATACCACCCAAGGCCTCGTCCAACCTGGTCTTGAACACTGCCAGGGATGGAGCATTCACAACCTCCCTGGGCAACCCATTCCAGTGCCTCACCACCCTAACAGGAAAGAATTTGTTCCTTATATACAATCTAAACTTCCCTTGTTTAAGTTTTAACCCATTACCCCTTGTCCTATCACTACAGTCTCTAATGAAGAGTCCCTCTCCAGCATCCCTATAGGCACCCTTCAGATACTGGAAGGCTGCTATGAGGTCTCCACACAGCCTTCTCTTTTCCAGCCTGAGCAGCCCCAACTTCCTCAGCCTGTCTTCATACGGGAGGTGCTCCAGTCCCCTGATCATCCTCATGGCCCTTCTCTGGACTTGTTCCAACAGTTCCATGTCCTTTTTATGTTGAGGACACCAGAATTGCACACAATACTTCAGGTGAGGCCTCACAAGAGCAGAGTAGAGGGGCAGGATCACCACCTTAAACCTGCTGGTCACTCTCCTTTTGATGCAGCCCAGGATACGGCCAGCTTTCTGGGCTGCAAGCGCACACTTACGGCCCATGTTCATTTTCTCATCAACCAATAGCCCCAAGTCCTTCTCCACAGGGCTGCTCTGAATCTCTTCTCTGCCCAACCTGTAGCTGTACCTGGGATTGCTCCAACCCAGGTATAGGACCTTGCACTTGGCATGGTTAAACTTCATGAGGTTGGCATCAGCCCACCTCACAAGCGTGTCGAGGTCCCTCTGGATGGCATTCCTTCCCTCCAGGGTATCAACCGAACCACACAGCTTGGTGTCATCGGCAAACTTGCTGAGGGTGCACTCAATCCCCTGTCCATGTCACCAACAATGATGCTGAACAAGACTGGTCCCAACACCGATCCCTGAGGGACACCACTCGTTACTGGTCTCCAGCTGGAAATTGAGCCATTGACCACAACTCTGTGTGCGTCCATCTAGCCAGTTCTTTATCCACCGAGTGGTCCATCCATCAAATTGATGTCTCTCCAATTTAGAGACAAGGATGTCGTGTGGGACAGTGTCGAATGCTTTACACAAGTCCAGGTAGATGACATCAACTGCTCTACCCCTGTCCGTTAGTTCTGTAGCCCCATCATGGACGGCCACCAAATTGGTCAGGCAGGATTTCCCCTTAGTGAAGCCATGCTGTTAGCGTTAGAACTGACACATAACCACCGGAATGGTTATATGAGGTGCTTTATTGCAGCGCTGGGAAACCAGGGGCACGCGTCCAAATCTGGCTTCAACCCTGTCACATCGCGTTCTCAATTTATACACTAAAATTTCCTAACTAATGCATATGCATTAAGGATTGCTTCATTAGTCCATTACAACATCAGCCTCTTCTACGCTTGCGCAGCCCCTTCTGGTGGTAGTCCCGATGAAGTAAGGAGTCTTCCTCCCCTTATTCTTTTCACCTTTCTGCTCTTTGGACAGGCCCCAACCATTATGTGGATGTCAGCATTCTCACTTTCTCGCTTGGCTTGTCCTTTTATGTTGCAATGATTTCACAAAGCTATCAATATTGCAGAGATGAAACTTTCTGCTGCTTAAGATACATGGTTTCCATTTCTAGACAAAGCTTCCTTGTAAGTAATACAAAAATTATGAATGTCTGTATTATCAAGACGCACAGTTAGACAAGGCTTCCCTGTTCTACACTACAAGGTCTTAGGCCAGGCATCCTGTATCCTTCTCGTTGTTACATTAGTTTCTACTGCTGAGGCTACCATAGCAAAGTTACAGCATTCTTTTAGTATACAGAAGTCTACTCTTGATTCGAAAACTTTTCAAATATAGTCATTTCTCTTGCTCTATATAATCATTTTAACTTAAAATTTCACTCTTTTTCTAACAATGCTGGCTGTCACCAAGCACCTTGTTGATTTTCATGTGCCTTAGCATGCCATCGGGGAGAATCTGCTTACACTTTTTGTACTAAGGTCGTAAGGATCTAAAACTACCTTCAAGCACCTCAGTTATTTTCTATTACAAAGCCATCAAACTTAACCTTATTTAGAACTGATTACATTTTATGCTTTTGTGCCTCCTTGTCTCAGAGGTAACTGCTACTTGCTGCTGCTGGCCAACATCATGACCTTGGCATTTCTTTATAAGAACAACCGCTTTACATGCACAGAATTGAGAAAGCTCAGAGAAAAAATATCACAGTTGAAACAGTTTTTTATCTGGGAAAACTAATACTAATAATCTCCATAAGGAAAACTAATAATAATTAAAAAAAAAACAAACAAAAAACAGACCAAAAAGCCCCAAACAATCCCCCCCCCCCCAAAAAAAAGAAAAACAAACAAAAAAAAAGAACAAACAAAAAAGAAACCCCCAAACCAGAATACCACAAACAAACGAAAAACCCCTAATCCCACAAGGCATTATAACCCTTTTCATAAGGGTTTGGTTTACTACCTGTCTATATAATAGCACTACTGAACATCTCCAGAATGAGTATTTGTGATGGTCAAGAGACCCTTTTTTTGTGTTTTTCTCAAAACAACTCGATCTGATGGGGAGACAGTGTTCTCACGGGGGAATGCATAATTAATACATAAACTCTGAATAATCCTGAAGGATACAGCAAGGCCATGAGAGGCCTGAGGAAGCTTAAGGAAGCAAGATAAGAAGAAGCTGGAATTCACTGAGTTAATGAGAACTGTGGACTGTTGGCAAGCTTTCGAGGTCAAGTTCTCACACCTGCGCTTAACCAATTCTATGTTAGTCACTAAGGGTCTTCAGGACATGTATCCAATCATAATATGCCAAATCACTTTAAGTGCATATAAGAAATAGTATATAAGGAGTTAAGGCTTTGTAATAAATTTGGCAATTGCTTGATCACATTGATCGTCTCTGCGTTGTCCCTGACTCCTGCGTCAACAATCTGACAGCTCGGGGGGGGGGAGGGGGGGGGCAGAGCAGGGATCCTGCTCCAGCAAGGCGGGGGATGCTTCCCTATCTTGTCTGCCCTGATGCCGTGAAGATCAACTTCCCAGGCAACAAACTGCCTAGAGACAGAGTAACAGAGGACAGACACTGCGGATCCTGCCAGGGCACAACGTGAACCAGACCCTCTGTGCTAGTCCCCGTGGGAGGCTTCCAAGAGATCCTGACCCTATGAAAATACAACCGTCCTGCAGTCGTCTGAGCACATCCCTCCACCCTGGGTACCAGCGGGATCACTGAATTGAAGGACCACAGCTAAAAGAATTTCCACTCTCAGACTGAGAGGATGTCGCTGGATCCATGGGTGGGTGGTGATCCTATTTCATTGTTTTCTTTCCTTCTTTCCTTTCTCCTTCTACTTCATATCTTTGATAAGAATAGGAACTTGCCAAGACTTTTGTTCCTCATGAAATGGTTTTAGGGAGGTTTATATTAAAATTAATTGTGGTTCCATTTTTTAGGGATTTCTTGTCCTAGGTGAGATGAAAGAATGACAAATATTACATGGATCCAGAATATTTATGATTTTTTCTTGAGAAGATCTCTTACAGTCCTTGCAGTAGCACATTATCTGGAAATCTTTATGGTTGTAGTAACTTACTCAGTATTGGCTTTTGTGGGTAGAAAGTCAGAGTGGTTTCACTGCTTGATGAAATAAAGGAAGATTGTATTTCTAAGCGTAAATGGTGCTTATCATGTAAGATGAAATGGTATATAATTTTGAATGGCTACTGTGTTTATGTCATTCCCTCTTTTGTGTAGTTAGCGTGAAGAAACTGACAGACCTTTAGGTGAGAGGATTTGGCTGGCCTGTTATTACAAAGATGAAGAATGAAGGGCATGTATCTTTGTACTCTACTGTACACATCTTCTGGTTGCTTTGATTTTAGTTCTGTAGACATAAAGACAAAGATTCAGATACATACTCTTCACCAGATTTTTTTAATGCCTTTACAGATTTTGAGCAGGAATCTCAGTTCTGCATCTGCAAGCACATTGCCCATCATTTTGAATGATTATTTGAAGTGAGGAGAAAAAAAGAGGGCTCAGTGGTTGATTGCAATTGTGAGGGCTTACAATCATTTGGTGATTTAAGTAACAGTAGTAAGTAGTGGCCATATAGTAAGTCCAAAGAAAGAGAAAAGGTGGACAAATATGTAGTTTATTTTCTGTTTGAGAAAATACTCAAATGATAAATTACAGCAGGATGCAGGCCAGAACTTGAAATCTAAAAATCATTGCCTGGAGAAAATCTGCCCCACATCCAGATTTCAAGTTGCCTGCTGCACTGGTAGTAAAGTGCAGCCACATAACTTTTGTGTGTCAACTTTGATAAACATCAAGAAGTAACGCGTATCATGAAGTTTGTACCTTAGTGACAGTTTTATGAAACTAGGTGGCACCCTCAGATTTTACGTGATGCAAAGGGTTAACAAATGTACAGGGGGGTTAGGGTTGAGCCACTTGCTTAACAATGTTACTGCTTGCTCACGCTTATCGTTCATGGTATTTGCAATATGCAAGGGGATAGGTCAAACCGTGCATCATACACATCAGCAGGACATTGACTGATACATGTTACAGGTCTGAAAATAAATTTTCTTTAATCTTTTCTACAAAAAACATGAGAAGAAGAAGTACAAATATCAAAATACTGCAAAAAAAACCCAACTTATTTAGAAATGCATAATGGCATGTTAGGAAAAGCATGTGTTTAAAGTAATTCTATTTGTTGGGGGCTGGGTGCTTTAGTGTTCACAGTCCAGAATATTCCTGTGACAGTGGTTACAAACGCAATAATTTCAAAGAAACTACTATAGCTCACTATTTTCCTTTAACACTGTGGTAATGGAGAATATGTGGATTGTATACGTTTTTCTTTAAAGGTCTTCTGTTCCGAGTGCTTTCCAGAAAAATAAGAAATGTGGTTTCAGTTGCATCCTCTGCTGAAAGATTCAGACACCCAGTTCTACTTTCCAAGACTACATGGAAAGCAAGAAGCTAAGAAATGACTGCATATCAGTGTCCCTACTGATAGTATGAGACTGGGCAGAAAGACTTCTGTAAATGCATGAGCATGAGAGAGACTCCAGCTCAGCTTTTAGAGTATTCAGTGTGCAGAGGAATCTTGTTTTCAGTTAGGAGCCAAAAGGGAGGAGCTGACAAGTATTTGTGTCATAGGCTTTAGCTCTGTTTTAGAGCTATTTGCTTGTGGAGCATCAGGTCCTGCTAAAGTCTCTGGTGAGGGTGGGTGAACATCCCACTATATGTAGATTCTGCATATAGTTTTAACTGCTGTAAGAACAACGGAGCTTTGTGCTACAGAAAAGAAAAAAAATCACTCTTGTGCAGCTGCTGCTCAGTTTCTTGTCAGAGCTCTGCTTGGATTTAGGCAGAGAGAATTTACAAGAACCCAGCTTGTCATAAACCAGCTGACTTACGTATTTGTCTTATGGATGAGAAATTATTGTCTTATGGATGAAGAGTTATGGCCTTATGGTTGCAAAATCGTTTTCTGGATTTCCAAGTGGAGCTATGCTCATACTGATATTGGCTCCTGCTATAATAATGAAGAAAAAAACCAATTGATCTTTGTTTTCTGTTGTCAGGTTGATTAAGAAATACAAACCTTGACTCTGTGTTTTTAGATATTAATATTTGCTAGCATGTTACCAACAATGTGCTGGAAATAGAACATAGGTAGTAGAACTACAGATGTTAATGTTATTAATTAATAGTATCAAGTTACTATAATTTTGAATGCTAGATCATTCTTCATTGCAGTGAAGAACATGGCAGTTTTCCCATAGCAAGCTGTTCCGAAGAAGTGAAAATTTTGTGATCATTCTTGTTTCCAAATATTGAAGAGAATTGCAACTGTCCCAGAAATATGCTAGAGAAATTACCTCAGGCAATATTTCATGTTTAACATTTAAAAGTCATTAAAACAGCGAAAATTCATTATGTATCTTAATACACATATGTTTCTGTTAGAAAGGTAGACAGATGTACTTGATCTGGAAATTGTGTCTGTTGATAACATTAAATGGGAGGTATACACTAGACAATGTTATGTCTGATATTTCAGAACACTGTACTGACAGAATGGCTGTGATGCGATGTATACAGTATGTTAGCAGGCTAACCTGGAAATCCAGTTTAGCAGTGTAGATAAAATGTGCTGAACTTTAAATGTCACTGAAATTAACAGGCATTAAAGGTTGAGTTTCACCTGAAGCAAATAGTTAATTACTATGCTGAGTCATTATTTATGTGGGTGTTTTTTTCATTGAGTGGAAAAGATTATCTAGGAAGACTAGTTCTGTAAATACTCTTGTAAACTCAAACCCCAATCTTCGGTGGCAGATAAGGTGAACATCAATGACATTCCTGTTTTTCTCCTTCCTGTTTACTGTTGCAAATGATAATGAAAGTTTGAAAACAGGCATGATTACAGAAATGCAAGGGTAAGAAAAATGTCATCATGGTACTATGATTTCTGAAACAGCTGTTCTATTCTGCGTGCCTATCAATGCTACTGGTGTTGCTTATTTCACTCAGTAGCTCTTGTTATTAAGTGCTATCACTTTAGTGATTTTTTTTCTATAGGCTACCCAGAACAAACTTTTCTTTATGTATGTTCAGGTGTCTGTTTTGCTCAGCAAATTTTTATCTAAAATAAATTTCATGAGCAGGCTTTCAGTCATACTAAGGACTAACTTATTTTAGAAAAATATATTGGAACTCCAGAGCAGACATATGTTTACTAAGATACAGACTGCTCCAGAACTATTGAAGGTGCCAGTCACGTGGATAGTGTTGCTTGTATTATATCACCTAAGAATATCTCTCTTTGACAATGAAAAGACTGATTTGAAGCAATTAACCTGAGAACATGGTAAATGAAGTTTCCAAGAATTAAGTACTTCTAACGAACTTCATTATAGTAATTTTTGTTAATGTCATTTGCAGTAATTCTAATACTAAGAAAAAAAATATTGTCAAGTGTAAGAAGATGGATATTTATATTTCATTTATTATAAACATTAAAACATGGGAAGCTATATGTTTTTTCTTTTGGCTTTGAAGATGATTATTTGCTCATTCTCTCGTTTCCTTGTAGCTTACAGTTGCTAGTGATTCATCATTGAGTCATCTCAATAATTTCTTAGCTGATATCTAATTCTACTTTTTATATAAATACAATTTCCGTTTATATCATTGACATTTGACTCTGTGCATTCATTAAGCCTGCAGACTATTTAAATGATGATATGATTTGATTATCAATAAGAGAAGCTTTCAGAGTTCAGGATTTCTGTAGATATATTTTGTGTTATGTTTATTCATTATGTACTTTAAATTTCAGAAGCAAAATTTGTCATGTTATTGGAATTCCTATGTAAGGAATTGACTATTTTTCAAAAGGAGCAATTGGAGACATGGGGAATCTAAAAGTTATAAAGGCAAATTTATAACTGGAAATGGAAAATCATCATTATGATGATGGGGTTGAGTGGTCATATGTCTCTTTTTCAGATTATCTATCTAATGTAGTTAGCTACAGTATTTGATAGTAACAACCTAGTTAACGGAATGTTCATGAACCTTCCACTGTGGGTAGGAAAGGAGACCATCTCCTGCAGCTGGCCAGTCTTGTCAAGTGTGACTGAGAATGTTAAGGCAAAATGCTAACAAGTAGAGAGTACTTATTTTTAAGACTGAGAAGAACTAGCTGGGGAAGGAATTAATGTAGGAAATTTTTGTAAAGTGTCACAGAAACATCCTATAAACAGCTAGAATTATGTCAGTCTTCACGGATAGATCTTCACTTGTCACCGTGTCGCCCCCACTGAAATCTTTCACATTCAAACTCCTTTGTAAAACAGCGTGAATTTTCTGTGCTATGACTAGGGTAAGCTTTATCTGGTAACTATTTTATGAAGTTCTTATTAATGATAAAAATCATGATTGAAATTAATTTCTTCAGCCCATGCTTGGTGTACATTCAAAACGTGAAATGCACACTCAGGTTTGGCATTAGATGCAAAATTGGTACTCTTGAAAATCAATTCTAACCTGTGTGAACTGTAAGATCCTCTGTGGTTGCACATAAGCAACAGTCAATTTTGGTTTTATTTAGTACAAATTTTGTAGTACTGGAGACATACTGAAGGCACTCAGGCCAGGATAATTGGCTGGTCATGCATTCTTATTTTGGCAGTCACCCTTATCTAACATGCCAGTGTAACGGGGCATGATGTGCTGTCAAGATGATTTTACAAACATGGGAAACTTTAAAGACAGTATCTACTACATAGGATTTTTTTATTTATCAATGCACTTTCAAGGAGTTGTTTAAATATGCTCACTAATCTGTTTGCATAGTCCATTGGAGTTAATGAGCACAGCAGCATCACAATGTTTGTTTCTAGCAGCTCAGAGCTGGCAGTGTACAGGAAACTACTGGGAGCAAATAGCAGAGGATCTGTGACTGATTTGCTTTTAGTTCCTTGACTCTGCAATTTTAGTTTGCATAATAATGCCTCATGGCCTTGATCTTGATTAGATCATCTGACTGTTACAAGAATATGAATACTAATCATGGAGAGCTGTCTTAAATTTGAAACTTGTGTTTTTATTTCTTTTTTTTTTTTTTCAGGCTTTGGCAAAGAACCAGAAGACAGCTTCCAAATTTTGCTTAAGATAAATTGCTGAATTCTTAATTTGAAAAGACATATTTTGGTGCTTAATGCCCTCCCTTCAAGATTAAATGAGACTGAGAAATACAAGTAAACCTATTCCTCTCTCCCTTTACAGACAAAACTAAAAAAATCGTACCATCAATCTTGCATATAATTATAGATCATGATGGAAAGGTACTACAAGTTCTCGTATTAGCTCAACTCAAATGTATTAATACAATTCCCACAATTTGTGCTGAAGCAATCTGTATTTTACAATTGAATGAGGATTTACGATGGATGGGCACTTATTGCAACATAGCTATATCTAATCTCAAGCCTCCCAAATCTATTAATGCATGAGTAGAGTTCCATATGTTGATTGAATCCCCCAGATCAATCTAACTGTGCTGTTTGTCATGTGCAAAGGAGTCCGATGCTTTCTTGAAGCATCAGACCTACCCTGTATACACATTGACTGTATAGCAGAGGTTATGGCCACTACATCAAGTATTTCCAGATAGTGTCAGACATACTTCTGGTGTCCTACAGCTACAGTGTATGGACATTAGATGTTTTGAGATGATTGGCAGCCACTGATGAAATGTTTGATGCTATTAGCTATGTAATAAATATCATATGGGTAACTTGCACATCTGAAAATCCAAGGCAAACATATTAGTTCCGCAAAATTGCACAGAAGGATTTTTCCAGATGGAAACCAAGCACAAGTGAGGTAAAGCAGTGGTGTTCTAGTGAAGAGAAAGCTGGTCGGACTATGTGTTACAAATAAAAACAAGCTTGCTTTCCTCACCAGCAGAATCAAACAGTTCAGGATGTTCTGGCAATTAAAGGTGGTTTTTTTTTGTTGGTGGTATTTTGTTGTTTTTATTTTTTCTTCCTTCGTGTTTTTTTTTGTGTTTTTTTTTGTTTTTGTTTTGTTTTTTGTTTTGTTTTTGTTTGTTTTTAAATATAAATACATAAGAAATAAAAAATAAATGTACATAGGGAGAATAGTACTGTATTTAAACAGAAAGCCAAACCCTTCTTCCCCTTTTACTCTGCATGACTTTTAAGAATAAATGATCAATATAAAAGATATCTTTTTTTTTTTTTTTTTTTTTTTACGAATGTCTCATAAATAGTAAGTGAATTCAGATAAAAAGGAGACAGTGTCTATAGCCATTACTCTGTAATAGTTCTGTGGATGCAGTGCGGGAACAGAACTCTTTAGGGGATGCTACCTTGTTACTTCCTGCTAACACTGGGGCTGTTCTCACCAGAGTTAGGTGGAACTGCAATAGCTTAAACATCACTTACAGGAAATCCTTCATGATACTGTGGCTAGATATAGCTGTCTACCATGTTTTTTAAACTTGTCTCTTACCAAGGATAATTAAATAGAAATAGATCTTGAGTTCTATCAAGTTTAAAAGTGCAAGATATTAAGTAACTTTTCCTCAAATAAAGCTTGCAAACTGAGGGATGCAATTTCGTGTAGGAACCAGGAAGACTTTAAATCACATGACATTTATGGGTTATGTTTCTAGAGCTGAATTAGCACTCAGTGTGTTCATGAATAAAAGGAGATTTATGTGTTTTATATTTTTTGTGCATGTTTGGTTATTTGTTTTGATATTGCCATTAATCATTTTTTTCTTTAGGCTGGTCAATGAGCTGATTCAGAGATCTTAGTATTGCACTTGTGTTTAACAGAGCTGTTGTGAAGATTGCTTTGTCAGAAGCCCTGCCTTCCCCTGCAGCTTGGAAGCTTTCCCTGAACCAGGCAGGCAACTGCAGAGATCTGCGTATGTCAGAAGCTGGTTGTCTAAGACCCTAAGTTACAATTAATGACAAAATTCTTACCTCTAAACCTCTCTAAGCTTTGCTCGCAGAGTAGTCATAGAGCGTGCTTGCTGGTGTAAGATTATACTTCAAATTCACTTCATGCCAGCATAATTGTGCAAAATGCAACAAAGTAGAACCAATCTGTCCCAGCTAATACCACATCTCTTGATGTGTATCCATGTCTTTGGGCTTGTTCTCGGATTGCATCAATAGCTATCTTTTTATTTACCAATATAACAATTTATATAAATTTTATAATCTATAGCTTTTGATTCCATAAGAGTTTAAAGTAAGAAACAGAGGCACCTGTTGATAGAACAAAAAAAAAAAAAACAAAACAAAACAACCACAACAAAAAAAACCCTACAAAGTTTTGCTAGTTAGATATTTTCCTGTACCATCGCTTTGAATTTTTTTCATCTCTTTTGTAAATAAACACTTGTCTTTAGTAACACTACGTCAGATAAGTCTCCATAGCCAATCTTGATAATCATTCACGTTGGTTCTTAAATACATTAGGGTGTATTAGTTTTAATTCTGATCAAAATTCCTCTGGAATTATTGCAAGATAGGTGTTTTTGTTTTTGTTTTTTTCTTTTTTTTTGAGTTTGGACTTAAGCCTGAGTACATGAAATGCTTTGGTAGTTTCACTTGTGTTGCAGGGAATTTTATTATTTTATTTGCCAAAAATAAACCAGAAGTCACAGAATCCTGTTCTGTTGATGTATATTGTTGATATTAGTAGTAGCTTAAACTAATTAGGAAATTATGTTTCCAGAAAAAAAGTTTCCTTTTCCATTGCATTATTCTGGTTTTACCCTCATAAAAGCATATTACACTATTAAATTTTGAATTTGGCCCCTTTGCTCTATATCTATCACTTCATTAATTTTATTGCAAATTTCATTAACGAGTTCAAGGAAGAGTTTTGTTATTGTTTGAGTGTCTATTTTATGAATTAATTTTGGTAGGAATCAACTCTAATAATTTTTGCTATTGCTTGTGTGAGTATTCTGCAGACTGCATTAATTAAGAAAATTGGCCTATAATTACTGCAGTTACCCACACCCTACCAGGTTTCAAAATTACAGAAATAATTATGATCCTAAGAGAGTCAGGCAACTTTTCAAATGCTGCATTATACATGCTACACTAAATGCCATGAAAGACTTGACTGAAATATTAATGAATCTCAGCTGGAAAACCTAATGTGTCTTTCTGCAAAGAGAATTATTTTGGTTGGGTTTTCAGAAAAGTCTTCCATTTTGAAGGTCTGTGTGTTCTGGTTTTCAGCTGCTATTTTGAACCAGTTGATACCTGTGGAATACTGTTTTTCATAGTAAACATCTAATGTCAACTTCATTTGTGTTTTTTTCTGTATAAACTTCAAATGCTGAATGGAAACATCTGTGGAGACATTTAAGTCAAGAGGAAGTGGAGGAGAAACCTCCTCTTAGAAAATGGCATTTCTCAGAACAGTCATTGCTTCAACAATGGTGAATAAAAGTAAGTGATTTTAACAGCCTCTACTTTGCTATATGTACTATCTTAGTATTTTTCTTTTTTTCTTTCATTATCATAGAATCATAGAATAGTTAGGGTTGGAAAGGACCTTAAGATCATCTAGTGTCAATCCCTCTGCCATGGGCAAGGACACCTCACACTAAACCATGCCACCCGAGGCTCTGTCCAACCTGGCCTTGAACACCGCCAGGAATGGAGCATTCACTGCCTCCCTGGGCAACCCATTCTGGTGCCTCACCACCCTTACAGTAAAGAACTTCTTCCTTATATCCAATCTAAACTTCCCCTGTTTAAGTTTTAACCCATTACCCCTTGTCCTATTACTAGAGGCCCTAGTGAAGAGTCCCTCTCCAGCATCCTTGTAGGCCCCCTTCAGATACTGGAAGGCTGCTATGAGGTTTCCACACAGCCTTCTCCTCTCCAGGCTGAACAGCCCCAACTTTCTCAGCCTATCTTCGTATGGGAGGTGCTCCAATCCCCTGATCATCCTCGTAGCCCTTCTCTGGACTTGTTCCAACAGTTCCATGTCCTTTTTCTGTTGAGGACACCAGAACTGCACACCATACTCCAAGTGAGGTCTCACAAGAACAGAGTAGAGGGGCAGGATCACCTCCTTCGACCTGCTGGTCACTCTCCTTTTGATGCAGCCCAGGATACGGTCGGCTTTCTGGGCTGCAAGCGCACACTGGAGCCAGCTCATGTTCATTTTCTCGTCAATCAACACCCTCAAGTCCTTCTCCACAGGGCTGCTCTGAATCTCTTCTCTGCCCAACCTTTAGCTGTGCCTGCGATTTTGTCGTGGTTTAAACCCAGTCAGGCAACTCGTTCACTCACTCCTCCCCTTCTTTCCCTCCCCCTACTCCCAGAGGGAAGGAGAGGAGAATCGAAAAGAATGCAACTCCCATGGGCTGAGATAAGAACAGTTTAGTAACTAAGGTATAACACAAATCACTGCTGCTACCACCAATAATAATAGTGATAAACGAAATAACAAGAGAAGACAACACAACACCTCAGCACCAGCTGACCCATAACTTCCCCCCCCCCCCCCGCCACCAGACTGAGCACCGACCCATACCTCCTCCAACCCCACCGTCCCAGCCCTTCCGGCTAACTCCCAGTTACCTCCTGGGCATGACGTGCTGTGGTATGGAATACCTCTTTGGTCAGTTTGGGTCAGGTGTCCTGTCTCTGCTTCCTCCTGGCTTCCCCTCCTCCCTGGCAGAGCATGAGCCTCACAAAGTCCTTGGCCATATCAAAACATCAGTGTTATCAGCTCTGTTCCCAGGCCGAAAGTCAAAAACACAGCACTGCACCAGCTACCAAGAAGGAGAAAAATGACTGCTACTGCTGAACCCAGGACAGATTGATCCTACCCAGGTATAGGACCTTGCACTTGGCATGGTTAAACTTCATAAGGCTGGCATCAGCCCACCTCACAAGCGTGCCGAGTTCCCTCTGGATGGCATTCCTTCCCTCCAGCCTATCAACTGAGCCACACAGCTTGATGTCACTAGCAAACTTGCTGAGGACACACTCAATCCCACCGTCCATGCCAGCGACAAAGATGTTGAACAAGACCGGTCCCAACAATGATCCCAGAGGGACACCACTCGTTGCTGGTCTCCATAACTTAATTATGATGTCTATATACATAAAAAAAACCAAATAACATATATCAAAATTATATAAAGACTCCTGAATGACCTCTATACTTGTTATTACTGTGTTTGAGCTTTTGGATGCTAGTGCATTGTACTGCTGATATGGTCTCGGGGTCTGCAGTATGAGCAGGCTGCTGAGGGAAGGGACATCATATAGCAGAGCTGAAGACTGACTTCTCTCCTGCTTCTGGAGGAAGCAAAGAGGAGAGGGAGAGTGAAGAAAAGCAGCTACAGAAAGTGCATATTCAGCTCCAAGGCAGTACAGTGATCCAGGCTCTCTGACTTTTGCCCTTTGTGAGGTTACTGAAGTTTTTCATTATCTAGAGCCTACAAATTCCTCTCCTGCAATGATTTTTGTCTATAAAACACAAAGGTAATCCTGGCACGTGACTCCTAATTAAGTCTTACCTGAATGGTTGAAAAAGTAGGCAACAGATCATTTGCATTTTACGGCAACTCTACCAATGTCAGTTTTCTCCCCTTTTCTTCCATTGCAAGTTAAATTCATGCATTTTCAAAAGACCTGCTTATCTCTGGATCTATTATTTCAGGGCTGGCATAAACCATTTATTCCTATCAAGCCATAATCCCTGCCTAACTATCCTAAGGAGCATTTGGAACACTTTTTTTTTTTTCCCATGATCATGTTATTTTTGTGTTCACATGCTATTTTATATTTTTTTATGCTTCACCTGTTCCATTTTCTGAGAATTCGTTTGCCACCTGTCTCCTGACCAGGAGAATACTCATCCTCTTGTCTTTATCTGATACTTTTGCTGGATGAGTTCATAAGTCTTAGTTTTAAAATAATCTTACTAACAGGCTTGGGGGAGAATTGCTTTACAGAAGCTTCATATTCTGTGAGAGTGTGATAATTGCTATATAGCACTTCTGTGGGGTAACATATCACCTTTTAGAAAATTGTCCCATTCTGAAGCTGCTTATCAGTTCTCATCTACTTCTTTTATTTCTTAGGTTTTTTGATTTTTACTGGTTTTGTGGTTTATGATTGCTTGCTTATTTCTTCATCAGTGATTATTGACAACTGGTGGGTTTTCCTCCCCCCGGTTGTTTCCCTCCAAGTGTTTGAAAAATTTTAAGTATACCCCAGAATGTGTTTGTGAGTTTTACCATTTGCACTAAATAATTTTAGCACAGTTACAGGTTTATATTCCTGACAGGAGCTGTTGATATAAGAGAGCTGTAAGGTCTTAACGACAGAATTTGCGTTATAAAAAGGGAGTTACAATGCACAACCAGTAGAATGCCTCATATTGCATGCAGTATGCTGAATTTTAAGTATGGAAATGTTAAATGAAGTATTTTTTTATAACTGAAAAAGAAAACAAGTAGGATCTCTTAAACTACAGGGGTTAAATACTAAGAAATTAATTAGGGTGGAAAATACCTCATGTGTTTGCAGTTCCTGTGTACCTAATGACTTGAGTAACCTAAATAATGCTGGCATTATCCAGCTGGATTAGCAAATGTATATGCTGGCCTGACTGTTCAGCATGTCTGCACTGATGAATATAAACACCTTACGGGAAAAGGCTGAATTTGCAAAGGCTTCAACCTTCAGTTTTTAACAGCAGATAACTTCTTAATATTTCTGATCGCCTAAGATAAATGCTAATGAACACATTTTTATAACCCAGATCATTAGATGGACATAAAACGTTCCACTGGTAAATGTTTGTGGAACAGATACTTAAATGAACTGCTAAACCTTTGAGAACTTCTTGCATTAATTTACATGCATTTATAGTGAAGCAAACATGGCTTTCTGGAATATGCACATGAAACCTAAAATTCAAATGAATTAAGGAACACTTTCTGACTACACTTGCTATTTCATAAAGCACCACTTGGATCTTTTTCTTCAAGGTAGGAGAAGACTGTCTCTAGAACTGTCTGGAGAAAAAAATGAGGAAGAATTATATCTTTCATATGTCTGCTTCCTACAAAAATATCACTAAGGTAATATTTGTGGACCAGATGAGAGTAAACATTCGCCTGCTATATGGGGCATGCACTAAGAGCTGGAAAGCCACACGATCCTTGTGCACTCTGTTCAAAGCAGGAGTAGGAACAAAGTTCTTCACCACCTGAAGCACATGGCCTATGTAGTAGGACATAGAATTAATATCTTTTGAGCCAGAGGAGATTTATGTGAGGTAGAAAAATTGAAAAAAGATACTACTATATTCATTAGGACACTATTTGAATAAAAAGGTTTGAATCTTTTCCTCCACAAACATCTGAATCTGAATATCTCTCATAGTGCTTGAATGCTGTGGACCTGAGCTTACTGAAAGAGTGGAGGCTTGTAGCCCCAAAATGCAAATGAACCTAAACCAGTTAATAAAACTTTGAAATTTACAGGAAACTCTTTGAATCAGACCTCAGAACAAATTGCTAAACCTTTTTGTCAACTCACCATAGTTGATTATTGATAAAGAAAGGGATTTCTGCAAGAAAGTATAAAATTATTATTTTTTTTTTGTTAGCTGCTGGATGATTGAGGAGTAGCAAATTTCCTTTGAACTAGATCTTTATGTTAATTTATATTCTACAGTATGAAAGAGTTTGCTTCAGTCATGAGTCAGTTTTTATTTTTTACCTAGGAAAATAATTGTATGAATTCATAGTATTTACAATACAGAAAAAATCTTGACATGGACAACTGAGTGTTTTAATGGTACAGAAAAGAATTTGAATTGGCTTTGACTGTGGTGAGCCAGGAACAAAGGGAAAAAAGGGCAGTTCTGAGATGGTAACAAATGGGTGGGAGGCTGGAGTGAAGTAAACTTAGGTCAGTCAGACAAGGGAACAAAATAACTGAGTAAGTTCTTGGAGTGTGTCTGTAGCTGAGTGACATATTCCATGGATTGCAGCTGCTTGGAAAGTGTCATATATCAATGGGGGGAAATTACGAGTGTGGCTAAAAGATCAATCTTAAACTCTGAAACAGACCCTGCAAGTAAAATTTATTTGATCCTAAAGATATGGGAGTGAACTCTTCAATACAGAGATGTGCAGCACAGATCAATGAATCTCTTGAAAGGATGGTTACTGAACATAGCAATTTTTTCCCCATCATTTTCATCACTAGGATTTTTTCCTCACTGTGTTTGAAATAAATACGATAAACTTTTCTTCTTTTCTGAAAATAGAAGTCCATCTCCAATCTTGTCTTTATTGTGGTCAAATTTTGCTTAACATGTACCTCAGATTTCTTTCAAAATGGGTAAGTTCATCTTCAGCTGAAACCAGAGGTACTAAGGAGGTTTTTTTTTTGTTTTTTTTTTTTTAAGGGAGTACTCTAATGTAAATCCAATATTTTCACTTGTGTTTGGTCAGAAGTAAATAGTTAAAGTTTATTTTTTCTGTAGAAAATGTGTGACCCTACTATGGCTGTTCTGAAGAGGAACACATTCTGCGCGTCAGAAAGCACTGTTATATCTACGTCTGTTTTTGTAGTCTATGGGATTGTTGTTTGCTTTTAAAAATAAGCATCACAAAGTATAATAACTGACCTGCAAAAGTAAGTTAAAGGTTCTTTTACAACCATCCTTTTCTCTTTCTCCAAGTTCTGTATTCCTTTGACATGCTGAGTACTGAAGAGTTCCAGTAAAATAAATGACTTCAACACAGTTAAATCCCATGTCAGCCTTGTGAGAAGAGTCTCGATTGTTCTTTTTGCTTTGTTGTTTTATGTAGAGCTAGATTCTGGTTAATCTGCTGTCAATAATTCAAGTATTTCACCTCTGTTTCTCTATTCTTTACCATATTGTTCAGCAGTCAAGAACAGAGTGAGGGCTGTCTGTCAGCCTCTCAGGCCCATACAGCATACAGCTGCTGCCCTCATCCAGTCATACTCCGTCTCCAACATGAATGAAAGTTCTCACTAAGTGTGGTGTAATCTGAAAAGCGCTGCTGTGTTGAGCTCCATATTTATACATGCACACTGAATTCCCCAGCAAAGCTACTCAGAGAATCTTTCTAATATGTACCATTACAAACCCTGTTTTAGTTATCATGGTCAGACATGTTATTGAGGTTTCTGGACTGAATTAGTAGCTTCTTGGTTATTTTTTTTTTTTTTTTTTTGCCATTCATACTCTTCATAGCAGTTTATATTTATTTAAATAGTGTTTTGGCAATATTAACATTTGGCCATACACTGAATTTGGGAGTTTCACAGTTCCATATGTATAACAACAGAAGTGAGAATAAAATATATTTTAGAATATTCTTTTATGTGAATGTTTATAAAATAAGATTACACTTTTTTCTCATAGCTGTGTAAGTGAAGTTCAAGTTGCATACATTTCCGTGGTTTTATGTTTTTTCTAATGTCCAGTGATACACTGGAATCTATAATCATACTTAAATAAGCTTGTTAAGCTTCAGCGGTGTAAATCACTGATATTGAATGATTTTAAAATGCTTCTTAGTTCAAGAAATGTAGTGTAAAAAATAATTTAACACAGCTATTTGAGATGCTTTTTGAGAATATTTTTGCAAACATTATCCATAGTTCTTTTTTACAGCAAAACATATTGTATTATTCTGAACTTTTCAAAATCGTAAAAATTTTCTTCCCTCAACTTTAACGTGATACCATCTTGGACAAATATTCATTCCTCTTATGAGCTCTAATTTATTAGAAGAGCCCCAACTTTGCTCAATAACATGAACCTGGAAAATATGAACAGTGCAGAATGAGTATTTCTTTTCAAAAAACAACTGAAATCTTGATTTTTTTTTTTTTTTCTGATGGGGTCGGAAAGCCAAGGGGGTGGAACATCAGAAGAAAGAGGAGAAATAAATAAAGGTTATTTTCATTTGTAGACACGTAGCAAAACTTTGGACTAAGAAAAATCTCTCATAACGTAAACTGTAGCAACAGGGGGTAATGACAGCGTGAGTCCATTTTTCCCCTTTAATGAATAAGGTCCTAAGCAAAATTTTGCTTGGTATTATTAATAAATCTATTTCTATGAAAAATCTGTCATGATACAATACCTTATCTTACCAAGACTTTTTTTTTTTTCCTTCCTTCATTTATTACTTATCTATGCTTTAACCTTTCCAACATCCCCTGAGTTAACTTGTAGTACAGGATTTTCTACAATGATTTATGTATCACATTATGAAATATTCAAAATAAAATACACTTTTACTCAAATAACCCCCTAGGTCAGTTTGATTGACTCTTTTGTATAAGTTTTGTTTGATAAAGTAGGTTAATGCCATTTTATTCACTGAAGTAACAATACTTCTGAAGTGCATCATTTTATTAATGCCTCTTTTATAAGTAAGTTGCTGACTTGGCTGACAAATATGGATAAGTAAAAAGTTGGTGAGCTTAGAAATAAGGTCATATACAATTTTCTCATCACACTAATTAATATTATTGTTTCAGGAAATAATAACATCTTTTTAGCCACCACCCACCAGTTTTCTGAACTGCAACACATAGGGCCAAGGTAGTGGTAGCTTGTATCTGGAGTCTGGAAGAATTTGGTTGGCAGAATTCAGCTGGCAGAAAGGAGATGTGGGTCTACTTTCTGCAAGCCAGTATCAAATTTAACCTCTGCTTCTGTATGCTTTCACACTTTGAGCCTATTTGCTTTATTTTGCCAGAAAGCCTTGAACCGAAATTGAAGTGAAATGGAAAATCAGTCATTTCAAATACAGACCATCTATCTACTGCATGTTAGTTTACTTTCAGGGACACACTGTTACTGGATTAGAGCTGATCAGAAAAGTTTTGCCACAGTCAGATTTTTTGGCCAGAAATAAAATTGATTTTGGTGAGGTCACTAATAAAATAAAATATTATTATATAAATTTATGGGTATAGGATAAAGGCCAGAAATAAAATTGTTAAATGAAAAGAGTTTATAACATATTTTTATTTATTTTTACACTATTTTATTATGCCATCAGCAATGTAAAATATGACACATTAGTTGAATTTTCATCGGAAATTATTGCTTTGATTTCATCCATTTCAAAAATGTTTTTTTTTCATGTGTATTTCACAGAAGATATTGAAAGCTTTGAAATGCTGGAATTTTTCATAAACTTATGATCAGTAATAAAACAGACTATTCACATTTAGGGCCAAGATAAGATACCAAAAAGCAAAATCTGATTCATGGTATCTGATAATGTCTAAATGTGCTGACACAGGGAGGAAACTACTGGAACTGTAATTAGATTAATTATTTCCAGACTTTCAACTACTACATATAATCAATTAAAACCAACTAAACAATAATAAAATAATTATTATTAAATTAATATTTACTGGTAACAAAAGATTATTTCAAATATCTTGAGGTTTTCATTATTAAATGGATATTCTATCCACTGAAATGAATATCCAGCTAAATTTAAAATTCATTTAAATTAATATTCTATCTAAAATGCTTACCTAATAAGAAGAAGCCTCTATAAATAAAATGAGAGCTCATCTGGTGAGAAAATTCACTGAAAAAATGGGAAAAGAAATTGATAAAACTGCAGCTTTCCTAAATTGTACTTTGTGATACAGATTGCTGTAAATCTGGAACAGAACATTTTGAGTACATAGAAATATTTATCTTTAAATAGAAACATGTAAATGAGGCAAGTAGACATATCCAAATTATATTTTATCTCAAACATTTTTTTTAATGCAATGATACCAACATTGTCTTGATTAAAGGGGAACGAACATCAATTTTTGAGCATAGCAAACAATCTTGGAGGTAGAAAATCTTTTTAGTTTTTTTTATCTTCAGACTAATGGAGGTAATTAGAAGCTTGACAATCAACTAAAGATACTTGAACAGTCATGTCTTATCTCACTGCTAGAGGTCTGTTCTAGCAGCTAAGGTAATCTGACTGTTCTAGTCAGAGTTGCTATGGTTTTGGAGAGAGAATAGGCTTTCCCTGTTTGCTTACCTTTTCCTTAGTAAAGAAACTGTATGTGGTATCAATACTTAGAATAAAATAGTATCTTCCATTGGAAATTAGAATGTTAAGGAAGTGGGTGTAACTCTTCAGTGATGTAAAGCATATTAATTATAACTTAATTATGAGTATGAGCCTAGTATAGGACTTTGCTGGTTTAACACAGGAGTTTGGAATAAATTCTGGATTTCTATGTTTTTAATACAAGAGTATTGCTGTCTGCTGTTTTATTTGCCTAATGAAAAATGACAGGACTAACATCAATTTGTGCTAATTTTTTTTTCCTCAGCTGAGATATTTTGACAGTTGAAAGCAAGAAATCTGATGCTGCTGTATGCCTTCACTATTTTTCCAGTGTAGAATCCTACTCTGAGTCCTTTTAATAGTTTCTGTTTTGATCTCTTCTACCAGTGACACAGTAAAAGCAGAATTCAAGCAGAGTCACTGTCCTGGGTTCAGCAGTAGCAGTCATTTTTCTCCTTCTTAGTTGCTGGTGCAGCGCTGTGTTTTTGACTTTCGGCCTGGGAACAGCGGTGATAATACTGATGTTTTTAGTTGTTGCTAAGTAATGTTTAGTCTGACCAAGGAATTTGTGAGGCTCATGCACTGCCAGGGAGGAGGGGAAGCCAGGAGGAAGCAGCGACAGGACACCTGACCCAGACTAGACAAAGAGGTATTCCATACCACAGCACGTCATGCCCAGTATATAAACTGGCGGGAGTTACCTGGAAGGGCTAGATCACTGCTTGGGTTGGGCTGGGTATCTGTCAGCAGGTGCTGAGCAGTTGTATTCTCTTCCCTTGTTATTTTCCTTATCATTATTGTTATTGGTGGCAGCAGTAGTGTTTGTGTTATACCTTAGTTACTGGGCTGTTCTTATCTCAACCCATGGCAGTTACATTCTTTCGATTCTCCTCCCCATCCCTCTGGGAGCAGGGGGAGGAAGGGGTGTGTGTGGGGGAAGTGAGCAAGCGGCTGCGTGGTTCTGGGTTGCTGGCTGGGCTTAAACCACGACAGTTGTGTTTGAAAAATTTCAGACCAGAGCAAGACAACTGAATTAAATACACACCTCTTAGTAACATAATGCTTCTGGGAAAGGTACATTTAAAACACTTCAATATTTTTAACATATGAAATTATATGATGCTGTTGTTGTCACTGTTACATTGTAAGTTGAGATGTATCCAACTGAGGCAAAGTGAGGGCAAAAGTGTCTGACTGTGTTTTTATATCTGTGGATGGTTTGATGATATTTAATGTAAAACAGCAACATGATATTGTCTTGCGTGTTGTGTATTTTTCTTCAGTAGATTTTTTTTTTTTTTAATATTTTGCTGAATTGTTAATGCTTGACCTGGAGCCCAGGCTACTTTCCTGTCAGGAATCAAAACTGAGAGTATATGGGATGGGATAGAGAGATGTCTAGAGAGCAAGGATGCATTACCATTTGAAAGGCAGGAGGGGGGCATCCAAGGACTGGTTTCTATTTGGTAATCACCACAGAAAGGTCAAGGTCATTACTACCTTTGTAAGCTTTTGTTTTGAGGTGATTACGGGCATGTGAGTATTATGTGTTACTCCCTCCGGGCAATATGTGCAAATCTGTGTTAGACAATCATGTTGTTCTTCTTTATATTACATTTCTGTGATACTTTTCCAAACATATCCAATATAAATACAGATTTGAGATCTTTACAGTATGTCGAAAACCTACACCTTTCATATACACATATAAAGCAAAATCCTAAGAAAACAGCATGCTAAACACTGGTTGCTCTCTAAGCAAGTCTGTCATCAACAGTTAGTGCTTCTGGAGTTAAGAACCAGATCATAAACACAAATTCAGCACATTTTATTGTGTACCATCACATTCTTCTTAAAGTGAAAGAAAAACATAAAAAAAAATTATGATTCACACCAACATGCTGAATCAGATGGGACTATAGCATTCATATGCTGCTTATGTGTTTTGCTTGAAGCATGCTGCTCTTCACTTCTCCTTTTTCATGTATAGTTTTCCCTTTTTTTAACCTTTGTACTTGAGTTAGCCTTCAGAAACTCCTTCAGAATTCATAAGATAAAGCTGAAACCTTTTTCTTAAAGGCTTCTAACTTGTTTTCAACTAGTCTTTTGGGAGAATGAATAATTCAAAATGTCCTTCTGGAAATGTACTAATTTCTGTAGCACCAGGAAAAGCATCATAATTGTATTTATTATGCCCTATAATGTAGGTTCTACAATATTTCAATAGTGTTATAAAAATCTAGCTAATCTGTTTTAATTGATTTTTATTATAATTAATATCAAGAGGCAATAAGCAAGCAGCGCTGGGTGCGTCGGGGAGTCTCTGATCTGCCTGAGATGCACACTGGGAACTTCTCACTCATTTTCTAGCATACTTTTATATCTTTGCTCCTTTTGTCACTGGACTCCAGCTCCACTTTACATCTGAACTTACCACGTATAGCGCCTTCTACATATGTCAGTATCTATTTCATTATTGTTATTATTCCTCACATCAGTTTTGTCAAGCTTAAGGTTTGCATATCATTAACTGACCATGGGTGAAATGTTTACAGACATGATGTCTCCAATGCTTCATCTCTTATTATCCCATGTTACTATGCTTATGCACCTCTGCGCCATATGCTGTGTCTCCACTTACCAAGGTCTCAGCTGTGATACCAGGCCTATTTCTCAATACAGCATCATTATGTTAGTCGTAATCCTATTCCGGTACTGCCTTACTAAGATAAAAAACATAAAGCAAATTAACCACAGTCACCTGCCCAATTATGAAAAAACAAATGGCATTTACTGCTAAATCAGGCAGTTCACTAAAACTTGACAGAACAAGCCTGTCAAACCCCAGTTCTGAGGCCTTGCAAACTCCATAGGAAGCTTGCAACCTTTTTATTAAAATGCCAACAGTGTATTATGGGGCTGTAGGGTTATGACTGAAGAGAAACTTGAGTACCCAGAAGCTTGTCTTTTCTGCAGAAAAATGTATATAGTTCACACTGATGAAAAATGTATATCTGCAGGCAAATGCAACAGAGGTAGCATCCAGGCTGACTCAACAGAAGTCATGCTGGCTAGTACATTGGATAATGCAGGAGTCTGAGAACACTAGACAATATTTACTAATGAAGGGTGATATATTTGTGCTGGGAAAAAAGCACCCTCTGCTTCAAACTTGTTAAAAATTTCGGGTGCCATATTTTATGCTTCGAAAGTGTAGAGATGAATAGGAGAAAGGTTTCAGTTCATCTGTGAGTAGCAAGGTGATTTATAGAGGTAATATTTCTTACAGTAGTACTTCAACTTGTGTTTCAAGTCTTTGTATTCCTCCTCTCTGAGCAGACAGAATGAACTGCCTTTCAGGAGTAATTCAGCAGTTACTCTGCCTTATGTCTTTTTCTTTTAGGAAACAGCTGTGAACTTCATTGTTCAATTGCAAAGCTATTGAAGGGTGTTTTGAAGTGCTGAAAAAGTGTTCCCTTACTTCTTATTAGCAGAATCCATGCCTTTTTTGCAAGCAGATGAAACATATTTTGCAGAAGTATACTCTGTTGGAAGATACTCCTTGTCATTAAATCCTCCTTAGAATTCCAAAATGAGTATGACCAAGAAGGGTTTTCAGGGAAGAAAAAAGCCAAAGGTTTTGTTTGGAAATCATGATTACCCTATAAAGTACTTCTTTTATTATCCTAGAGACTGTTGTCTAACTCCACTGCATTCACAGTTAGATATTCTTATATGTGCGAATCTGCTTTATTTACCCATAGTTTAGTGTTTGTTTTTCTCATTCCATTAATTCTGTGTCTTCAGGAAGGATTCCTGGCAAGTACAATGATATGTTCAGAGAATGAACATAATCACCCATTAATAGTTATCATTTATAATGTCCTTACTTCCTCAAGCAGACTTAGGGTTTTAATCTTAACTTCACGTGGACTGTTAACATTCGGGCTTAGTAAGTGCTGGAAGGGGAAATAGATATATATATATATATATAGATATATATAGATATATATATATTCAAAACCAATTACTCCTATTGTAAATGAGATGTGCCTACATTTCTGGGTCTCCTGCTCCCCGCTCTCTGTGCACCCTAGCACATGCATATACACATTTTTAAACCTGACTTCCATGATGTGGGTGCAAAGGAACTTAAGAGAGGTCTAATGGACCCTACTTTAGTTCCATGCTAGAGTGAGGTTCTCATGCTGTTGTCTAAAGGCTTCCAGTATGAATACTCTTATGCATGCATGATAAAAACTCAAGTACAAACAGACATCTACACTGACACAAAGAAAAGAGAACATGTTTCTACGACAGAATAATTCCTAGGAAGTTAATTGGAAAGCATACTGAAAACAGATCTTACTGAATTCTTTCTGGAGACAGGATTGTCTAAAGGGATTTTGTAAACTTTTCAGGAAGAGCAGCCAAGGCTGAAACAAAATTTTTCTCCAAGATAATTAATTGTAAAATGTTATTATCCTTTCCACAGGACTTTCTTTTACTAGAACACCATTCAGGAACCCAGACTAAAATGCTGCTGAAGCTTTCAGGTCCTAGTAAAACAGATAACCTGGGAATCTGAACAGCATTTTTGATACTTTACCTATTGACATGTTTAAAGCATAAGGATTTATTAGTTTTTAAAACCTTGCAAGAGAAATACTATATAGAGGGTATTAAGAAGCACTTGGTTCTGTGAAGCCATGTACTTCACATACATAAACATGATGGATATCTTGCGACTATTATTACCAGGCAGTTTCCGTGCTGTCATTTTAAATGAGTGCAGCTTTTGCTGAGATGCCATTACTTTTTGTTCAATTAATACATTGGTTTTAAAGATTAGGATCATTCTAAAGCCACATTATTATTCTGTGCAGCAGCTCGCTTCAGCCTCATTTATTTTCATGTCTGCATGCTTTGGGAACATCAGATTTGTTTATTCAGAGTAGCTAAATCTGCCGGTATGCGGTAAATGATAAAAGGGAGATGGTCAGCTGTGTTATGTTTCTAACTCTTTGAGTCCTGTCAAAATTATTGTAAAAATGTGTGATATATTTTGATATAAAAATAATAATTTGTTGTGTTTTTTTTTTCTTTGGAACACTTACAAAGTCCATATAGCATTAGTCTAGAAATTGGATATGTCAGTGTACTACCGAGAAACGAGTTTTTGAAAAGAATGTTCTGCATAAAATGAAGGATGCTATTTATATCAATATTTGGCATTTAAATAGAACTTTTCTGAGTCTCTAAGCACTGTATTAACATTTATTAAGCTAGGCATATGAAACATTCTTTGAGGTAAGCAATCCTACTTGTATTAAATTAAGAAGATAACAGCATAAGGATTTGGCGGTTACTCAGAACCATTATCATCAGCCTTTTCTAGGCTTCCTGCTTTGGTTTTGAGACCACATTCCTTCATTTCTTGAAAATGAATAGCATGTATTAGCAAGCCAAAGCAAAGTTAAGTTTATATTGGGTCACTTCAAGAAATAAAACATGAGGGAACACTTAGTTTCTTAGTTCATGGTTTTTTTTGTGTTTTTTTTTTTTTAATTCTATGATATGAAATAAAAAGACATTTCTTAGCATAAGAAATATAGGGACCCATTGCATTTTTACAGGCTTTCATCTAGATTAGTACATATCCTAATAGAATCAAATTGAATAGAATCAAATTTATTCTTTCTGTCCTATTCTACCCTATCCTATCCTGCCCTACCCTACCCTACCCTATCCTACCCTCTCCTACCCTACCTTATCCTACCCTATCCTAAATTCCAGTTATTTCAAAACTAGACACAATACTCCAGGTATGGCCTCACCTTAAGGAAGGATAACTTCCCTTAACCTGCTTAACCCTTAACTTTGCCTCATGCAGCCAGGAATACCATTAGCCTTCTCTGACACGAGGGCACATTACTGGCTGGTGTTCAACTTGGTACCCAACAATACCCCCAGGTCCCTTTCTGTCAAACTCCTTTCCAGCCAGTCAGCCCCCAGCATATAGTAGTGCATGGGGTTGCTCTTCTCCAAGTACAGAACTTAGTGCCTCCCTTTGTTCAACTTCATGAGGCTCCTGTCAGCCATTTCTCCAGACAGTTAAGGTCCCCCTGGATGGCAGCACAACCTCCTGGTGTATCAGCCACTTCTCCAAGTTTGGTGTCATCCAACTGTTCTGGCATGGTGGGCTGCAGGGGAATTTGCTCCTGTGCCTTGAGCATCTCCTCCTGCTCCTGCTTCTTCTCTCACATTGGTGTTCACATTTTTCTCACTCCTCTCCCACAGCTGCTCTGCTGTAGAGATACACCCAATAAAAAGTTTGTCTCAAATATTTTTTGAAAATTGCATTAGTATCTTCAGAAAGGTTGTTTGCTGATATCTGGTGTCAAATTATAGCAGTCAGGAAATTAAAGAGGAACAGATACATGTTTTCTTTGCAGCTCCTAGAATTGTTGCCTCTGTTAGAAGTGAAATAAAATGCACATGTTGATGATTGGCTTTATTTAATAAACTGTGATTTATATTTTTCATAATCTCTACTATGGAAAGGTATTAACAGTTCTCTATGGCTAGTTTAAATCCTGTGGTAATTCTATAGAATTTAGCCAATATGACAGCTTCTACAGCTTTATTATTACTATTATTATTATTGGTACCATTATTATTACTATTTTTTGTTTAATTTTCTGAGCAGTACATCCAATAAGCCTAGTTTTCCCACATGCAAAAGAAAAAAGTCTTGCATTTCTGGTAGAATAGGAAGGATTAACTTATCCACTAGAGATTTTCAAGAGTTTATTTTCATAAAAGCAATTCTTATTTTCTTCCCTCTTGTTGGAAAGGTCTCATCTAGAATCTCTAATCTTAGTACTGCAGGTTTGCTTGACCTCTCTGTTGCCTAAATTTTGTGCTGATCAGGGTTAATGTTTTACTTTTGTAAAGGCTGTTTTTGTCTATGTTGGAGACTAGTTTCCACCATAAAGGTCATGACTTGTGAAGATGCATGAAGTCAAGCGAGTGGCACAAAACAGTAGGTAGAAAAGCATTGTACAATTCAGTAAACAACAAGGTCAATTACTTCATATGTACTTGTAGTTCAGCACAGGTGGATGGGGAAAAAAAGAAATCATAATGCCTGACTGGCATTCTGCAGGAGTTTAATGCATAATAATAATGGAGTTTAAATTGCCAGTTTACCAAAAAGTGTCATTCTGAGTGGGCAAGCATAGAAATGAGAAGCAAGCTGTCTGTCAGAAAAGTATTATGAAAAGAACTGAAAAGTATTGGTAGAATAGAAAAGGAAGAAAATGGCAGATAGCACATTGCTTCTTAAGATATGGATCTGATATCTTATTTTTTCATACAAATTTTTAAACTTAAAACTCATTAGTCGGAGTATTACAGGAATTCTTTACTATTCAAATGCTTCTGGTTGCAAATAACCTCTGTAAAAAATTGCCAGATAATCAACATCTGAGTTCAAAAGTTCAGTTGTACTAGTAATATCCTTTAAAATAAATGAGTGTTGTGATTATGCACATTACTTCAAGTACAGCACTTTGCTGGAAAATAATTGGAAACTGTAAAAATTAACTCCCTAAATGCATAAGAAACATGAGGCAGTACTTTAATAAGGATGAAGATAACTAGAAAGGAATAGAGGAAAGTCAAAGAGAAATTTATCATAAATTGATAACTGTGCAGAGAGATCACAGTGTGACTTTAAGATCATTATAATAAGATGACCTGTCAGGTAGACCCATATATATCCTTTAATAAACTTTGTAATTTATAAAGTTGTTAGGGATCATTACAGAAGTACAATGCATTTGAGATGTTCTTCCCAAATTTCATATAAAGTCCACTGCTACAGGCATTTTAATGCTTGTATGCAAATCTACAAAGGAATTGATTTTAGAACTTGGAAAATATTTTTATAAGCATATTTTTGGCATTATGTGAAATAGAGTAACTAAAATTTGATATAAATTAAATTTGTAATTTAATGGTTATTGGGTGTTCATATACAGTTTAGGATACAACCTCAGGTTTATTTTGGCAAGGAATAGGTGATAAAATTGTTAATGGTTTTCATGATATCATTTTTATTGTGTAGGTTAATGTCCTTGGTTCAGCAGTAGCAGTCATTTTTCTCCTTCTTAGTAGCTGGTGCAGTGCTGTGGCTTTGCCTTTAGCCTGGGAACAGTGCTGATAACACCGATGTTGTTAGTTGTTGCTAAGTAATGTCTGACCAAGGACTTTGTGAGCCTCATGCTCTGCCAGGGCGGAGAGGAAGCCGAGACAGGACACCTGACCCAGACTAGCCAAAGAGGTATTCCATACCACAGCATGTCATGCCCAGTATATAAACTGGGGGGGAGTTACCCAAAAGGGCTGGTTCGCTCCTCGGGTCAGGCAGGGTATCTGTCGGTGGATGGTGAGTGGTTGTATTCTCTTCCCTTGTTATTTCCCTTATCATTATTATTACCATTGATGGTAGCAGCAGTGGTTTGTGTTATACCTTAGTTTCTGGACTTTTCTTATCTCAACCCGTGGGAGTTACATTCTTTCAATTCTCCTCCCCATCCCTCTGGGAGCAGGGGGAGGAATAGGGGGGAGAGTGAGCAGAGAGAGTGAGCGGCTGCGTGGTTCTGGGCTGCTGGCTGGGCTTAAACCACAACAGTTAAATATGGTTTTAGTAGTGACTCAGAAAAAACAACACAGTGATAGGATTTGGAAAACAATTTTTCCTTTCAATATTGTTTATTTCCTTGTCTAGCTAGTTTAGGGCTGAAAAACTGTAAGAAAAGCTTGATTGTAAAATTTACCCTTTCTCAATAGGATTTCCAATTTCTCCAACTAAGACATCCCTTACAACTCTTCTCTGGATTGTCTTTTCATAGGAGTTTCCAGTCATCCTGTATAATACAGGCTTTTTGTGTTGTAAATTCAAATAATGGGTTCCTTATTCAAAGTGGTACGGCATAGTACTTCAATTTTCTGAACCCACCAACTTCTGGCTCAATTTGATTATACAGGTAAAGTCACTACATGGAAAAGAGTCTTGTCACGCCTCTTTCTGTCTTACTTTGGACAGTTGTTTCACTACGTCAGCTGGGAAGCAGAAGCAAGAATCCAGAAGCAGGTGATGGAAAAGATAGAGATGGAAGCTCAAAGGGCATCTGATTGCAGAAAGCTTTTGTTGTTGACTTCTTATCTTCAATTACAGTGGCACAGTGACTACACAAGTTAGAGACTAATGTTCTGGCTGTTTTCAGAAAGAAATCTAGCAACAAGATTTCAATTTTATGTCTAATCTAGAAGAACGCATACTTTCACTCAAACATGTAAAATACCAAGTTTCTTGACTCAGGAGAATAATTTCTATGCAACACAGGGAACTCTTTCTTACAAACCTTTTCAAATCTAACTGGTATAATTTGGTGTATTTCATTTTCATGAATTACAGGTTGTTGAATTAAAAGTTTCAATTCATCCACCTCAGAAACAAGATTAGTAACTAAGGATGTTTCTGCTATTAGCACAGCTTTTACATTCATACTTTCAGGTGATAAATTTGTTTTGGCTGGTTCTTAGGTCAAACACTATAAGTTAGTTTTCCTTGATGAAGCACCACAGAGTTTGTACCAAAGATACTAAAATATCATTCTTTTAGACAGAGGGTAGTCATTGCACCAGTAATGAAAGAATTATTTATCATGCTGTCATGGTTTAAAACCAGGCAGAGGGCTTGTTCACTCACTCCCCCCTTTCTTTCCCTCCCCTTACTCCCGGAGGGACGGAGAGGAGAATCGAAAAGAATGCAACTCCCACAGGTTGAGATAAGAACAGTTTAGTAACTAAGGTATAACACAAACCACTACTGCTACCACCAATAATAACAATGATAAAGGAAATAACAAGGGAAGAGAATACAACACCTCACCACCAGCCGACCGATAACTCGCTCCCGCCAGCCCAACCAAGCACTGACCAATACCTCCTCCAACCCTGCAGTCCTAGCCCTTCTGGGTAACTCCCAGTTACATCCTGGGCATGACGTGCTGTGGTATGGAATACCTCTTTGGCTAGCTTGGGTCAGGTGTCCTGTCTCTGCTTCCTCCCAGCTTCCCCTCCTCCCTGGCAGAGCATGAGGCTCTTAAAGTCCTTGGCCAAACCAAAACACCATTGTTATCAGCTCTGTTCCCAAGCCGAAAGTCAAAACACAGCACTGCACCAGCTACCGAGAAGGAGAAAAATGACTGCTACTGCTGAACCCAGGACACATGAATATAATAGTTCATACTTGGTCATATCAGGAGTTCTGGGAGAGACGTGACTTATCGAAGTTTTCTCTATGCAGGGTGCAGTGACATAAACATCATGACATAAAACCAAACAAGTGATCTTTCTTCTGTGCTTCAAATCAACAGTTTTTAGCTTGCTACATGTGATAGAGATTATGAGATACATAAACTTTTAATTCTATCAATTAGGTCCGTTTTTTCTTTTCCCACTTCACTTAGTAATAGACCGTAAAAAAATGTAAGAATGAAATTAAATCAGTCCTCAAATTTCTAAACTTTCCTACATAGGAAGGAGATTTTTAAAAAAGTGTAGTTTACCTTCTTTTTTTGTCTTTCATTTTCTTCCAAATCGCTAGCTAGTTGTGGAGCATTGTTAGAGACTGCAGACTACTTTGTGACACGAAATTCTAAAGAGGGTTAGAAAAAGAGCAGTTACTAGGTAATCACATGAGTTTACTTTTCAACAGTAAGATTATCTAAGATCTCAAAAAACAGAAGAATTTATGTAAAACTAGTAGATTAGTTAGCTTCTTCTGAAGCAAAGTCAAGATACTGCCGAATGAGTGAACAGATTTTTTAGTAAGAGAGGAATGACACAAATTTCAAGGCTTGCAGTGATCAGCCTATGCACTAAAGGGCACTAGCATTTAGATGCACTTCAGAGATTTCTCACCACAATTGCAATTCTGAAGTGGTTCAGTTATTATCAGAATTTTGAGGACACACAAAAGTACTTTTTTTTTTTTTTTTCTTTTTATGGCTACAGACATGTCTTTTTCTAAAACCAAGAAAGTAATTGATATATGGTTTTGGATGTTGTGTTGTATATTTTTCATTAACTTTGAGAGATTAAAAATAAGAAGAGCAACCCAAACATTCTCAGATAACCTGAGGGAAATACATATTGCAGATTATCTTTGATAGACAGCAACAGATATCACACAAAGTAGTCTGCATCCATTAAATAACCTTCTAGAGATATGATGGTACATAATAACAGCTTAATGAAGAGCGATGTAGATTTTACATACACTGAAAATGCATCTGCTGCCAATGTACAGCATTCCATATATAGTCCCATTGAAACCAATTGTGAGTAGAATTATTTTGTTAAGTTTGGGAAAGATGAATCTAAAACATTTATGCTTGATGCATTTATTTATCTTACACTGAATTTCAGTACATGACTGTTAAATGACCATGTCAAAATGAATGTGAATGTTAACTGAGTAAAGGCTAGAGGATCCAATCACCGTAATGTAAATTTTTGATGACTAAGAGAAATCAGCTGAAATAAGATGAGGAGGAAATAGATGAGGAGGAAAAAGTGATAGTTAACTGTCTGTCCTTCTGCAAGTAAGCAAATAGTTCCAGCAACCTGCTGTTAAAATATTACACAAACTCTCAGGTTACAAAAGGAAGGTGCAGCCATTCCACATTACTTTTTCACGTCCTTTTGCGAGGTTAGAATGCTACTAAGTTAGAGTGATGGATCCACTGGGAATCTTTTCAAAGCATATTGTCCTCTTGCACATATACTGCTGGTGTTTTCGCAGATGTATGAGAAATTATAGCATAGCAGCAGTTGCAAGTTTATAAGTGAGATCAAGGGACTCTGAAATTCTCAGAACAGTGGGGGACCAGCTGGTTTTTGTGGAAAACTAGCAGTTGGTGCTTCAGTTTGTTAGCTGTAACCTCTCCACAAAAGAGTGGTCTCTGGGGCCTACTTAAGAGTGTTAGTATAGTAAATAGATATGTAACTACTTTTCAAATTCCTAGATGATAAAGATTTTCAGTATTTTGAAAGAATATGAGAGGACATTATGGAGTTTTGCTTTAATTTTTCCTTTTGAAACGTAACAGAACTGGAAAGGGATGACAACGGGAAGACCAGAAGTTTTGTTAAATAGTCTACACGAGTCATCTCAGTTTCAGATGCATGTAATGACCTTCAATATGCTAACATTATCTGTGAAAAATACTGTCCTCTGGGGACCTGCAGATCCTTATAGATTTGGTGTCACAGCCTGTGACTTAATAGCTGACCTGAATGGAGGGCAAAACAAAGCTGTTTGGAAGAGCTAGGGAAAGTCTATGGTAAAGGCACCTTCCCCATCAGTCAAGCTTGTGTTAGGTCCATTACTCTTTCTAATGACTGCCTGCTTTCTCCATAAGCTCCCTCTGGGGTTGTAAACCACAACAGTCACACTGGCTGAGCAAGAAATCCCTTCCCCTCTCTAAGCAGAAAGCTTGTAACTGGGCCTAAGGGTCTGCCTGAGGACCCCCAAGAAAATGGACTTAATATTTTTATTATTCTATGCTTTATCATGACATGATTTCATTGTATTGTGTATTTGAATATAAATTCTTGCATGCTATAGCTTTCACACATGAGAATTTACATCCATAAAACGTGTTTAAACTATCTATAGATTTTTTTTCTCCAATGGAATGCATATGCATGACGAAATAGTTTTTTTTTTAAATTTGGTTTCTAAATTTTTTCTTTTCCTTATATCACAACTCTAAAAAGCTTGTTTTTCTGTGAATATAAGGGTCAATTTTCAATGAAAACAGAAATTAAAACGGAAGACAGGTAAGTTTCATAGCTGAATTTCCATATCATAAATACATGCATCTCTTATAAAGCATAATTGCTGTTCAGTACCCTTTACATGCAGCAATCATCTTCATTAAATTTTTAAATGATCTCCTGAGAAGTGATTTATAAGTTGTTAAAGTTAATGCTGTAGGAAACTCAGATAATTGTGTAATAAATGTATAAATATACTGAGGAATGAATTAACTGCTTAAGACAATTTTAAATTAGGTTTTTAGAGACAGGAAGGGCATGTTTGAAAAAAAGTACATGCTTCGAAAAAAGAGACTCAGTAACTCAAATACACTTGACATGGATGTGCTAGTCTCAACAAAAGTGGATGACATGGCATCCATTTCTTAGCTCCTTTATGCACATCCTGACTTGGTTCTCCTTCCACAAGAAGCATTGCAACACATGATGTTTGTGACTTCAGCTCTATGCTATATCAGTTGTGCATCATCAGAAAAGGAAAAAAACCCAACCTATTTTAGAAGTTTTGTGTGTATCTTTTTTCCTTTTGTTTTAAAAAACCAAACAAAATAACTGACTTTTCTTCAAATCCAAGCATCCAAAGATATATAAATATTATATTTAAACTAGAATAGAGTGATGCCTAGGTATTCTGTTCTTAAAACAGAATGACTCTTGTCTGACAGGTGGCATATTTCTATAAATTCTGCTCACAGAGTTTTCCTTAAATATTGGTATATAAATAACATTTTTTTTTGGGTAATATAGAGAGTGTTCATGGAATATCTGCTTGTAATAACTGCTTATCTCTACAGAACATAGATCCAATTGCTTTCTGCTTGGATAAGAAAGAACCGCAAGGTCTGTCAAAATAACAACTACACACAAATCATAGCATATCCTTCATCTAATTCATCATGCAGGTCTAATTGTAAATGCAAAAAGCCAGTTTTAAATCCCATACTTAAGGTTGTATTTATTGGAGTAATTATGGCCCAATACTGTTAAAGGTGCTTACCTCCTTGAAGAGTTCAGCTATATTGCTTTGCAATGTCAGCATATAATCTATTAATGCCTTAAATAGAATAATCTCCTATTTTGGGGCTTGTGACTTTAAGTATCTTTGTATCTCAGTATAAAAATATCTTCACTTTTAAGCAAGACACTCGATCTTATTTAAGCAAATATCCCATAGACTAGACAGGCTTGAACACAATCCCAAACACCGTGATTCCCCAGTAGCTAATACCAGAGAAAGATTGAAACATTTCAGTCTCCTTCCCAGCAGCAAAAGCTGCGCTTAAGCCTCTGCTGCTTATTTGGGGGTGATGGTGGGAGCTGGGGATCTCTGTAGAGGACTATGTGCATAAATATCTTGCAACAAGGAGCCATCCACATTCTAGGCAATAGCATCCACATCTGCTAGATATTTTTAAAGCAGAACATAATCTAAATATGCATCAAATTGTTTGTATTATTGCACATTGAAAAAAGCTATTTTCACAAACATGAAGAACTAACTGCATTGTGAGTTGTCATGTACACAAATTATAGGGATGCTGATGTTGCTGCATATGTATAAACATTGTAACAAAAACATCTAAATCAGTAATGGGAAGATATATGTTCTCCTTGTTAGGTAGGAATGAAAATATCCTCTAGAATAGAAAAATCTAAAAATATGGTCTTGTGTATGTGACATACAACATAAACAAGTTTAAGGGATTAATTTTTGGTGCTTACTTATGGCTCGCAGCAATTCCACTTCCTTAATGAACATTTAATCTCCTCTAATTTGCTCTAAAAAGCAAATAGGGCATCATAACTCCATGTGCAAGTTGTTAATTTATACATTTAGGTTAAATGGAAGATTTTCTTGAAGTTAATAGCCATATTGTATGTATACCTCGGCATTTCTAGATGAGATTTTTCCTATTACTCATCTGTGTCTACAGTAAGATTTACAGGGGCCAAAGTTCAATTTGAACATTCATTTTCTGCCAAGAAGGACACATGAATCCTAAATTGACTCTGAGAATATGAAGGTATCAGATTTTAACAGTGTTTGGCACTAATAATGCCAATTTTCCTTCTTAATTAAGATATCCTAATATCACTCAAGAGGAGCAAAATTCAGTGAATCTCTTATGCTAATTGAGGGTCCATCAAGCTGACAAACAGCATGTTATTAATTTGAAGACAGTCAAAATGATCACACATCTCAGAGATTCTAATAGCCAGTTACTGACATTGATGACACAACACATTTCATTAGTAAGCCTTCTGTCACATGTTGATAGATATTCTGTCCTTAAAACAAACAAACAAAAAATCCCTCAGTAATGGAATGAGACTTATGTTGTCAGTCGGAACAGCCAATAAATCCACTCTATCCATCATCCTGAGTCAAATCTAATTTGATTGCCTGAATTATGAGGCCACTTAAAAATAAAAAAAATAGTAAAATGCCCCTGAGGCCCAGTTTTGTATTACATGTCAGCAGTAAGGCTCACTGTCTTTTTTCTTGTGTACTAAAAAAATCACTTTTTGAGTGACTCAAAAGAATGCATATATTTTGAATATTGAATCACCTTTAGAATACTTTAGAAGTTAATTACCTCAGATATATTGCTGGCCAAAAGCAGATTTGAGCTCCATAGTTCATTTATAACTTGGTATCTCACACCTCTATATAAACAGAATTCTGTATCTTTATGCCTCAAGTGTGGGTAACATATAATTTATATTGGTTCTGTACCTAACATTTATTTGTTTCTCTTCTCTGACAAGATGAAGAAATAATGTGTCTTGTCTTGTGTCAGCGCATACAACTCAAATTTCAGCTTACAGAATTGAAGAAACATGCATCTTTTTGTCATATACATGATTCACTTACAATCAGTTAAGATATATGTGGATGAGATTATACCCACTATCATGTTCAGTATACACGGAGTTTTCTCTTCCACCCAAATCCTTTAAAGTGTGTAGGATAGACACTATGTTCAGTAGTTATTTTGGTTCCTTCAGATTTCCTAGTAGTATCTTGCTTTTGGCAGTTCATATACAAGATGTGACAATTCAGCCAGGTGTTACCACTAGCAGCTTCACACAACTGGTGTTTTTAGTGAGACAAAGAGTAGCTTGACCATTATTGAGGAGACCCTTTTCACACCTTGCCCCAGGAAACAGTAGAACACATTTTGAAAGAGTCAATGAAATTTGGGTTAGACTGCCAGACATTAGCAATAAAACTCTTTTGAAGACTTCAAAAGCAGCACAGAGAAAAGCACTAAGTAATTTTAGATGATAATAAAGAGAAACACAGTGATGCATACAGAATATACAGCAATGTATACAGCAAAAAGTATACTCTTTTGGCTGAATCCAAACAGGATTCCACAACTATTGTAAAAATCAGTGATTCTGAGCATCAAGAGTCGAAATTGCTGCCTGTGGTATCACTTGTCTCACTAAATAAGACAACATAGAGCCCAATCGAGTCATGTTAACTTTAGTCACAGTTAGGAGATCACTCAAGCAGAAATCATGTAGCTTTCATGTAGAGGCCAGATTGCTAAACACAAATCAATTGTTCACCTTGTTAATTTTAGCATGTCCTGGCAGGACTAGGATATTATGGGGACTAGAAACAGCAGTTTTGGGAAAGATCTGAGAGAACCATTCCTTTAAATGTATCTTTTGCATTTTATCTATATATTTGCAAAATGACTCACGTGTATTACTTGATAAGATGTTCATTGCTGATAATATATGCAAATGATTTTATTATTGTGGTTTAAATTAGAACTGCATTGTTAATTGACCTAAGCTTTCTGACTTCTCTTTTTGTCACTAACCTGGAGGCATTCAAAATAATAAGGTCACCATTCTCTGTCAGTGTCCCTAAAATACTATCAGTTTCTGTCAAACTTCTCATATTGATAATTTACCATTCTGTGAAGCTGTACTTCCATTTCTGTGAAGCTGTATTCCAACAAAGGTCAAGACCAGCAACTGCTCTTCTAGCCAAGACTTGACCATGCTGGTCTCAGCCAAACTTCATTTAAATTTTTCCTCACCCCAAAAGTCAATAGTTGAAATAGATTGAAACTGAAGGAAGAACTCTGAGAAAAACAGAAATTGAGCCATGTTGATACAAATCAGGAGAGGAAAGGAGAGATTTTTCTGACTGTCTTTTGGCAGGAGAGGCAAGAACACCGGATGGGCTGAGTCTCCTCTCCTGTCTTAATATGTGTAGTCTCCAATGTGGTAATGTTCTAATTAAAATCTGTTTGGAAAAAATGCCAAATGGACATAGACTGTTAAAGTGAATAATTGGAAATGTCTTTGTGATTGATACAGTCTATTGGTTAAACTTGCAGTTCACAGCTTTCTCCTGTTTTTCAGTCATTTTCTCTGCCATCTGGTTTAGGTTATGTTTTTAAATATTCTTAATCCAAGTAAGACAGTTTTAAGGTGTACTGCTCCAAAGAATAGGGAAGAAAACAGTCTAAACAATAGCTAAAATGCAGACAATATTTTACATTCTTATACTTTCAATGCAATTGAAGTTTCATATTACGTCATGGTGCATAGCTTTATATGACAGCTTAGTGCATTTTGGAACAAAATTACCTTGAAATTCAATACTTCAAGTACTTTTGAAGCAATAAATTGATGTATAGCTTGGAAACTAATTTGAAGTTCTTGAACCTTGTATAGACATAGAATTCCTATTTTGTACAACAAGTATTTACCCATGTAGACAAATGGAAATCTTATTAAGAAAACACCACAAATGAAAACAGACTAATAACATGTAGATCTTCTTTGTTTTTTGTCTGGCAAAAACTTAAAAAGACTTTACAAGTTAATTTAGGAAGACAGTTCTGCGGGTGCTGAAGTTGATCAAAGCAGTTTTGCTTATTTTACATACTCCGTATGTAAAAAATAATTTTTGCTACTGAAGTTCAGTGTAAAAAAATAACTGGATGGTCCAGTTAGTAACATTTTTATTAATATTGCTGTTCACATTAAATTATAAGGTTAAGGTTATAAATACTTACTAAACTGCAATTATTTGAAATAAATTATGACAAACCAAATATATTATCAATAATAATCTGGATGATTATTTTGTTGTGTTCAGCTGACTGTTTTCTCAGGATAAATTTAAAGAAAATACACCAAATTTTTGATAAAAAGCCAAAATAGAAATAAATCTAGACATTTTCTACCAAAACCTTGAAAAATCTGCTTCAAATTGGTACATTTGGGAGGAACACCGTGATCTGAAGATACTCAGAGGGACCTGTATGTATGCTAGAGGAAATATGAGTTCCAGGTGTACTGGCAGTATTCGACCCTTGGATGCTAGAAAACAAAGCTTACTCTTGCTATAACTGTGCCTCGTAGTTGATGTAGCAGTCTGCACTTTGGCATTATGGGCTTGCGACTGGTCTACTAATGAGTAGGCTGGGAGTGCACAAAGAGTTGGGAGGGGACATAGCCAGGACAGCTGACCCCAACTGACCAAAAGGATATTCCATACCATATGGCATCAAGCTCAGCATATAAAATTAGGGGAAGAAGAAGGAAGGGGGTGGGGGGGTAGGGATGGGATGTGATGATGACAGACAGACAAGACATTCAGAGTGATGGTGTGTGCAGCTTTTGCTTTACCTATTAAACTGCCTTTATGTGTGAAACCAGTTTTCTCACTTTCACTCTTCTTGATTCTCTCCCCCATCCCACTGAGGAGGGGATAGGGGAAAAGTGAGCAAGCAGCTGTGTGGGACTTAGTTGACAGATGGGCTTAAATCACGATAGAACTATGGAAGACTCCTGTGTAAGCAGTACTTGAGTTATATGGAAAATCAGAAAATGCCAGATCTAGCATCAGGTGAAAGGAAAAGATGACCAAAGAGATGAGCTGGATTAAGACTACGGAAGTGGTTTTGATTTGATAGTCAGAAATTATTAATGAGCTAATGATCCTCAAGTGTTTCATAGGTCAGATAGAATCATAGAATAGTTAGGGTTGGAAAGGACCTTAAGATCATCTAGTTCCAACCCCCCTGCCGTGGGCAGGGACACCTTACGCTAAATCATATCACCCAAGGCCTCGTCCAACCTGGTCTTGAAGACTGCCAGGGATGGAGCATTCACAGACTCCCTGGGCAACCCATTCCAGTGCCTCACCACCCTCACAGGAAAGAATTTCCTTCTTATATCCAACCTAAACTTCCCCTGTTTAAGTTTTAACCCGTTACCCCTTGTCCTGTCACTACAGGCTCTAATGAAGAGTCCCTCTCCAGCATCCCTATAGGCCCCATTCAGATACGGGAAGGCTGCTATGAGGTCTCCATGCAGCCTTCTCTTCTCCAGGCTGAAAAGCCCCAACTTCCTCAGCCTGTCTTCATACGGGAGGTGCTCCAGTCCCCTGACCATCCTCGTGGCCCTTCTCTGGGCTTGTTCCAACAGTTCCATGTCCTTTTTATGTTGAGGACACCAGAACTGCACACAATACTCCAGGTGAGGTCTCACAAGAGCAGAGTAGAGGGGCAGGATCACCTCCTTCGACCTGCTGGTCACGCTCCTTTTGATGCAGCCCAGGATACAGTTGGCTTTCTGGGCTGTGAGCGCACACTGCTGGCTCATGTTCAGTTTTACATCGACCAACACCCCCAAGTCCTTCTCCACACGGCTGCTCTGAATCTCTTCTCTGCCCAACCTGTAGCTGTGCCTGGGATTGCTCCAACCCAGGTGTAGGACCTTGCACTTGGCATGGTTAAACTTCATGAGGTTGGCATCAGCCCACCTCACAAGCATGTCAAGATCTATCTCGATGGCATTCCTTCCCTCTAGCCTATCAACCGAACCACACAGCTTGGTGTCATCAGCAAACTTGCTGACGGTGCACTCAATCCCTCTGTCCATGTCACCAACAATGATGCTGAACAAGACTGGTCCCAACACCGATCCCTGAGGGACGCCACTCGTTACTGGTCTCCAGCCAGACATTGCGCCATTGACCACAAGTCTTTGTGTGTGACCATCCAGCCAGTTCTTTATCCACTGAGTGGTCCATCCATCAAATTGATTGCTCTCCAATTTAGAGACAAGGATGTTGTGTGGGACAGTGTCGAACGTTTTACACAAGTCCAGGTAGATGACATCAACTGCTCTACCCCGTCCATCAGTTCTGTAGCCCCATCATGGAAGGCCAACAAATTGGTCAGGCAGGATTTCCCCTTAGTGAAGCCATGCTGGCTGTCACCAAGCACCTTGTTGATTTTCATGTGCCTTAGCATGCCATCCAGGGGAATCTGCTCCAAGATTTTGCCAGGCACAGAGGTGAGACTGACTGGTCTGTAATTCCCCAGGTCATCCATTTTCCCCTTCTTGAAAATGGGGGTTGTATTTCCCTTTTTCCAGTCATTGGGAACTTCACCTGACTGCCATGATTTCTCAAATATGATGGCCAACGGCTTCGCAACTTCATTCACCAGCTCCTTCAGGACCCAAGGATGGATCTCATCAGGACCCATGGACTTGTGCACATTCAGATTTTTAAGATGGTCTCGAACCAGTTCCTCTCCTACAGTGAGGCCAAGGTCTTCATTCTCACAGTCCCTGCATCTGCCTTCCAAGACTTGGGTGGTTTGGTCAGAGCCTTTGCCTGTGAAGACAGAGGCAAAGAAGTCATTCAGAACCTCAGCCTTCTTCAAATCCTGTGTAGCCAGTTCGCCTGAGAGCTTCCTGAGGGGGCCTACATTCTCCCTAGTCTGTTTTTCATTTGGTATGTACCTGTAGAATCCCTTCCTGTTATCTTTAATACCTCTAGCTAAGTTTAATTCTAACTGGGCCTTAGCTTTCCTAGCCTGGTCCCTAGCTTCTCAGACAACATCCCTGTACTCTTCCCAGGCCGCCTGTCCTTGCTTCCACTTATTATAAGCCTCTCTTTTCATTTGAATTTTCCTCAGGAGCTCCTTATCCATCCAAGGAGGTCTCCTGGCCCTCCTGCTGCACTTCCTTCTAGTTGGGATGCAACACTCCTGAGCTTGCAGCAGGTGATCCTTGAATATCAACCAACAGTCTTGGTCCCCTCTGCCCTCTAGGGCTGTATCACATGGAACCTTACTAAGCAGGTTCCTGAAGAGGCCAAAGTCTGATCTTTTGAGGTCCAGGGCAGTGAGCTTGCTGCACGCTCTTCTCACTGTCCTGAGGAGCTCAAATTCGAGCATCTCATGATTGCTGTACCCAAGGCTGCCCTGGAGCATCACATTTCCAACAAGCCCTTCCCTGTTGGTGAGCACGAGGTCAAGCATGGCACCTCTCCTTATCGGCTCCTCTATTACTTGCAGAAGGAAGTTGTCTTCTACACAATCGAGGAACCTCCTGGATTGCTTGTGCTGGGCCGTACCGTCCTTCCAACAGATGTCAGGGTGGTTGAAGCCACCCATGAGAACAAGGGCCTGTGAGCGTGAGGCTTTTCCTATCTGTCTATGGAGTGCTTCATCCACAGAGTCCTCTTGATCAGGCGGTCTGTAACAGATCCCCACAGTAATGTCTCCCATAGCTATATTCCCTTTAACCCTGACCCACAGACTCTCTGTGGACTGCTCATCTGTCCCCAGACAGAGTTCCATATTCTCCAGCCTATCCCTAACATAAAGGGCAACTCCCCCTCCCTGCCTGCCAGGCCTGTCTTTCCTAATGAGCCTGTAACCTTCCATTCCAACACTCCAGTCCTAGGAGCCATCCCACCATGTTTCTGTGATGCCTATTATATCATCCCCTGTAGACGTGCACACATCTTTAATTCCTCTTGTTTGTTCCCCATGCTACTGGCATTTGTATAGAGGCATCTGAGCTGAGCTCCAGCTGAAGCCGGCTCATTGGCTTGAGCAGCTGGGATATCTCTACATTGCTCCAAGCATTTATTATAGGTTCTGGCAACTGACTGGGTGTGTTGGAATGGAATGATGCCCCCCTCCCCCAACATCTAGTTTAAAGCCTCCTTGACCAGTCTGGCAAGCCTCCTACCAAAACTGCTCCACCAGCCCCCAGTAGACCTGGCCTACAAGCTTGGGTCCCATGTTCAAGGCACCCAAACCCCTGACTACGACACCACCCTTTTAACCAGTTATTAACCTGGCTAATCCTCCTATCTTTTTTTAGGTCCTCCCCTGTACCCTGGAGAATTGATGAAAAGACTATCTGAGCTCCAGAGCCCTTAACCACCTCTCTGTAGTCCTTCTTTATGTTCCCCAGGCTACTACTATCTATATCCCTAGCACCCACATGTATCACCAGGAGTGGGTAATAGTCCGTGGGACTTATTAGAGCAGGCAGCCTCTCTGCCACATCCTTGATCCGTGCCCCCGGTAGGCAACACACCTCCCTTGAGATGGGGTCTGGCCGGCAGACGAGTGCTTCTGTCCCTTTCAGTGTAGAGTCCCCTACTCCTACGACCCCCCACTTTTTCCTAGCAGCACCAGTAGAGATCTTTACCAGTGCACCAGCCGGCTGCTTCTGGCTCGAGTGCATTTCCTCATTAGCCCCCTGCAGGACAGCAAAGCGGTTCTGCGTGGGGACAGGGGATTTAGGGGGAAGCCCCTTGCTTTTGGTTGTCCTTTTCCTTCGTTTTTTTTTGTTGTTTTTTTTTGTCACTAATTCCCAGCTTCCCAGGTTAAAGGCCTCCTTCTTTCCTTCATGAGGTAGAGGTGAAGCTCGAGGCCCCTGCACAGTTTGGGCCTGGAGCAAGCATTCCTGCTTCCTCTCAGCTTCCCTGACATCTCGCAGTCTATTAACAGCATCCCGCAGCTCAGCCACCTGCTGCAGGAGGACCTCCACCAGGGAGCGCCGAGTGCAGCCCTGCCCATTGTGCACCTTCCCCTCACCAGACCAGTGCAGGCACTCTCCTCTCTACACACCGAGCTCTGCACTGCAGCCTCCCCTCTCACCGGCTCTGTCTGGGTGCCTCCGCTGGCCACCGCCGGGGCAGCCAGAGCAGAGCTCCCGGACTGGGTCCTGCTCATACGCCGAGCGCTCACCATCCCGCCCGCCTGCCCGCACAAACTGCCTCCACCCGCTCTGTTCGCCGCGCTCCCTGGGGCAGGTTTTTACCCACTCAGGGCTGGTGCCGCTGCTCCTGGCTCCGCTCCGTGTGAGTCAGCTGCTCGCTCTCGCCAGCTGAGCTGCCGGCTCCTGGGCAGGTCCTGTCGAGGACTTGAGGCTCCCTCGGTGGCTGTCGCCGCTCTGAGTTGAGGCTCCTGGACGCTGATCTCTCCTCCGCTCCGGTGTTGAAGGGTTGAAGGCGTCCCCTCCCGAGCATGGGTCTTCAAAGTGCATTTTAGGACACCTAAGTTACATTGCTGATCTGAAGTCTTCTCTGAAAAAGCTCTTTTTTTTTTTTTTTTTCTTCTTTCTGGCTGTAAATCCCCCCTGGGAACCATCACCCTTGGTTCACATTATCCTTTGCAGGTTTTTCCATTTAGTTCAATTAAGCTAAAGATAATAATAATAACTGGTTGTAACTTTTAACACCTCTCTATGCATTGAATAAAGCTATTGGTGCCAAAATTCTGGGGAGTATTTAAGTGCAAATGGGAAATGTTTCTTTGGTCATGATTCATTTTATTAAATGCTGCATTGGTTTTGTAGTCAAGAGTTTGATGATGCAGCATTTTTCCACATTTGCTTTAATTATGAGTGCACTTGAACTTGGCCAATCAGTTTATGGCTAAATAATATTCTGGCTTCTGCAGTGCAGTGTTATCTTACTTAAACGGTATATTTTTTAGTCCAAAATAGGTAAAGGACTTTTCAAATTGCAAGCATAATCTGAAGGCATTAAGATTTAGAAAGTTTGGACAGACAGTTCTGTCAGAAGGGGATGGAGAATACAGTTACACTGTCTCAGCTTCTGGTCTTTTTTCAAAGTTAGATCTATAAAATGAAAATAGGAAGGTATGCTAATTGCAAAACAACATGTAAGAACATGGGATAATGCGGAAATATTTATTCAGATCTGCCAACTGAATATGACAAAGAATCACTCCATCCAACCACTGCTACAATGAGTAACTAACTCATGGGATCTTTTGTAAACTTACGAATTCCCATGATAAACTAGAAAAACTATTCGTGGGCTGCACTTCTGGAAAGCAAATAAAAAACTTCTTCGTCTATTGGATATAAATCTTCTGATTTGCAGCTTGAATGTGTTCATGGTGAGTTTCTCACTCACTCCTGTGCCAACAGTGCCCTTTGGCTTAAATAACTATTTTCTTTCTAGTGTTTACCCCCTAGTATGTTTAGAGATAGCAGTCATATTCTCTCTTGCTGTTCATTTTGTTAGGCAAAACAAGTCTTATTCTTTTATCCTCCATTTAAAAGACAGACTGTCATTCTCCTGCTGAGAGGCATGGTATGGTTAGCTCAAGAACAGTGTACTGCAGCTGCACAGCTTCTGAGCTACCTGGGTTGAATCTGCCTGGCTGAAAGCATGTGAATATATATGTCCACCTGTGTGGGCTAAGCTTTCTTAGTCTTTTCTATATCTTAATTTGAATAAGTCTTCAATGAAGATATATATATGGCCTGAATTGAAGACCATAGGTGTGAAAGAAGGAGTCCTGGAAGGATGAGTAGACCATGTGTACAGGTACTGAATTAAGTCTGCTGAAAAAATGGGCTGTCACAATATTTGCCTACTTTAAATAAACACTTCAAACCATTTTCTTACCAAGTGAAATTTTGAAATTTTCAGAGAATCAGCAATAACTTGCTTTCATGTGGAGAATATATGCAATGGATGAAATTAAGCAGGAAAAATATACTTCCAAAATCAGTTTTACTGTAATCTGAGGCTGTTATCTGATCCAAGAGCTTCCCTTTGCAAAAGAGAATGACTGCAGGGTTTTTAGTGTAGAAAGCAGTGTGATGTGTATCAAAATCAGTGTGAAAGTATTTAGAAACAAGAGACAATACTTTCAGCTGGCCATAGTATGCTTTCATTAAAGAGGTTATAAGGAGTATATCTTGATGCTTTTTTTTTTATGGTCACGGGTTTTCCTAAAATTGTAATCTCCATATGGAAACTGATATTTAGCAGGTATCAGTTACAAGTTTTTCTTTCCAAATCGAAACTTTTTTGTTCACTTTACTCTTAGTCCGCCAAAGTGACTGCACCCTTTCAATCTTAGTTCTTTTGAAACAAAACGAAGATTGCACAGATTTTGCTGAAATGTTTTGTCTGGGAGAGTAAGAGAATGAAATGAATGTTGATGATTTCATTTCAAGAAGATTTGGAGTGGAAAGGACCCAAATAATATACTCTTGAGTCTCCCTTCCTATACTGAATGCTCAGCAATATCAAGTTAAAATAATAACCTAGTACCTGTTTAACCTCAGTTTCAGAATATGTGTCTGTTTTGTGTTAACCTGCTTCTGAGTCAATGGATAAAGTAAATAACAATAAAGAAATGCTTGAAAGGTCAGGAGGGTTAATGGGAGTATGATATTCAGATTTTACGTAGAGTAAAATTTTAGAAGAAAAGCAATCATTCTCTTGAACCAGACTGATCACAATTCTGGGCAGGTGGTTAAGAACCAGCACTGCCACCTAGGAAAAAAATTGTGCTTTCACTAGAGATTATATCACATATTCATAGATTTTGACACAGCTGAAGGTTAAGGAAGTAGTGAATTGAGATACCCCTACCAAAGAAAAACATGCATGGAAATGTTAGTCCAGTGAGGACCCTCCTGGTCTGTGTGTTCCAGTGTCACTAAACTTGTTTTAGAGACTGATCTCTGCATTTCTGTGCTAGAGTTTCACAAGCATGATCATGGATGTATATGTAGTCACTTGGGAAAATCTGAAAGATAAAGGTGTATGATTTCTGTTGTATCCCTAAATCCCATTTAGTAAACAATTTGCGACAGATTTTTTTTTTTTTTTCTCTGTGATTGTGAGACAGTAATCTGTGAAGTCCTGATTTGCTATACTTACTGTTCAGACACTTTTGAAATATTTCTAGAAATGTCTTTGTTAATTGGGAGCTGTTGATTTAATGTAAATGTGCATATGTGGTGGAAGGGTAGAGAAGAAAGAGGAACAGTAAGGAGTGAAAAATATGAGGAACAGTAAGGAGTGAAAAATATGAGTGTAACATCTTTCTCCTTTAAATGCAACTGTATATTCACTGCTCACTCAGAAACAGTCTGTGACATAGGGTTATTGCTGTACAAATTACCATTCAGTTAGCAGAGCTTTATGACAAGATGTTCTAATAGCAGTGCATTGTCATAATGTCACTGCAAAGCTTAGAGATGGATTTGACAGATGCAATTTCTTTTTGGAGGCATATGATAATAAGAACAACCTATGTGTTATGTAGTGTAAAAAAAAATCACAGTGTCCAAGGTTGTCAGCTGACACAGTGACACTGTGTCACACAGGATAGGAATATCGCATAGATAAACTTGTGACTGGATTTGCTGGGCAAGAGAAGGTGATATTTGTTTCATTTTTTACAATGTCCCTTAATATCTAATACAATTTTAGAATCCAGGTTATCTGGTGAACTTTCGAAGTTGTGACAGAAATTAGTGTCACTGACAAATGAATAAAAGACTTCTGTAAGTCTACAACAACAAAATGTACAAAATGCAACAACAAAACATAAAAAATGTGACCTAGATTTCCAGAGTCTATTACAGGACTAAAACTATAGAAACAAATAGGAGACTTTGGAATTTCTTCAAGGTTGGAAGTAAGATACTCATCTAACAAACTAGTACTTTCCTTTTGCCATAAGGAAAATGTTATTAAAAATAAGGTGAGAAATGTTATTAAAAATAGGGTGTGAAAGAATACAGGATGAGGAATTCATACAGTTTTCAGTAGCAGCATACCCTGAGTCAAAAAGGAGAAAAGAAAGTAGTGTTTGGAGGATTCATTTAAATTAAATAGTTTTATAAGGACAAATTATCCAATTTTTATGATTTGTCTATGTCGGTGTTACAACTCATAATAATGAAATGTTATATTTAAATGCACACAATTACTTTTTCTTTCAAGAATAATACATAAGCAGTGGTTAAGCTCTTTCTAGGAATTACAACCATTGCATCAAAGACAGATTGACTCTGACCAACTTATTTTTATGATAGATTCTAATGAACGGCCTACCTACATTTTAAGTGTGAATTGACATCTGTGTCAAAGAAATAATTTGAGGTTGGTCTGTATAATTTAATAAGGTTTTTTATAGACTTATTGTAATTAATTTTATTTTCTCTGTTTCTGCTATAAAGAATGAACCTTTTGTTTGGCAGACACATCTTGCGGACATTTTCAATAGTGTGTTGTAAATGGAGAGATCTTAATCATGATATTCTTTCTGCTAAATATAATACTGTTTTTTGATTTTTTCCTGTTAATTCACTGTGTATCAGAATTACATCTGATTTTTTTTGAAGGTGTAGCTTGATTGTTTTTAAGAGGAAGACACAAGAGATTTTAACATTGTTCATTCTGCTCTGAGGAATTCAAATTGGATTACTTGAAATAACTGGGAAAAGACAGAAAAAATTATCAAGAGATGTGGCAAAACAACCCTTCTGATTAAAAAGCCAAACTTCTTGAAAAATTTAACGTTTTCCTTGATTCACAGCAATGCTATGACTTTTTGAGTAAAAATTGAAGGACTTCTAAAGAAATTTTATTTTCACCTCACCTTGAGAAAATGTTAAGGAGACCTAAATAAAACTGTACTGAAGTAGCTAAGTACTGTGTGAAATTTCAGTTCAAGTACTGGCAGTCTGGCAAAGTATAAGTGCTTGGCAATACAATCTTATGTTGCGAAGATACCATTTAATTTCAATCATAGTGATACTACCAGCCTCAGGCCTTCTGTGCTATATTTATTATGGTGCTTTACATGTTTCAGGTTTAAAAATCACTAAATAAAAATTAGTAAAGTATGGTTGGTTCTGATGGAATAAGATTAAGTTTTTCATATTAATTTTGTGGATTTTTAAACTATAATTCTGAAAATGATAGCTTAAATTCTGCGACCCTTTATCTTTGGAAGTCAAGTAGCTCTGTTTTATGGTCATTTATGTGAGAGTATGATTGTTGTAAGCAATCTATGTGATCTTTTATAGAGCAGCAATTTATATGTCTTTAAATAGTTTACCAAATATTTTCTGGAGTTATATAATTATTTTTCTGTGCATATTATGTAAGGTTGAGTTAAATAATTGCTGTGAGTTAGGGTCAGAGTTGACGTAAGTAAATGCTATGCAATGGTTATATGATGTATTTTTCAACCTGTAGTATGAGTTCAAGTAATAGAGGGCCACAAGGATGATCAGGGCACTGGAGCACCTCGTGTATGAAGATAGGCTGAGAGAGTTGAGGCTGTTCAGCCTGGAGAAGGGAAGGCTGCATGGAGACCTCATAGCAGCCTTCCAGTATCTGAAGGGGGGCTATAGGGATGCTGGGGATGGACTATTCATTAGGGACTGTAGTGATAGGACAAGGGGTAACAGGTTCAAACTTAAATGGGGAAATTTAGATTGGGTATAAGGAAGAAGTTCTTTCCTGTAAGGATGGTGAGGCACTGGAATGGGTTGCCCAGGGAAGTTGTGAATCCTCCATCCCTGGCAGTGCTCAAGGCCAGGTTGGACAGAGCCTTGGATGACATGGTTTAGTGTGAGCTGTCCCTGCCCATGGCAGGGTGGCTGGAAGTAGATGATCTTAAGGTCCTTTCCAACCTTAACTATTCTATGGTTCTATGGTTCTATGAACTCTGTATGCTATTTGCCATGTTTTAAAGGAGGTAACGCCTCTTAAGTATTTCACCTGATTTTTTTTAGAAGTATCATATTAATGAAAACCAAAATTATATTAAGTATATTATTACTTTGGGTGGAATTCTATTCTAGACTGACACTTTAGGTACTCAGTTGACCTCTGGTCAATACAAGTATGTATCTATTCGGAGTGAGCTTACTGCTAATCATAATGGGAATTTACACACCTAGCTTGTATGTTAACAGCACCATTTAGTTGCCATCATCTCAAATAGAATCCCTACTCACTTAGAAAACTTCTGTTTTCAACAGAAACCCAGGTTTTCTTCATAGATTGCTTTCATAGTACTTTTTTGCAACTTACTAATATTTACAAATTCCTAAAAATGTGGTGGGTTTTATTTTTTTGATTTTTTTTTAAATTTATTAATTCAGCAGATAAACTGAAGTTTTAACCACAGTTCCATATCAGCTGAATGTAAAACCTCTTGGATATTCTCAGCTGGGATTTGTGCCTTTGGGAAGCTGTGCTGGTAAAAAAAAAATTGTCAATAGACTGGCTACATTGATGCCATCTGTTATGATCATTTTCTGATTGCTGATAGGTTGTTCAGACCTGTTCTGAAATGTTCAGATGCTAAATAGTAATTGCTTTGCTGTAATTGGGCAATGAACAAAATAGTGAAAATGGTATATTTTGTTTCTCAGTGTCTTTGTGTCACTAGTGAGTTGTGATGGACAGTCTTCCTTTCTCTGGATGACACCTCTTGGAAGTGGTGTGCCAGAAATGAAGATATGAATACACTTTGTACTTTTGACTGCCAATAATACAGGTTGCATTATGTCAGCTGGCTGAGAAATCAGTGATCTAAAGATTATTGTGTTAAAATTCATAGGCAGTATGAACACTGGGAAAATAAATGAAAACTAAGCCATGAATAGGCTGAAAAAGTTGGGGCTGTTCAGCCTGGAGAAGAGAAGGCTGCGTGGAGACCTCATAGCAGCCTTCCAGTATCTGAAGGGGGCCTATAGGGATGCTGGGGAGGGACTCTTCATTAGGGACTGTAGTGACAAGACAAGGGCTAACAGGTTCAAACTTAAACAGGGGAAGTTTAGATTGGATATAAGGAGGAAATTCTTTCCTGTTAGGGTGGTGAGGCACTGGAATGGGTTGCCCAGGAAAGTTGTGAATGCTCCAGCCCTGGTGGTGTTCAAGGCCAGGCTGGACAGAGCCTTGGATGACATGGTTTAGTGTGAGGTGTCCCTGATCATGGCAGGGGGGTTGGAACTAGATGATCTCAAGGTCTTTTCCAACCCTAACCATTCTATGATTCTATGATTCTATGAATACAGAACTTTTGTTACAAATCATAGACGTATACAGAAATGAAAGATTTTTAAGAAAACTTAGCTGTCACTTCTAATTTTAACAGAATTTACTTACCTGTGCCCTTATTCAAAGTTTGCTTCATCATTAAGTTAAAGGCCTTTGTTAAACTATAGTTTCAGCAGAAATATGAGTTTATATGCATTTGTTTGTTTAGGATTATGTTTGTCTAGTTCTAGGTGTATTAAGGAGAGTCAGTTAAGAGCTCTTCATGAACAAAACTTACAATCTGTGCTCTTCCTTCTATAGTTAGAAGTTTCCAATCATTATTTTTCACCCCAAATACTTCTAGTTCATCTCTAGCAGTTCTCATACTGCTTTCTCTTTTTGACTGGATCCTATTAATGTACCTAAAGACACCTAGAGGAACATCATCACTGATGAATAAGAACTAACTCTTTCACTGATTGCATTCTTTTGAATTATGCTTTTGGTTTGACTGACGGATACTGTTGGTAGCCATGCAGATTGGAAAATGCTGAACCAGTAGTATGTAGCAGAAACATGTTTTCACAGCTGGAAATGATCAAGTATATTGACTGGTGTCTATGTCTTTTTCTTCTAATAAGGGCAAAATTGAAAGGAAATACCCCACTAGATGGCCAGAAGTACTCAAAGTTTATAACTACATCACAGTTGTCTGCACTGATCTGCATTCTTTATTTGAGGCCAAAAGTCATAGAAAAGGACAATATACCAGAAAAGTGTCTGACTCATTCAATATTTTCTCTGTAATATCATATTTGTTCTCAAAAGTTCTGCTTGGCTGATGATTTGAAATGATGAACAAAAAGTTTACCATGCTGTTATCTTTTTCTCTTGTTGAGCACCAATTTACTGCAGGTTTTTCCCAATACGGGCTTTCACTGTAAATGGAGTTCTATTCAGAAAGGATTAATGTTTAGACTGAGTCAGACTGCATAGAGGGTGTTAGGGATCCACAATACGTATGTGAAATACGAACTCACTCCTCTAAACACGATAACAAGGTTTTATTGAGGGACAAAGTCAATAAAGCAAAAGCAACACTGCTTGAGCACATGACCATAGCCAGAGGCGCAAGTGATTAGCATTTGTTACAGGTTTATATACTTTCACTATTACATCAGTTACATGCATATTCATAATTCCTGCATATCAGCAGAGGATATTATAACTAACTCCCGGAACTTATTATCATAAGTCCCCTCCTCTTGGCGTCTGCGCACTGCTCTCCGGTGATTGTGGGCAGGGGTCTTGAGGGTGAAGTAAGCAGTCTTCCTCTTGTGAGTAGGGGTCTTCAAGATGAAGTAAGCAGTCTTCCTCACAGTGTACTTTTCACCTTTGGCACAGTTGGATGCCCCAATAATCACACAACTAGCTGAAACCAGCTACATCTGTAATTCTTCTGATAACTAGCAAAGATTTAAGACGGTGTGACTTTCCTGCAAAATTTATTGCAGGATAGGCAGACAAGGAGTATCCCAAGCTAGCAGATGTTTGGGAGGCTCTGTCTCTAAACTAACTGGTAAGTAGAAGGATGGTGTGAAATAACTCATGCATGTTTAGTGGGGCCACTAAATCCTATTATTTCACCACAGACTTACTTACAACACAAACACTGCTCTTTAAAACTAAGGATACTTTAGAAGACTAGTGTGAAGCAATTAACTCATCTCATGTTTAGTGGGGCCACTACATTCCACAGACTTACAACATAAACATTGTTCTCTTTCTACAACCTAAGTTAAGCTAAAAAGTACTTTAACGCTTATGTTTTTCAGGCACTAGCTTTTCTTATATCAAGTCCGTCCCCCCCCACCCCCTTCTTTTACCTTTACAAATTCTTTTGCTATGTGACTGTTTTGCTCAAGAGTTCTGGCCCTTTTTAACTTGCTGTCTAATCTTGTGTCTTTAGTGAGCTTTGTTTCTGTTATTGTAAACTGGTACAGTTATATCCACATAAACACACCTATGATTTGCGAAAGCCAATACATCTATGTGTTTATCACACTGTCGTGGTTTAAACCCAGTCAGGTAACTTGTTCACTCACTCCCAGTGAGTGGTGCCGAGCTGACAACAATCGAGGTCCGTTTCCCCCCCCCACCGGGGTTCTCCCCCACTCCCGGAAGAACGGGGAGGAGGATCGAAAGAGTGCAACTCCCACGGGTTGAGACAAGAACAGTCCAGCAACCAATGTACAACACAAATCACCACCGCTACTATCAACTACAACAATGATAAGGGAAAATAACAAGGGAAGAGAATACGATACCACCGGCCAAGAAAACGAGTTCCACCCGGAAGCCCGTGTTCTTCCGGGTAACTCCCAGTCAACCCCCACCCCGGCCATGACGTGCTGTGGTATGGAATACCTCCCTGGCTAGCCCAAGTCAGGCGCCCCATCTCTGCTTCCTCCCGGCTTCCCCTCCTCCCTGGCAGAGCATGAGCCTCACAAAGTCCTTGGTCAGGGTAAACATCACTTAGCAACAACTGAAAACATCGACTTCACCAACACTGTTCTCAGGCTGGAAGTCAAAACACAGCACTGCACCAGCTAGCACAAAGGAAAAAAAAAACAAACATGACTGCTACTGCTGAACCCAGGACACACACATATGAAATTTACCTAAAAAATGTGTTGTACTCAAAATAGGAAGTATGTTTTGGGGCAGAACTGGGGACATGGAATCAGAAATTTGGTCAACACCATAACAATGCATCTATTTTTATATTGTCCTATGAGATCCTCACTGAATAGTAGCCATGTTTCTTTCTTCTTTTTTTTTTTTTTTTTTACTAAGGTACCATTTTTAATATGCTTGAAATATCACAAAATGCCCAATTCATTCTGGCTTTCAACTGTCCTTAACTATCCCTTCAGTTTCTATTTAAAAAAAGAAAAAAAGTTTTATTTTACTATATTTCCACTGTTTGTGTTAGTACTTTAACCTATACATGAACCATGAACACCTATACACCTTTCTCATCATATTGCCTCATCTAGTGTGTTTTAAAATTTTACCTCACCAACGGTATGTGAAAAAGCTCAGGGTTTTAATCAATAATGTTCAACACATTTAGTAATAACAGAAGATTTCATCCCTTGTGTTACAATCAAATGTTGTACTTAAAAATCATAGGAAATGTAAGTCTGTGAGAAAATTATATGTTTCAGTATTACAAAATGTGCCATACCAGAGAGTGGTACACTAAATTAGTTTTGTCATTTGCCTATACTTTTGCCTTTAAATTCATATTGTTGAGTGTCAGCTGAGAGCTTAAGTTTAGGCATTCTAACAGCTTAAAATATTCTCAGCACAAGTTCCCTGGTGGGGTTTTTTACCCTAGACTACTTGTCTGGAACAGGAGTAAAGCTAGAGTACATGATTTCTATGACACTTCAAAATATGAGTGTTTTTTTAATTCCTAAAGAATAGAAAATACCCTCAAATGTAATTTGTTCTGTCACCTTCAATATTGTCTGCTATCTAAGTTTTATTTGTAGACCAAAATAAGTTTGTAACAAAAGCAATGACATCATAAACCTCTGGAATAAACCAAATACTTTGAGTATCTAATTGATGTGTAAATTCAGGGTTATAAAAGTTACTCCTTCTTCATTGTTCTAATTTATAATTTGTCTCTTGCCCTTGGTTTCTCTCTGGTTGTGAATATCTGTGTGTGACTTGGAATTCATAATTATTTAAATTCATAATTAAGAAGGTAGAATCCCTCATGTACTAATAAAAAATACAGTTATTTATATCCAGCATCCAAGTAAACAGTACTTTAATTTTTTATTTGTGCAGAAATTACTAATATTTATAAATAAACGAATCATATTTATTTTTCTAATAAGCTAAATTAAAGCTTACCTTGTAACTTCTATTATATACTAATGCTAAATGACTTTCAAATTGCATATTAGTGTGAAAAACCAAAATTATATCCTTCCAAAATCAACATATGAGACTTGATGCACTTAAATTTTTTAAAACTTGCTGGAAACATTCATATCTCTCTTAGAAATTAAATATAGTTTAGTCAGATTTTGCAGATAGAGAACAGTGTATTTTCAAGTGAATTTCTCTGGTCATGCTAATTAATCTTTGCTAACTGCCAAATCAAATAAAAAAATTGCAAGTTTGATGCCACATGTATGTTCCAATTACAGTATTTTCAACAAGGTGATGGTTTGGTGCTGACATGCAGACATTATTGTTTAACCATATTATATGGTAATAAGTGTTGAGACATTTATTCTCTCTTTAAAGATCCAGAAATGTCGTAAAAATTTGCTTTATAGGTACATTGCTGATTATAAGGCAAAAAATACTGCGATATTGGAGGACAGATACTGCTAAAACAGAGCAGTCCTTTTATGCATCATATTAAAATGAACTTCTATAACCAATTCTGGTGTTATGTCGACAGTTTGAGCTTTTAAGATCCAAAATAGTTCTGGGGAAAAAAAAAATAACAAACCAGGAAAAGATTCTTGCCACTTCCTTGCAGTAATAACACACCCTTATTACCTGTTTCCTGCAACAGTAAAATGTACAAACGTTCAAGGCATAAAACAGCTGCTATTTCTGTCTAGGTAATATGTAAAATAAATTGGATCTTTTTATAAAAGATTTTGTTGACAACCAAATTGAAATATTAAAGGGCACTGATATTAAATTTATATGAATTCTGATAAGGTAAAACTGTTTAAATATATGTCTGGCTTACCTTTAAGAACAATGAAACTCAGCTCTTCCCTTGGCTTGTGTTGCTGTCTAAGCTTTAAATGCATCCAGATGTGTCTTGGTCATTGAAATTCTCCTGTGTACAAACCCACACTCATTATTATTGCTGCAAATGATATTTGTATTTGTTTAAAGGAATTACATATTAGCAAGAGTCACATTACTAATTTAGTACCCTACATTCCTTTTTTTTTTTTTTTTTTCCAGAAGAAAACTAACTTTTAGCACGAAAAACTGGAAGAAAGATGGGGAAAGGAGAGACTGGAATTAGTCTGTTATGTGCGCAAATTATTTGGAGGTTTTATTTTATGATTGTGCAACATTGCACAGTCTACCTCCAGGGAAATATTTTCTGATTTTATATTTCATATTGTCTTTCCACATGTACATCCTGACTTCCTTGTCATTTGGTTGGATGACAGTATTAATTAAAATGAAGATAAGCTATGTCAAGATCTAATGTATTTCTTTCTTAACCAAACAGGAGAAATTTGTCAAAAAAGCATTAAATGACAAATGGAATTTAGCCTGTTTCCAAGCTGCCTTTCTTTCCTTCTTAAATCCACTTAGAATGAAGCAGAGAATTAATAGTACCACAAAGCTCTGTGATTATTTGGAGTTGTATTAATATATGAAATCAGCATCATACTACATCTTGCAAAATGCCAAATAACAATGATTGCACCTCTCAATAAACCTCTTCTTGTGCTGACCTCAGTGGGATTGGAATCACCTGTTGAAAAATGTAAAACTCAGTCATGAGTTTATTATATCTTAGATCTCTGCAGACAATTTATAAATTGCATCTGTTCAGTTTCTCACAGGTCAGAACATGATAGAGACTCAGGTGGATATACTGGCTTTGGCTGGGGTAATTTCCTTCATAGTAACTAGTATGGGGCTACGTTTTTGTTTTTTTGTTGGAAACAGTGTTCATAATACAAAGATGTTTTAGCTATTGCTGAGTAGTACTCACACATAGTCAAGGCTTTTTTTGCTCCTTGCACCACCCCTCCAGGCTGGGGGTGCACAAGAAGTTGCGATGTGACATAGTCAGGACAGCCATCCCCAGCTGATCAAGGGGATATTCCATACTATATGGTATCATGGTCTGCAATAAAAGTGGGTGTAAGAGGAAGGAGAGAGAGGATATTCAGAATTAAAGTGTTAGTCTTTCCAAGTAACCATTGTGTGTGATGGACCTCAGCTTTCCTAAGATGGACGAACACCTGCCACCTGACTGAAAGTAATGAATGAATTCCTTATTTTGCTTTACTTGTGTATTAAGTTTTAGCTTTAACTATTAAACTATTTTTTCTCAATCCACAATTTTTCTAAGTTGTACTCTTCTGATCCTCTCCCTCATCCTGCAGTGGGGCAGTCAGTGAGTGGCTGTGTGGGGCTTAGCTGCCTGCTGGGGTTTAAATCTTAGCAATGGAGTATTGCATCTAAACAAAAAGGAAAACTGCATATGAATGGGTTTGAGAGCACAGATATTCAATGTTGCTTGCTTTAATTTTAAAGGCCAGTGAGTTGACTTGCTTAAGACTACTGGACATTGGCCAGATACTATGAACAGTTATCTAGCTGATGATGAAACTGTGGTGTCAGTTTCTGAATGGAATCCAGCTCTTCAGAAAATCCAACTATCTCCCAACAAAGAGAAATGCAGGTAGAATAAGGAGCAACTCAGTCTGTAAAACTTTAACTTCTCTACTAGGTATAGGTCTATCTAAGCGGTTCCTCTTAGGGCCCATTAGTGTCATGTATGGCTGACCCTTAAAACATCTTATCATGTCTGAACTGGCAACTTACACTGAGCATTCATGTACTTTATTTCCTCCATTTTCCAGTCTATTTCCTAATGATACTGTAAATTTTACTTTTTCTCATGTGGTCTTTGAGGTTCTGAACATAACTATCTTGACTAACTTGCAAGCATTGTGACATATCATTGTTCTTGATGTTCATCTGTAACGCGTTGTGTTGTTTATGAAGGAAAGAGCTGAGCAGCTGTAATGATAACTGTTTTTATGCTCTTCTCTCCTAGAGGCATGAAAGGTTGATCCTTAAAGTTGTGATCAATTACTTATATTAATTGACATGCATTTTACTTCATTTATATAAAGACTTCAAGTATGTGCCACTTCTAGATATGGGGAGGCTGGCATGAGATGTAGAAATACATATCTGATGACACCACCAGGTAACAGGCACATCAGCACCATCAAGAAAAATGCTTATGTGGTCCAGAAAGGCTAAAATAAATGAAAATGCTAGAATCAGTAGACATCTCTGAATCATCAGATAGGTGGGCAGAGGAGATACAGATTTTTGACTCACTGCACCTCTTTATTCTCTATGTTTCCATAATGCTTTATATTGTAAGATAAGAGTGTAAGAAAGACAGAAGGATAACGTGATTCTAAAATTATCACTGAGCAGTTTTCTGGTTTTGATTAAAATCCAGAGTATCTAAGTTCATCTTGTATTTATTCCATTACCTTCACATTTGATTTTCTGCTTTCACTACCCTATAAAAGAAACTTTTTTGTCTTATCTTTCTTTTAATCCACCATATGTTTATATGTACATGTAAATAAAGCAAATGCTGGGATACACTTAAAATATCAGTATGTAAATATGTAGGTATAAAACTGGTGTGTGTAGGGACAGCATTTATGTAGTTTATTTAGTTATATGTATTGTTCAGGCTTTGTAACTTTAGGTTGAACTGAGCTGAACAATTTTAGTACATTAACTTCTTTTCAGTATTTGTGGGTTATTATTCTTGCTCTTGTCCTTTAGGATAAAACTGGCTAGGCTTAAACCTCTGGCATTTTGATTTCTTCTCTGTTTCTTCTGTAGTAAATATGTCTGTTTGGACTGTTTTTTTAAATGCCTTTTAAAATATTTCAGCAGTTATGGATTTAATTTTATTTTTGTACCATAGCTATTTTATATCACTGACAGACAAATCTACCTTTTAAAAGTTAGAAAAGAAACTTTGTACCGTGCGACTCAGAAATAACTCTGTTAACATATATGGACAGTTTTATTTTCTTAATTCTAATTATTATTGAAGAATTTAATCAAGAAAAATATTAAAAAACACTCCATGCACCAGAGATGATTTTTGGATTACTCACACACAAATAATCATTGAACACTGTTAGAATATTTAGTGAAAACAGAACAGCATTTATCAAATGAGTTTATTTGCCTTATAGTGCTTTATTGAATATTAACCTTTTCTAGTACTAATATCTAAAATATGTTTTTTTTCTTTTTCCCAATATCTCTGTTAAAGAAAATCTATATTATCCTCACTGAAAGCTAGGGAGAGTATTCCAAATCACAGAATCATAGAATCATAGAATGGTTGGGGTTGGAAAGGACCTTAAGATTATCTAGTTCCAACCTCCCTACTATTGGCAGGGACACATCAGACTAGACCATATTGCCAAAGGCCCTGTACAACCTGGCCTTGAACACTGACAGAGATAGAGCATTTACCACTATTTTGGGTAATCTGTGCCAGCGCTTCACCACCCAAAAAATTTCTTTGTAATATCTAATATAAATCTACTCTCTTTTAGCTTAGAGTCATTATTCCTTGTCACTACAGTTCCTGATCAAGAGCCCCTCTCCAGCATCCCTATAGGCCCCCTTCAGATGCTGGAAGGTTGCTATGAGGTCTCCACGCAGCCTTCTCTTCTCCAGGCTGAACAGCCCCAACTTTCTCAGCCTGTCTTTATACGGGAGGTGCTCCAGTCACCTGATCATCCTCTTGGCCCTGCTTTGCACTTGCTCCAACAGTTCCACATCCTTCTTATGTTGAGGACACCATAACTGCGCACAGTATTCCACGTGTGGTCTCATGAGAGCAGAACAGAGGAGCAGGATCACCTCCTTTGACCAGCTGGTCACACTGCTTTTGATGTAGCCCAGGATACGGTGGGCCTTCTAGATTGCAAACAGACACTGCCAGCTCATGTTCAGAACATGTAAAATTATTTACTTAAGGTCAGCCACTCTCTGTTGCAGCGATTTCTCTTTCTCTTCTTCCTTTTGCTGACTTCTTGGATGAAAGAAGTTACGTTTTAAATTAACAGAATAACACAATTTTTGCAGTTCGGACTTTGCCATTTGTAGACAAATTTTCATAACTGATGCAACAGTGCATCTGACTTATGCAGCCTTTATTAAGCACATTTAAGGACTCTCATCCCTTTGCAATCTCTTTTTTATTCTTTTAAGAATTTAAAAAGAAACCTAATCAAACAGAAATACAGACTATCACACCTTCCATTTGACAAACTAGACTATCACACCTTCCATTTGACAAACTCTGCTAATTAAACTGTCCTTGCAAGAATGATGACAAATCACAGTGTTTAGAAACTCAAGCCTCTAACATTATGGAGTTTATTTTCCTACTGTTTCTTTATTTCACTTTCGCTTCAGAGATGTGCTTAAGTACAGTAAAAATTATTCCATTTGTAAGGCTCCTGCTCTAGTTTGTGTTTGATAGAAGAGTTTGAGTATACTGTACTGGTAAAAACTGTTAAAAATTCTTGTAAGACTCATCTCTGGAGGATGCCAACATTAAAGTGGCTCAGCTATTTCACTGTGAAGTGAGAGGGAAGTGACCTGGGGTTCCCATCATCTTATAGTAGATTATCATAACTAAAAAATAATACTTTTGTGTACATGTGTTTCAGAAGAAGCTGAGAGATTCTTGTTTCTTTTCAGGAGAGAGCACTTTAGATACAATTGCAGACAAATTTCAGTTCGTTCCTTAAAAGTAAAAGAAAGGTGCATACATTTTCATAGCTGCTGTGTATCTCTTCCAGAATATTAAATAACTTGGTGGCTTGTCAGGTATGGCGCTCATATTGTCTTTTCATCCTTCAGGCTTTTTAAACAAGAAAGGTTTTGAAAAGTATTCTTAAAGATGAATAGTGATAACCAATTTGACATTGTTTTTTTTTTTCTAGTAAAACCTGTCATTGTTTCTTTACATTTATCTTTTTTGTGTGCTTCTTTATAGAGTGTTGTAGTTACTTTAACATCCTTTAAAATACATCTTTAAGTCTGAGCCATAGAGAAGGAACAACATTTTGTCTTAACATGCAGATCAGTATGCTGTCTCAGAGACAAAATATTGCATATTTTGGCATTTTTACAGCAGACCTTATATCATTTCTTGCCCTAATTGCTAAGTGAGACAAAATCCTTTCCAGGATTAGCTCTTAGGTTAAGCCATAAAATGAAAAAGAAAAAAAATCTGCCAAAAGTTAGTATAGAAAATACAGTCTGCTGCCAATTATTGTCACTGGTCTGTTTAAAGAAAACCCCTTTGGTGAGGTCTCCTTTCGCATTTAGGTGCATACTTACTTTGGAATTTGAAAAATTAAAGAAGTTTTACTTGGTATAATTTTTCTGTAATCACAGTGACACTATGGCAGTGCAAGAAGATTTGATTTACAAAAGGATTTAGGCAATAAAATCTAAAAATGTAGATCCTCAGAATCCTTGTCTAGTGTGAAAGAAACTCAATTCCTTGGGCAGGCAAGTTTCTCCTATCAAAATCCTATAGACATCTAACTTTCTGCTGCAGAGCATGAACAGATAGCTGAAATTCTGATAACACTGATCTGTTCGGAAGCTACCTCCTGCCTAAACTACAGTGGAAGTCATAAATTACAGGTTTCTGTACCTGTCTGTGTACAGAGCCTAATCTTGAAGACATGGTAAACAGAAAATAAAATAGTAACTTTCAGGCTTCATTGTGTAGCAGCTGCCTGTAACATTTTAATAAATATAGAATGAAAATATATGATAGGATAGAGTTTTCTGCAGGACATGGTATGTGGAACATGCTACTGAGGTACATAAAGTGATTTAAGAATAATTAATAGAAAACAAAAGATTCATAAACTTTTCAAGTTACATCTGTATTGCCCATCTACTCTCTCCTGTTTCATGTATGTAATGTATCCTTTTAAAAGCCTTCAAAAAACAATTTTAATCCTATATATCATACAGGAAAATATGACTCCAGATCTGGCTATGGTGAGGCCTCCAGTACAGACAGGCAGAAGATTCTACTAGGTAAAAAAACAACTTGAATTAAAATTAACAACTGGAAAAACTACTTTTCTTCCTAAATATCTTGACTGAAAACTTCCAGTTGTCTCTGAAATATATGGTATGCAAAGTCTGATTTTCTTTTCCCTCAAAATTCCTTAAGGACGATTTTTCTGTCCAGTACAACCTTCTCCTACATGAGTGGTTAAACATGTTATGTACAGCACTTTTCCAGGAGAATACATAAAGTTTAACAATCATATTAAAAATACTAGCATAGAATTTTCCTAACTTCTGGTATTCTTTTCTGATTTTTGGTTCTCTGACTCTGATTTCTGATTCCATCCTGTAATTATATATCCATTTTTGTGGTGAACAATTCCTCAACTTTCCTTCTGGGTATGAATTAAAGAAGCACTGTGTAAGAAAACTTAAACAGAGTTTTCAATATGGAAGGATGCATATGAAGTGGTGTAATTACACAGAGGAAAAAAACAGATTGATAGTATTTTACTGCAATATATTTTTTTAACTTCTCAAGTAGTAACAATGGTTTGTCCTAACAAACCCATGTCACAAAGCTTTTGTGAGTAATTCACAATGAGCAGTCTGCCTTTATTCACCCTTGTTGTGCTTTTTGTGATTTCTAAGCTTCTATCACATCCCCTGTAAGTAATATCTTTTCCAAGATAAATAGTCTTTGACCACTAACCTTTTCAATATATGGAGGCTGTTCCATGCCTTTTATCATCTTTGTTGCCCTTCTTTGAACAAATTATGTGTAGTCATGCTATATTTTTTCTTTAGATGAGGGAGAATAACTGCACACAGCGATCAAGATAGGAGCAACTCATGGATCTGTACAGTGGAATAATGAAGTTGTTCTTTGACCTGCCTTTTATTTCGAATAACAAAGCAAATCAATGTTAGAAATGTGTCTCTGCCATTGAGAGGGTGGTTTCATGGAACTGCGTGTCACCAACACCACTCTCATTTCCCTCCCCACCAAGACTGTTTGCTTGGTTTATAACAGTCATTTCAGCATTTCTCATGAAGATAATACATGAAGCTATGATTATTCTATATAAGTCATCTTATATTTATCTACCTTAAGCTTCATGTGATATTTTATTGCTGAGTCAGTCAATCTTCTGAGATGCTTCTACAAGTCTTCAAAGTCTGCCTTTATCTTTAATGTGAGATAGACTCAGTAGCTGACTTCACTCCTCAGTCTGTTTTGCTGTGTTACATGTGGCTCTGTCAATCAGTACAAATCCCAGCTCAGACCTCTGCAGAGCTCTGGTGAGGTTTCTTTGTTGACTGTAGGAAGACTCAAAATACAGTCCTACCACCTGTTTCTTGCCTTTAAGCAACTTACTTTAGGTATTTATGGATTTTCACAATTTTTATGTTCCATGTTCTTTAATTTTCTTAGTCAAAAGTATTTTGGCAATCTTGTGTGACTAAAAATTATACCTGCATGATAGACTTAGGTAAATATCCTAGAGCACAACTGTCTGTAAATGAACACACAGAAATTGCATGGTTTCAAACAATTGAGTATAAGAGCTATAATGGATAACGCAAAGTGCCAGTGATAGTTGGTATGGAGACTTGTCTGGAGACTTTTCACTGCTTTACTTCTTTATTCGCTGCATTTGCTTTCAAGGAAGAGATATCAAAGGCTGCACAGGAAATTCAGGAAGAGGAAATGATGAATGTCAGGGCAGTATTTCAGGAACAGATTTTTTCTAGGCTACAAAGATACTGTAAGTGCTTTCCTAAGCAGCAATGAATCACCTGTCATAAGTGTAGAAGTGCTGAATTTTTATTCAGCTATTATATCTTGAAAACTTCATCCCAGTGACAAGCATTTTACAATTATATTATTCTGTCACTGCAAACTGGACTTGCAGAACAAAGTGATAATATGTCTGGTTTCTGTTCTGGTAATCCAAAGTAGCTGATGAAATGCAGAGACATGACAGCAGTTGGTTTGTTTTGCTTTTTCTCAATTCAATAACAACTGTTTGAAATACAACAGAATTCAACTAATATGTAATCTCTTGAGCACTGCATCGTTTGACATTTTCTGTTGAAACAGAAAACTGTAGGTGGGATGAGGAAGAAGAGGACTCAAAATTGCCTAAGAAATGTACGTAATCACTTTTCTCTGAAATAACTGATTTCTTAACTGTCATATATTCCTTGACAATCACAACATAATTTTCAAGGAAGCACAAACCAAACAAACCCAAATACAAATGAAAAAGCAACAAAACTCCTCACAAAAAGTAATTTTAAAGCCTTTGACTTCTATTTTTTAATCAGCATTGGCTTTATTTTACTGCACTGAAATATAATTAAAATATCATCTCTGCTTTCATTGCTTTGACCTCTGCCTCATGGCAGAAATACACATCAAAACTGAGAGATCAGTGCTTTATATCATCAAAGGTTACACAGCTTTGAATGACTTACAACAATGCTGTGTGACTCCTGCATCTCAGGAAAATTAAATGGAGATATTGTTACTGAATCTGTAGGTACACTGCTTCATTGCTTTTATCAGCAAGTATTGTGTCTTACAGAGGTCAAAGATTTTTATGAAATAAAAATCAGGATTTTTAAAGTACGTATTTTGGGGAGAACTTGTGTATGCAGCATCTATATACTAAAAGCCAGCTAATACGATAAGTATTAAAGTCAAGACTATGGGGAAAAAGTACCTTCCATCATGTGCTCTGCTAAATTATTAATTCCTAAGGGAAAAATAAGCTCTTATATTAACTAAATAGTTGTTTATAGCGTTTTTCCATTCAGCAACGATAGATAATATATAGCTACAGCAAAGAATATTTTTAAGCACACATAATTATCAGATAAATAGGAAATTTATTTCATTTTGAAGATTTGTAGATGTCTGGGTCTTGAAGCTGTGTAAGTGAATTTTCAATTGCAAAGCTTTACCCACAAAAGAAATAAAGAGGAAATTATGTCTGTATTTCAGGCCTTGGAGCAGAAGAAATCCAAATAATCTTTTCGTTACATGAGCATCATATCATAGAACAAATGCTCTAACAACAGCTTTGACAGCTCTGTAGTCAGGGGGGTGTGACCAGGCTGAGCTTGGTAGGGTTTATTAGCACAAGCGTGACCCTGTGCTTATTTAGTGATAGTGCTCTTAGAGACTGACAGCTGTCCTTCAATACTTTGTATGCAGATCTTTTGCTTGGTTATCCTTTCGTGTTGCATAGCAATTTTTATTGTAAAAGAGTCCCTCAGAATCTAAACTGCTTTTGAAGGCAATGGGCAAAACTCATAAATTGTCCAACTGTTTTCAAAGTATTTATTCTCCTAATGAAAGAAGATTTTCACCTGTTTCAGACAAAATAGCTTTTTTTCCACTGTATTACCAGCCTTTGTCAGAAACTTCTCTAGTGACTGAGAAAGAAAGAGCACTTTCATGAAGGACATCCTTTCTTATTTCATTTCCTGTTGCACACAGGCTACTTTTTTTCTCTCCAGACTGTCAGTTTGATTGTTGTGCTGAAAATTGCAACTATTTTGTATTTCCCTGCTCTCTTGGACCTTCACTTGCTTTTTTTTTTTTAATAAAACCTAGAAAGAAATGGAATACTGAAATGGAATATCAAGTAACAGATGCTGAAAGCAATTCAGAAAGATCATTCTGTCTAATTTTAAGGTCATCATCCACTTCTTCCAGCAGGAAACATCTCTTTAGTATTTATACCAATTACAGGTATAAATCTCTTCCATCTTTATTTTTTTTTGAAAGATAGAAATAGCCTCTCAGTTTTGTCAAAGAAATTGTTTCCTTATTTTCTTACCTTTCTCTCCAAACCCCCCAGATAAGGATCTCACATCAAATTCTAAGTTTCAGAGGTAAATAATTCTACATTAGGTCAAGTTTAAAAAAAAAAAATCTGTAATCAGCAATTTCCAATCTGTATCTTCAACTTCTACCTTCAGGTGACAGAAAACTGCTTCTATTCATCCTCTCATATTTTAAAAACATGCCGTCAGTGAGGAAAAAAATGGAGAAAGGTAAGAACATATCTGTGACAACTGGGTAATATTCTGATTGCTTCATTTGCTAGTCCTGCCTGCACTGTGTGCTGAATAGATAAAATCTTTTTATTGCTCCACTGTTTGCTACATAGATATGAATTTATGAAGACCTTGCAAAGTCTTTACCTTTGAACCTTTGGAAATATAATTGAAAGACAAGGGAATGCCTTTCTTTTCATTACTGTGAAAAGTAGTGAAAGGCAAGCATTTTTCTGTTCAAATGCAGGCTCAGCTTTGAGATCTCACAGTGAATTTACTGTCATTTCCAAAGGGTGCAGCAGTGAATCTAGCTTGTTTGGCCTTTTTAACTGACTTAAAAGGTCAGGCTGCCTGGTTATGATAGACAGTACTACCCACCACAATTGTCTGAGTGATCAGGAAAGGAGATGGCAAATCTACCTCACTATGCTGAAAAGCAATTGTCCAATTAAATTTTAAACTCCAGCTAACAATTTTTCTCATGCATTTAACGAGTATTTTTAAAAATCTGGCAGACATTTGAGTAGGTTTTGTTGTTGTTTTTTTTTTTTTTTCCCCACTGTTAACGGTGTATCCCATCCTTCTCAGGTCATTCTTTGATTAGTAGAGAATTCTTCCAACACGTTTATTTACAATTTTAAAGAAACATTAATTCAAAATCTCTCTTGTTCTGAGAGCATGAATAATCCACACATTCTGACAGAACTATTTGACAGATAAATTTGCAGTTCTAGGAGCAAGATGTGTTATGTTTATCTTTCCCTTGCTCTCTTTAGAAAAGCAGAAGATAAATCAAGCTGGAATGAACCTCAGAATATCGAAACCCCCTAAGGGCGGAGACTGCGTAAAATCTCCAGGCAGTCTGTTGGGGCACTGAAAAATAAATGCTTTATGGAAATGCAGAACAATCTGTTGCAAAAACCAAGAAAGATTTGGGTGTAATCTATCTTGAAAAAAAAAAATAATCATTCTGGAAAAGGCAGTCTTATGTTTTCATTTAAATCCATCTTGAGGCATATATTTTCCCCTCTCCAAAGCCTTCCAAGGATGAGATCTTAATGTTTAATTTATGCATAGAGGTTTGAAGAATATTCTTGTACTTCTAATTTCTTTATCTGAAAGAATTACAATTTCCAAGCAAGAAGTTTGACTCTAAGCATAACATTATGGTGTTTGGCAAGTAAAATGCCTGTAATAGAAATGGTCCGCATGTACTCAGTATCTCTTTAAGTTGCTATATATGACAATATGACTCTCCATCTTGAGTATTAACCCAGTCTACTATTGCTAGCTGCTTGAGATATCAAGCTGCAGATATATATCCTTCAGTTGCTTCAATGAAAAACAAAGGTGAAATAATATGCATGAGGTTAGTAACAGTGTGCAACATTGTAAACACTGAAGCATCCTCAAGGAAAATCATGAACAACTTAATAAACACCCCTCCCCAATTATTAGTGTAATAAGAAGGATTAGCTTAATTCCAAGCAATGAAAATGGCCCTGTTAAACTACTGAATGATTCATCTGCCTCTGTAATTCATGAATATAGGATTGCAGATTCTAGAGGGACCCAGGTAAGCAGTAGTAATTTGTTGTTTTTTTTTTTTAATATTTTGATTTCATCATCATAGAACCATGGACTAATTTGATTTGGAATGGACCTTAGAGATCATCTAGTTCCAGCCCCCCTGCCACAGACAGGGCCACATTCTACTAAACCAGGTTATTCAAAGCTGTCTTCACCCTGGCCTTGAACACTTCCAAGGATAGGGCAGACACAACTTCTCTGGGCAACTTGTTCCAGTGCCTCACCACTCCCACAGTAAAGAATTTCTTCGTAATAACCAATCTAAATCTACCCTCTTTTAGCTTAAAGCCATTCCCCCTTGTCTTGTCACTACCTGCTCTTGTAAGAAGTCCCTCTCCAGATTTCTTGTAGGTCCCCTTCAGGTATTGGAAGGCTGCTGTAAGGTCTCCCAGATCTTTCTTTTCTCCAGGCTGAAGAAACCCAAATTTCTCAGACTGTCTTCGTTGGAGAGGTGCTCCAACCCTCTGATCATCTTTGTGGCTTCCTCTGGTCTCACTCCAACAGGTCTGAGTCTTTCTTATGTTGGGGGGCCCCAGACCTGAATATAGTACTCCAGGTGGGGTCTCTCAAGAGTGGGGTAAAGGGAGAGAATCACCTCACTCAGCCTGTAGGTCACATTTCTGATGCAGCTCAAGATACAGTTGCCTTTTTTACCATTATTTTTCATGCTGTTCATATAAGACAACTTGTAAAGACACTTTTAACAAGTCTTTTCCAAAGTAAGTTACAAATATAAAACTGGATGCATTTAGAACACCAAGCAAGATCAGTCTTTGCAACAGTTTAAATTCCATTTCTCTATTTCTAGCTTTGTCTGAATGGGAGATGTCTCTTATATTAATAATACTTTGGTGAAGTCCAGCTGTAAAAAAGGATCCAATTAAAAGTCCAACATCTTCCTAGTTCCTTTTCAATGCACTTAAGTTTCCACTTTAAAAATGATGTTGTATATGGTCATATGGTTGAAAAAATCCATTAAAATAGTTTTAGAATGACACTGTAAACATTCTTAAAGTCTTCTTTGAACAATAATTGCTGATTGCTGAGTGTCCTGCTTCTGTGAGATTAACCACAAACAGTACGTGGGCTCATTGCTTAGAAGGTGAACTGAGAAAGATCAGCATTTTATCCATTAAGCCATCAAGGTTTTTCTTTTAAATACTAGATAAGAAGCTTTAACTTGAATCACAAATGTAAAGTTCAGTAGACTTTGTCGCAGTACATATTGGTATTCAGTGTTCTAAATGTCAGTACACAATGACAGAGTATCAAATACGTTGAATCATATCACTGCAAGCCAGGAGACAGAGCAATTTTCAGCTTTCCAAGTCCAATTTATGTTTATAAATGGAAAGCTCAGTTTGAGCCCTACTTAACTGAACAGACAATGCTAGCATGAGGTTAGATTTTTATATGAGCCTGCTTGTTTATCTCTAATTATATGCTAATCAATTTGATTTCTCATTTAAACTCAAATCAGGCTGTTTCCATGTAATAATCAACCTCATATTGAAGCAACAAAGCAGCTTTATATTTACCACATCAGCAGGGTTTAATTGCACATTTGGACAATGAAAATGAAGATGGATTCAGTTTCATTGTCCTTACAATGCAGCAGTGTACAATGCACTTTTACGTTGAGCTGACATATTTATGGTGGAGATACTAAACTGTAACATCCAAATATTTGCTAACATATTACTAAGCTCATATTATTTTCTAAATGATACACATTGGCTGTGCTTTGCATATTTTCCACCACTTAAAAAAATGACATTAAAAGTATTACTTTGGTATGGCATTGGTCAAAAGAAAAAAAATTAGGAAAAGATTTATTTGCAAAAAAAAGATGAATAGCAGCACAGACTTAGTAAAAAAATCTTTCCTTTTATTGACCTGTATGAGTTAACCAAGAAGCAATACCAGCTTCTTACTACTACTTTTCAAGGTTACTCCACCATTTCATTATCTAAGGTAGTCAAACTCCAAAAAAATCCTTCTGCGAAAGATCTGTCAGTGAAAATTTCTCCCCCTTTATGTTTTATGCAAAATGCTAGCACAATTATCTTTTGAGCTATGTGCTATAGAATTTGTAATTTTTTTCCCAATAAAATAACCTTTCTCATAGCAACTACACCTGCCAGAAAGCAACCATTTGGTGATAAAGTTTTTTCAAATTCACAGTACCCTGAGACATGATCATATTTAATTGCAAGTTACAAATAGAAAACACGCTTATGCTTTCTCCCCAGCTCAAATCTGACCAGAAACATCCATAACTTTAAAACTGTTGACCTGCCTTATCTTTGTAATCTAAGGCTAAAAAGTTGTTCAGTAAGTATGTCCCAAAGCAACTACATATTTCAGAAAAGGCAAATCTGTAGGAAATCTTGAATGAAAAATACAACAAACTGTACTAATACTATCCAAATGGTGCATAAGATAAATCATGTATGCAGTACAATGTCCATGAAAGTGGCAGAAAACCTTTACATATGAATTTTCTATATTCTTATGTTCCAAGAAAATCAAAGAGACAGTAAGTTTTCCAAGAACAAGAATTAATTCAATTTTCAAGACTACTTTCAATTTACAATTCATACCTACAGGTTGAAAGTTCAGATTTAATAGGTCAGACCAGGGGAATATGGTTCAAAGCTCAACACCATGTTTTATTATATATATGAATATTAGTCTGTAATAACTAAAATATGGCAATCTTAGCAAGTTGTTATTCTTCAACCAAGATACATTTGAGTAATATAATTTGCCCAGGATTTTACTGTCTCTTTTGTATTTCTTGATGCTGAGTTTTCTTGGGTGTTGCCACTTCATTTACCTATGTTTCCCTTTGCATTATTGGTGTAACTTATGTTACCTTCTTAACATTGAACCTAATGTTTTATGAAACATTGTGAAATAGTTTCGATGGTTTCAACTGATCTCTTTGTATGCAGACAAAGAAAAAAAAAAAGAAAACAAGTTACAGTTTGTCCACGAATGATTTAGCTGCTTTACGAAGGCAGGCTACTAGTCTAGATTTCTATTAGCCCAAAGAGGTGCTGTCATTAGGATTGTCATTGTGGATGTGAGCGAGCTCTCAAACAATTCCAAATTAAAATCTATGCCACTGTACTAATGTGGTACTGAGTTTATAAAGTCAGTGTTGCAGAAAAACCCCATACAGAAATTACTAAAACCTCTTTTAGTTTAGCATTCAGCCACCTAGGAGAAGGGGCAAAGCTTTCATGTGCCTTGCAGAAACAAAGTGAGAACAGAATCACTGTATGTTTCAGTTGTTGAAAACTTCATCTAATTGCCCCTATTTTAATACTATTTAAGATACATAAGCACATTAATGATGCTGCCAATTTTCATGTGCTGTCAAAACAGGCCAGGTCAGTCATCCTATATTCCAACTGGTCATATTACATCAAGTACCTGAACGTGATTGTGGTCATGTTTCACAAAACATGATGATGATACTATTCAGCAAAACATGCAACAGTCTTTCACTTAATCTTCCTAAAGGTATAACAACTCTACATTATGGAAAATGAAGACATGAGTCTTTAGTAATTCTTCTTGTTAAACAAAAAGTTCCTGGTAGCTCTCAGAAGAGGCTCTAAAAGAAACCCTTACTGATTTTGTCTTTCGTCTCATCCATATCAGTTCCTTTATGCAACCGACCTACTTCATTCTCAGCAGCTTCAGCGCTGTTCTGTTTCAGCTGACGCAAAGCCATTTGGTGCTACTTCATCCTTGAACAAATCTGCTGCATTTTATCTTCTTTGCTTGTCTGAACACATTCTTCTCCTCTGTTAGTTCAGGCAGCAGTAGAATCTCACCTATCCGGACTTTCCCTTGTGGACTCATTCTATATCCCCTGCTCATCACATGAATGGCTTGTTAGACTCCTATATTGGTAAGAAAACAGAGAGATCATGTAAAGTGTGTGTGATAAAAAATCCAGCTGAGCAGAACCCTGGGGAAACAGCATGTAAAATAGGTAGGAAGAATGGAGGCATCACTTGAACAAGAGCAATGTCATATGAGAAGAGAAAGCTGAGCAGAGCATCCCTATTTACAGTCTGATAACGTTGGGTAAGAAGTTATCATGATAGCTTTGCAAGGGTATAATGGAAGAAAAGTGAATAGTAAGGTGTTCTTTGGTGAAGCAAGTGAATATTAAGAATTAAGGGAAAAAAAAACAGAGCATATAGAATCCTGTGAATAATACAAAATTACATATTGTGAACTGTTTCAATATGTCATATTGAAAAGGAGATAAAATGACCTGGATAGTCCAGGAGTGTCATTTAAGAGCGGCAAGAGGCACCCAGACAACTTCATGTCCTCGACAGGACCTGCCCAGGAGCCGGCAGCTCAGCTGACGAGAGCGAGCAGCTGACTCACAGGGGGCGGAGCCAGGAGGGACGACACCAGCCCTGACTGGGTAAAAACCTGCCCCAGGGAGCGCGAGTGAATACGGTGTGGAGGTCCAGGCGGGCAGGCGGGCGGGATGGTAAGGACTTGTCACATGACCAGGGCCTGCTCTGGGAGCTCTGCTCTGGCTGCCCCGGCGGTGGCCAGCGTAGGCACCCAGACAGAGCCGATGAGAGGGGAGGCTGCAGTGCAGAGCTCGGGGTGTAGAGAGGAGAGTGCCTGCACTGGTCTGGTGAGGGGAGGGTGCACAATGGGCAGGGCTGCACTCGGTGCTCCCTGGTGGAGGTCCTCCTGCAGTAGGTGGCTGAGCTGCGGGATGCTGTCAATAGGCTGCGAGATGTCAGGGAAGCTGAGAGGAAGCAGGAGAAAAAAGGAGGAGGCCGTTAACCCGGGAAGCTAGGAAACAGCAACAACAACAAAAAAAAAATACAAAAGCAACAAAAAAAGGAGGAAGAGGACAATTAAAAGCAAGGGGTTTTCTCCTAAATCTGATGTCCCCACCCAGAACCGCTTTGCTGTCCTGCAGGGGGCTAATGAGGAAACGCACACCTTGCAATATGAACAACTGGCTGATGCACCAGTAAGGAAGATCTTCACTGGTGCTGCCAGGAAAAAGCGACAGGTCATAGTAGTAGGGGACTGTACTTTAAAAGGCACCCATCTGTCAGCCTGACCCAGTCTCAAGGGAGGTGTGCTGCCTGCCAGGGCCATAGATCAGGGATGTTGCAGAGAGGCTGCCTGCTCTAGTAAGTCCCACTGACTATTACCCACCTCTAGCGATCCATGTGGGTGCTAGTGATATAGATAGCAGTAGCCTGGAGAAAATAAAGGAGGAGTACAGAGCCCTGTGAGAGGTGGTTAGGGGCTCTGGAGCTCAAATTGTCTTTTTGTCAATTCTCCAGGCTACAGGGGACGGCCTTAAAAAGGTTAGGTGGATTTGACAAGTTAATAAATGGTTAGAACAGTGGTGCCATAGTCAAAGGTTTGAGTATCTAGAACATGGGACTCAATTTAGTAGGCCAGGTCTACTGGAGGCTCATGGAGCTCGTCTGCAACAAAGGGGAAGAGCAGTTTTGGTATGAGGCTTGCCAGGCTGGTGAAGAAAGTTTTCAAGTAGATGTGTTGGGGGAGGGGGGCATCATTCCATCCCAGTGCTCCCAGTCAGTTGTCAGCACCTATAATGAATCCAATGAAGAGATATTCCAGCCGCTCCAGCCAATGAGCCGGCTTCATTTGGAGCTTGGCTTAGATGCCTCTGTACAAACACCGGTAGCATGGTGAACAAATAAGAGGAATTAGAGATGTGTGCAAGTCTATGGGGTTATGATATAATAGGTATCAGAGAAACATGGTGGGACGGCTCTTATGGCTGGCATGTTGGAATGGAAGGTTACAGGCTCTTTAGAAAAGACAGTCCCGGCAGGCAGGGAGGGGGAGTTGCTATTTATGTTAGGGAGAGGCTGGAGAGAATGGAACTCTGTCTGGGGACCACACCACCCAAGTCTTGGAAGGCAGACACAGGGGCTGTGAGAATGAAGACCCTAACCCCACTGTAGGAGAGGATCTAATTCAAGACCATCTTAAGAACCTGAATGTGCACAAGACCATGGGACCTGACAAAATAAATCCGAGCGCCTGAAGGAGCTGGCAAACGAAGTTGCTAAGCCACTGTCCATCATATTTGAAAAATCATGGCAGTTGGGTGAAGATCCTGATGACTGGAAAAAGGGTAATATAACCCCCATTTTCAAGAAGGGGAGAATGGATGACTCAGGGAACTACAGACCAGTCAGTCTCACCTCTGTGCCTGGCAAAATCTTGGTGCAGGTTCTCTTGGAAGGCATTCTAAGGCACATGAAAAACAACAAGGTGTTTGGTGACAGCCAGAATGGCTTCACTGAGGGGATATCCTGCCTGACCAATTTGGTGGCCTGCTATGATGAGGCTACAGAACTGATGGACAGGGGTAGAGCAGTTGATGTCATCTACCTGGACTTGTGCAAAGCGTTCAACGATGTCCCGTATGACATCCTTGTCTCTAAATTGGGGAGACATCAATTTGATAGGTGGACCACTTGGTGGATAAAGAACTGGGTGCATGGCCGCACACAAAGAGTTGTGGTCAAAGGCTCAGTGTCCAGCTGGGGACCGGTAACGAGTGGCGTCCCTCAGGGATTGGTGTTGGGACCAGTCTTGTTCGACATCTTTGTTGGTGATGTGGGCAGTGGGATTGAGTGCGCCCTCAGCAAGTTTGCCGATGTCACCAAGCTGTGTGGTTCGGTTGATACGCTGGAGGGAAGGAATGCCATCCAGAGGGACCTTGACATGCTTGTGAGGTGGGCTGATGCCAACCTCATGAAGTTTAACCATGCCAAGTGCAAGGTCCTATACCTGGGTTGGAGCAATCCCAGGCACAGCTACAGGTTGAGCAAAGAAGAGATTCAGAGAAGCCGTGTGGAGAAGGACTTGGGGGTGTTGGTCGATGTAAAACTGAACATGAGCCGGCAGTGTGCGCTCACAGCCCAGAAAGCCAACTGTATCGTGGGCTGCATCAAAAGAAGCGTGACCAGCAGGTCGAAGGAGGTGATTCTGCCCCTCTACTCTGCTCTCATGAGACCTCACTTGGAGTATTGTGTGCAGTTCTGGTGTTCTAAACATAAGAAGGACATGGAACTGTTGGAACAAGTCCAGAGGAAGGCCACGAGGATGATCAGGGGACTGGAGCACCTCCCATATGAAGATAGGCTGAGAAAGTAGGGGCTGTTCAGCCTGGAGAAGAGAAGGCTGCGTGAAGACCTCATAGCAGCCTTCCAGTATCTGAATGGGGCCTGTAAGGATGCTAGGGAGGGACTCTTTATTAGGGACTGTAGTGGTAGGACAAGGGGTAACAGGTTCAAAGTTAAAGAGGAGAAGTTTAGATTGGATATAAGGAAGAAGTTCTTTACTGTAAGGATGGGGAGACACTGGAATTTGTTGCCCAGGGAGGTTGTGAATGCTCCATCCCTGGCAGTGTTCAAGGCCAGGTTGGACAAGGCCTTGGTTGACATGGTTTAGTGTGAGGTGTCCCTGCCCATGGCAGGGGGGTTGGAACTAGATGATCTCAAGGTCTTTTCCAACCCTAACTCTTCTATGATTCTATGAAATTACAATTCTCCCTTTTCATTTATTTTATGTAGATTATTAAGCTGAGCAAGTGCCAAGAACCCACTAAAGCATTTAGGACTATGATAAAGACACATGTTTCCACACTCTAAAAATAAAATGTTGTATTTCAGATGAACAAACATCTATTTCAGCTCTTTCTCTAAAGTATTTGAGAGCATGAAGGAAAAATAATAACCTGAAAGAATTTTGTAGCAAAGAAAGCAGGGAATAAACTAGGAGAAAAAGAAAGAAATATGAAAGAGCATACTACATAAAGAGCCAAAAGGAATTTGTGAGACAGAAGAGTTTATATAATTTAAAAAGGACATTCTTAAGTGTTTTAGCCTTGTTAAATATTAATGTGGAAACTACTAAACAGGACTCCTACAGATAAGCAGTAAAACTACAGGGGTCTGGTTTGTATTTTTTATTAGTATTAATAAATTGTTAAGAACAATTGGCAAGATAATTTCTGACTTTTTACCTCATGTGTTGTACTTGAGATTTGCCAGAATGTATTATTGGTGCAGATCTCACTGAGATCTATGAAATATGTGATCATGCCGTCCTGTAGGATTTAGGAATTTTTTTCTGAGTTCTGTCAGCAGGCCACCTTTATGAACAACATTTGAATAAATCTAGTTCTTAAATGGTGAAAGAAAGCAAAGGAGGAAAGCAGAAAAGGTGTTAGCTATTGTTTAAACTAGGTGCAAGTTTCCAAAGAGTCTCAGAATTGTTGAGGTTGGAAGCCACTTGTGCCATCCCTTCCTGCTCAGGCAAGGTCTCCCAGATCTAGTTGCTTAGAACTGGATGGGTTTTGAATATCTCCAAGGATAGAGACTCCACAACTCCTCGGGGAACCTGTGCCAGAGTAAAAAGTGTTTCCTGATGTTCAGAAGGACCCTCCAGTGTTTCATTTTGTGCTTGCTGCCTCTTGTCCTGACACTAGGCAGCACTGAAATGAGGTGAATTCTGTCTTCTGTACACCCTTCCTCCAGATACTTGTACACATTTATGAGATCCCTGAGCCTTCTGTACTCCAGACTGAACAATATCAACTCTCTCAGCCTCTCCTTATAGAAGAGATGCTCTAATCTTTTAATAATCTTCATGGTCTTTTGGTGGACTCTCTCCGGTATGTTCATATCTCTTTTGTACTGGGAAGCCCAAAACTGGACCCATCACTCAAAATGTGGCCTAACCATTTCTGGGTAGAGGGAGAAGGTACCCTCCCTTGACCTGCTGGCCGTAGTAATGCGTGCCTAATGCAGCTCAGGTTATGGTTAGCTATTTGCTAACACCCTGATTATATCCTGTTAGCTATTTGCTAACACCCTGATTACATGCATTTTGGGGCAAGTCTAAGCTTGTTTTTGGGTTTCAGTGACATCTAAGTTTAGAGCTACAGAGTAGTATTTTGGTATTTCATGCAGCAGTACTGAATGTAGGCTCCTTGGTCCTGGCTTGAGACTCACAGCTCTGAAGAGAGCCTGTGCTTATGTCAGCTGATATATAACTTTGGAATCGTATGTTTTCCAAATAGAAATATTAGTTCAGAAACCAATGTAGTTTCATTAATACTTCACAAGTATTCAGCAAATAGCTTGAGGAAACAAAATGCTGACACTCTGAACAAATGCATCATTGGCTAGAAGGTAATGATCCTTTTTCTCATGAGCCTAATTTTGAATTCTACACAATTATATAGTTTCACCTGGTAAAAATGTAACATGTCCTGAAAACGCAGACTAGGCTGTAGCCAAATATTATGAACTTTTCTGGAGACAGAAGGTTGGAAAGCCTTAGTCTGAGAAAGAATTTAATTCCAGGACTCATGTAATCTCCAACAACTTGCTGAATTGACAAGGAATGCCTAGTGTAAGTGAAGAGAGGTTTCATTTGCTCATCTGTGACCAGATAATTGTATTATGTTTAGTAATGGAATTCTAAAGGGCTAGGAATCTTTATTGGTAAAAACTCTTTTTCAGACATTTATCTTTCAGACTTGGGTAGCTGTTTGCCACCTAAGATGATTTTTGGACTAAAAAATGACTTTTTAGGATCTTCCTTTCTATTTTAAATAGCTTCACTGAAGATAAGAAAAGGGAAAAGAAAATCCAAAAAGAAACTTGAAAGAAAATAGTGAAATATGTGGAAGAGGATGCCTGGGAAGGATGGACAGCATATTTTTGTCTTTTGGTCACCTAACACTTGCCTGAGAACAGTGCAGTTAGCTAAGTTAATGTTCACCTGCACCTTTGTTAGCCTGTGACAAGTAAGAAAAGTTAGAAAACAGAATTTCTTTTGCATTTTTGTTATACTTTAAGCTTTTTAAATAGTTCTAATAAATAAGAAAACATTTTAGGAGACAGTTTCAACATATATAACAATATTTTTGAAAGTAAAGCCTTCCTATTTTCTAATGATAACAATTTCATGCTGTATGTCTAGAACATTGTCTTCAAGAAAAATCCCTAAACACTCCCTGCAAAACTGTTTCATTTAGAACTCATTCTGTTTACTCACACATGGCCTTGGGATATAATGAGTTTGATATTTGAACAGTAGAAAGCAGCAATATGTTATGTTTAGGGAAGAAGGGAAGAGTGACTTTTTCCTGTGAAATTTCTAAGATCATTTAAGCGGACAGAAAGTAATTAATTACTAATCTGGAATTCAACCAAAGGACTGGAACTATTTCTTACTTGCCAAAAAAATCCAAGAAAGCCGAATAGAACTACCATGATGTCTTTCAAGACAACTGGCTAGGATTTGAAATTTAAATCACATTCAATAGATTTAGTGGCCAGAATTTAAAATGCTAATCCTTACTACTTGTTACTTTTTTTTCATATTCTAAACATAATGTAAACCAGGTGCTTTCATAACTATAGCAGCCACAAAAGCAATTGATCTTGGCTGTCTGAAAATGCATCTTTGTCAACAGTAAGGGCTACTATAATTCTGTCCAAAACATGATGTTTTTCTCTGTTGTGCAGAGAAATCACCTTATGGCCTAGAAATCTGTGCTGAGTAATAACAACAGACTGCTATCTCAAAAAATCCCTGTGCCAATCTTGGTTTTGTAACTGGCCGTCAATTATTTGGCAAGATAATCCCTTCCCGTTTTACTAGTGAATTGATGTGGTATGTTCCTAGGTTGTTTGTTTCTTTTAAAAGGGTTTTCAAGTCCTTTCCTTTGTAGTTCTAAGCATTGCTCTTCTGAGAATCTCACTTCTTTTTAGCCAATATTAATGATTAATCCACAGCAATATAGTCTTTGTTGGTTTTGAGAATTATTTTGAACTAATGTTCATATAGACTGTGATGCTTTCCCATTTGAAATTGCAGTGCTTGTCTGTGTCAGATATATGAGTGTTAGACACTTGAAAATGGTGCCTTTAAGATGTGGAGATTCAATTAAACTTGTTCTGTGAATGCCAGTTTGTGGGATAGGAAAACCTGAGAAGGAGCTTAGATAGTGAAAAGCTATGTTGGCTATTAGCAGAAAAGAAGCTTTGGGTGAAGATTACCAAAAGTATATGGAAAGTTTCTTGACTGGCAAAAATGATAACATTTCTTTGAAGCAATGTGAAATACTGAAAATATTGAGGTAACAGTCATGCTGTGAAGGTTAGAATTCAAGAAAATTGTTCACTTATTCACCCAGGGCACCCTCATTTACTGTGGGTGTGACAGCACTGGAACAAGAGAGATTGTGAAGTCTTCCTCCTTGGAAATAGTCAAAAGCTCTCTGGACATGGTCCTGAGCACCTGCCTCTAGGTGGCCCTCCTTAAGTGGGGGGATTGGACCCGATGGCTTTTCGAGGTTCCTTCCAACCTCAATCATTCTGTGATTCTGTGTTTCCTAGTTCTGTTGATTTTAAGAATAACATTAATCAGATAACTTCTTGAAAGTACAGATTTCATTAATATGCACCCACTTTTTAGCTTAGCGTTACTGATAGTTTTGGGTCTTTCGCTGATTTCCATCTGATGAAACAGAGAGGGAGAATAAGGAGAAATCTAGGAAAGGAACAGTCTTTGACTAAATGCAGATCACATACAGACTTTAATTGAATAGCCATTTATCCTGTCCCTGCTGTTGATTTCCTGTGATCACAACCAAATTCTTCAAATCAAACCACACTTCAGTTTCCCAAACTGAAATGGTTCAAGAGCCATGTAGTAATAATCTTATCCATTCATAAAATTTCAGATTAAATTATGAACTTTGATCCTCAGTAAGGGGGGAATAATATCATTAAACTACTAATGGAAATTGCAGTGGAAGAACCAATCTATTTCTCTGAAGGTTGTGTGTTGAAGAATTTTACTATGTAGAATAACTTTTGAGAATATTATGGGGGAGAAGTTTTTCTATGGATAGAAATCCACTGTGGGCTTTACCTATAAAAGGAAGTGTATAACTAACAGCTGCGGACTAAATTGTGAATTGGAATGTTAGAAAACTATCTGAATTAGGATATACAAGAGTACTGGTGATTTTATAATGATGCCATCAAGTAGTGTTTTGGTGAAGTTGCAACGTACTGTTGTAAATTTGGCTAAGTATGCTAATGGTTAAAGTATATTCAGCTGCTAGTATCACAGAATCATATGATTGCAGGATAACGGAATTTTTGAGGTTGGAGTCAAACTGAGGAGGTCAGCTGGTCTAACCTCCCCTGCTCACACAAGGTCACCCAAAGCCAGTTACCCAGAACTGTGTCCGGATGGCTTTTAAGTACCTCCAAGGAGGAAGAGTCCACAACCACTCTGGACAACCTGTTCCAGTGTTTGGTCACCGTCACAGTAAAAAAGCATTCCCTGATGTTCAGATGGCACCTCCTGTGTGTCGTGGTTTAACCTGGTAGGCAGCTAAACACCATACAGCTGCTTGTTCACTCCCTACCCCACAGCAGATGGGGAATCCCACTCAATCTGTAGGTTGAAATAAAGACAGTTTAATAGGACAGAAAGGGAAAGGAAAATACAGTAATTATAAAAGAATTAGAATATGCAAAAAAAATGATGCACAATGTAATTGCTCACCTTCCACTGACACACAGCCAGCTCCTGAGCAGCAGCCCCCAGCCAGTTTTCCCTTTAGTTTGTATACTGAGCATGACACCATAGCATGGAATATCCATTTGGCCAGTTTGGGTCAGCTGTCCTGGCTGTGTCTCCTTCCACCTTCTTGTGCTTCCCAGCCTACTCAATGGTGGGGTGGTGTAAGAAGCTGAATGGTCCTTAACTTAGTGTAAACACTGCTTGGTAACAACTAAAACATCAGAGTGTTGTCAGTATTATTCTCATCCTAAATGCAAAACACTGCAGCTGCTAGTCGGAATAAAATTAACTCTATCTCAGCTGAAACCAGGACACTGTGTTTCAGTTTCTACCTCTTGTCCTGATACTTGGAACCTCTGAAAAGAGCCTGGCTCCATCCTCAATGCATTTTCACTTCAGCTGTTTATATACAATAACAACATCTCCCAGAGCCTTCTCTTGTCCAGGCTGAACAGTCCCAGATGTCTTAGCCTTTCCTTGTAGGAGCTATCCTTCAGTCTTTTAGTCATATTCAGGGTCCTTTGCTGAACAATTTCCAGTAGCTCCATGTCTCCAACGTGAGTTAAGTAATATTTTTTTTCTGAGTATGCTAATCCTTATTCATTGCTTATTAACCCTTTACTCCTGTGTCAGTAATTTTCAAGGTCATTTTTGCATTAAGAAATGATCTGTATGACTGTAAAATATAATGAGATTATTAAACCAGGTGGTGTGGGTTTATCTACAACATACCATGTCAACTAACCTAATACTATTTTTGAAAGGATAACTGGTATCCTGGAAGTTGAAAACCATCAGACAGTAAGAACATATTCCAGTAGCTTTCCAGTTCTACCAATGTTACACTGATAAAGTCATTATTCTCTGAACTCTCTTTTTTTCTGCAATTACTGTTTTTTAAAGAATGTATGTGTTTACAGAACAGTGCAGTGAAAAAATAAGTAAATTTATAATAAATTGCCATGTTTCAAAGCTGTACGTCATGTCTCAGAGGCAGAGGGAAGCACCAGGCACCACATATAAATACAGCAGGCAGCAAAAGGAGGACACCAGGTAAGTATATTAACAAGCTTGTTTATTTGCTTGGCTAGATTTGTAGAATTTTTTGCTAAAACTAGACTAAAAACAAAGATTGTTGTCTTTCGACTTTTAGCTGATGTATTCTTTTGGATTCCTGGTTTCAGAAACTGTTGTCAGTTCATAGTCACTTTCTGTTAATCACAAGTATTCAAAAATGTGAGAGACCAACGTGGCTTTCCTTAAACTTCAGTGTCTGTTATAGCAGTGAATTTTTAGCTATTTTGAATTTTGTATTTTTATCAGTGTAATCTCCCCTATAGAACTATCATGCTTTTCTGCAGTAAAACTAGTGAAATATATTTATATTTTTATGACTTCTGTTATAAAAGCTGCTGACAGATAATATTGTCTCTCTGATGAAGTAAATATTGACCTTTGATTTCAGTTGCCTACTCTACTACTGTGTTACAGAGACAGATTTTATATGGTAATGTGTACAGTCAGATCTTCAGCTTGTTTGTTTTCATTCACCAAAATTGTCTGTCTTACTGTTTACAAAAACAGTTGAAGGAAGGTATTTTGAACAAAATTTTGTAAGTGTCTCTTTTTATGTTTTACTCCTGAGAACATGTCCTTTTGTCTTACCTGCAGCTGTATACTGTTTCTAGTTCAAGGTGTGTTTTTTTTTTTTGCACTAAGTGCTGCAGGTTTTGTCCCTTTTTAGTGTGCTGGCAAACTGTTCCATATAATACATACCCTCTGGATGGTTTCCCAGAAAAGCACTATCTAAAATTATTGTTACAAACAATTCTAATGTAAACTGCCAGGCTCTTTCTTGTAACTAATAATGATGATGTTTCCTTATGCTATACTGAACTCAAACTATTCAATTTATCTCATACTTTTTTTTCATGATGCTCATTTCTGAAGCCAGCATGATAGCTTTATTCCCTTCTCACAAAATGTCAGCATTTCATATTCAGCAACATGGGGACTATTCTAGATATTCAGCATTTTTCTAGCTTATATAGACTTTATATAGCTTTCTAGACATATATATATATATATATATATGCTTATGTTGCTTTAAGTACTTGGCTCGTTTCCAGTCTTTAGTCAGGAATTTGTTTGAATACTACTTCATGGTTAAACTTTGTAAGATGGTAATATTGTTCTGAAAGTTTTATCTTTGTTAGTGCCATATCACTGAGGAAAAGGACTAACATGCTAATCTAAAACTTTGATTCTGTATTTTGTATTGTTCTTTGCAATTTTTCTGACTGAATTTTATAGAAGAAAGTACAATACATATGATAAATCCCCATGTTATTCTTGAAATCTGGGTATTAAGAATATAGCAGCATAAAAAAAAATCTTTTCCTTTTCCTCATTTCCAATCCTTTTTGCATAATCAATAGAGCATTCATCTCTGTGATTTCTTTCAGTTACCATTCACATCTTTACATAACAAAATTCTCAAAAATATCTACATTATAATAATAAAGAAGAAAAAAAAGACAACCACAGTGTTCTTTATAACTTTTTTACTTTGCAAGTTATGAAATACTGACTCATTAACAATGTCAATGAGGTAAGGATTTTGGCTATTTAAAATTTGCATGTTATAAACAATTAAAATTATTTTTACAGCTTATCTACCAGAATAGACTTCAGTAGTTTTGAGAGTTTGTATAGAAACAGGTGACAAAATAAAACCCAGGATTTCATTTTTATAAAAGATTTCTTAATATTCCCACACTTATTCCAAACGTCTTTTTATAAAAGGGTTTTGAATTTTGGATTAGGGCTCAAAATTTTGAAAGCTGTATCTGGAATTGCATCTGAAATGATTGTGCTTCTTTCAAGAGATGAGCAATTGTTTTCTTGTATGAGGATAATACCTTTTGATATTGTGGATTCACCTTCAGTGGTTTATGCAAAGAAAGGTTCTGAAAAGTAAAGAATTGATGCCTGTGATTTTAGATTGGATTTATTGTTGCAGTTGTGCCCTGGAATCCATAAAAATACACTAAGGGGAAACATATTGTTAAACTTATAAGACTAGTTACTGAATGCATATTAATGTTCTGAGGAATGGGTTAATAAAATATGTTTTCCATCAGGACCACAGTCATATCTCATGAACGTTTCTTTACCATGGTCATCTGTCCTGTTTTACCTGAAACAAATTCATGTCATAAGGAAACTAAGAAGTAGCTTTTCTTAAAACCCACCAAACCAAGCTTCCATAAACTCCAAACACTTTGATACAGTTTGCAAATTTGCTGTCAGATAAGGGGTTTATGGGATTTTTGGCTCTATGGCTTAGGTATCTTCTTCCTTAACCCAGTTAAAAAAAGTGCAGATCAAAAGTCACTAGAACTGAAATCAAAGGAACTCCAAAAAATAGCAGTTCTTCTTTTACTTTTTATTGTATAGTCACAGCATCCATGAATTACACTCATCAGCAAGAGTCCTTGCCTTTAAGACACTGCAAATAAAGAATGATCATCCTGCCATGTATAGTTTACAAAATAATGACGTATTCTTTTCTCAATCCTCAGATAAATCCTTGACACATCAAACACTAAGGCCACGAACACTTGGGAAGAATGGTGGGTTGTAGTGATGGGCAGACAGCAGCATAGTGCCGACAAGTCGTACATTCTAAGTTATCTACATTACCCATATTAGAATTGTACCTTCACTGTAGCCTGTATCATCTTTCCTTCCTTTCCTATTTCTTTGCACATAGATTTATTGTTACTATAAATGTTCCCTTTCCCTTTAATACATAAAACAGAGTTCATAACTGACTTTATATATTCCTCTGAAGCTAAAAATGTTAGAGGCCTCTTAGAGTGCTGTCAGGCAACCTTACTCCAAATAGCCTACATAAGACTATCTTCCTCTGCTGAAGTAATATTATTAAGTTCGAGTGATAAGTGTTTTCCTTTTGAGTAAAAAAGACAATAATAATAATGATAGACTCATACTTTAACCCACTCATTGCAGGAGATGGGACTTCTAGCAGAAAGGTTTTCTCATTTTCCCATGCCATTTATAATTTCAGTGTTGTGAGAAAGGTTTTTTTGTAGTCTATGCTGAAGGGTAAACTCTATGGATTATTCATGGAGCATTGAATTTAGTGATGTCAGATATGTACAGCATAGGTTGCTCAAATTAGTGCATGATCAGGCTGTTGCATACTGGACTTTTTTTCTTTTCCTCAAAAATATCAAATATTTAATTTAGAGTTTGAAAGCCCAAGGTGTAGAAAATTAGTACATATTTAAATATGAAAAGCTGAGCCCATGTGTTTCCTGAAAGAGGATTTTTAACATTGTCAAATGCCGTTTAAGACTTGGGGAAATATACCTGTTGTGTTGAGTTTTCGATGTCCACTGGTGAATGTATATTCTATTCAGGATGAATCTGTTTTGTTTTTTTTTTTTTTTTTTTTAAATTCTTCTAGATCTTCAGGAACCCTGCTTCTCAAATAAGCTGTCTATCATAAACTGGTTATGTAGACAGTGAAACTAAATTTTTGTGTGTGTAAAGATTGATTTAACTCCCTAAAGAGCTTCACCTGTAAGGATACTTATGTCTTAATTAAAGAGAGTCTGGAGAGTGGTAAAACACATGTAATATGCAAATAGATGAAAGCTACATTGAAAGCCATATGGGAAAAAAAAAATGAAATCCTTAGGTCCTTAGGTTTATTCACACATCCTTTGCAATGCTTAATTTTGATTTTTAAATAACAAGCACTTTTCATTGCTATTTATATTGATTACCTCCTCTAGAACTGCGTCATTGTGAGCAGTTATGGAAAAACTGTTGCATTAGCATTTGATAATTCCCTTGTTATCTTACATCATCAGCATTTTACAGATTGTGAGTCACTGTAAGTTGTCTTTTGGCAGACATGGTATGCCTTTGAGTCTTCCAAGTGGCTTATGATTTTAGTAGTAATTGCTGCTAAACTAGGAGCGGTCTTTGCTCAGGGATTACTCTGGCTGTAGAGATTTTGGTCTTAGCATGTTGTAGATATTTAGACATAGCTTGAGACAACAGGTTATAACTGTCCAACCTAGTGTGGCTGCTGTGATCTGTAAATCTATGCTTTCTTCTTCATTGACCCTGCTGTAATTTAATCAGGAACAGGAGTCAATAATACTGTTGTGAAAAAAAGCTGTGAAAAAATGGATTGTGCTCAAAATGGATTGTGACTGCGAGGCACTGGCCCATCAGTGGTGCAGGATAGAGGGATCAGGCATTACAGGAATGGACAAGATGTGTATCAAAAAGGGAGGCATGTGGGCGCTTTGTGTTTGGGAAGAGGAGATTAAGTTTGAAGATATGGAAATTTGCAGGGGAAATCAGAAAGGATGTAGGAACTAAGCACCAGAAAAAAGGAGGTGCATACTGAGGAAGCTACAGAGCTATATAGAAGAGTATTGTAGACAAACATAGGAGGACATTTTGAGTTGTTCAGTTGACATACTACTTTGAGAATGAATAGAACCTGCAATTGGTAAATGTGAAAAGCCATATGAAAATAAAATTATATATTAATTTAAATGAACATATATATTCCGTAAGTGTCAACTATCGATCAAGTACTATAAGTATCAGCAATAGTCATTCTCTTTCTTTGGCCTAAAGTCTTCATTCTCACAGTCCCTTTGCCTTCCAAGACTTGAGCGGCATGATCGGAGCACTTGCCAGTGAAGACTGAGGCAAAGAAGTCGTTGAGAACCTCAGCCTTCTCCAAATCCAAGGTAGCCAATTCTCCTGTTTCCTTCTGGTGAGGGTCCACCTTATCCATAGCCTTATTTCCTGTCATATTTCACATCCTTTGCCAGACTTAACACTAACTGGGTCTTAGCTTTCTTAACCTGGTCCCTAGCTTCCCAGACAACATCCCTGTAGTCTTCCCAGGCCACCTGTCCTTGCTTCTACCTTTTATAAGCTCTTTTTATCCCTCTTAGTTTCCCCAGCAGCTCCTTATCCATCCAAGGAGGTCTCCTGGCCCTCCTGCTGCACTTCCTTCTAGTTGGGATGCAACACTCCTGACCTTATAGCAGGTGATCCTTGAGTATCAACTAGCAGTCTTGGGTCCCCCTGCCCTCTGGGTCTTTATCCCATGGAACCTTACTGATCAGGTTTCTGAAAAGGCCAAAGTCTGCTCCTTTGAAGTCCAGGGCAGTGAGCTTGCTGCATGCTCTTCTCACTGTCCTGAGGATCTCAAACTCCACCATCTCATGACCGCTAAATCCAAGGCTACCCTGGCACATCACATTCCGAACCAGCCCCTCCCTGTTGGTGAGCATGGGGTCAAGCATGGCACCTCTTCTCGTCAGCTTCTCTGTCACTTGCAAGAGGAAGTTGTCTTCAACAAGTTGGCTTACCCCTATCACAAGGTAAGGCAGGTTATCTTGCTCTTAATTGTCCAAGAAATCTAGTTGCTGGTCCTCCTTCATACTGCAGTCTTGTTGCTAATACTGGAATACTTACTTATGAGGTGTGGGAAGGCATTGTTGGTAGCCTTTTAAAGAAAAGGTATTGCAGAAAAAGAAAAAGGGCAGTTAAACCTGGAGCAAAACAATAATATTCCATGATAAGCCTGGAAGCTGGCTTTTTTTTCATAGCAGTTGTGAGAAAGCATGACCACTTAGGCTTCTTTATCTTGGACTTCATATAGTGTGCTTTTTCAACTTGTAATGGTCCAAAATGGTCTTATTTTAGTGGTCCAAAAGAACTGTAAAAATACTCATGTCAGCAACGTTTTTTGGACTTCTGTATCGTAGACTCAATTTTAGAAAAAATTAAAGAGATAGTTTCTTGTGCTGTGTAATACCTGCAAAAGGCCTTCGCTGATACCTCATCTGTAATATGAAACAAAACCCTTTTCACTTACTGAAGTGGTACCTAAATTGTCTCCTTAATCTACTTTTAAAAAAAAATCAGGAACCATACTGACTGGCTCAGATTGAAACATGTAAACATGGAAAAGAAAGAGGTATTTATGAGCAGCTTGCATATCTTTCCAACAGTGCAGATTGGAAGGTTTAATATAATTGCTGACTATTTTCATCTATAAACAAAAGTGGATTAGTATATTACATGCAGTCAAAATAGATGACACAGTGGGACACTTTTCAATTAGTAGCTTTTTTTATGTCAAAATATGTGAGTTTTTCTTTGATTCTTGAAACTCCTGCTGAGAGAGATAATATCATATTTTGTAACAGTCTTTAATAAGTCCTTCACTTTATTTCTTTGCACATAAATGAAAAGTAAATAGGAAATATATCTTTTTTATACAGAAGTAACTTAAAATTGCCTCCTAATTGAGCGTCTCATATTGTACTTTGATTTTTCATTTATACCTGTGGTGGTTCTAGCAAAATCATTCATGTTTGAATGAAAATGTGACTTTCAGAGAGGGTGTAAGAAGGAAAATATATATAAAAAATACTTAGAATTAGAGCCCTTCAAGTTTCTAACTTCAAGTTAAGACAGTTGTAGCACAGTAAGACCCCCCCCCCTGCAAATTTTCAGGTTTTTAATTAAAGGGTGATTCCTGGATCCCTGCTATGTTCAGAATTTGTGATTTTTATAATACAAAAAAAAATCTAAACCAAATTCTAATAAAATTGTATATTAAGTATATAGAATTATATATTATTATATTAATTTCACATATTGTTTAATACATTTAACTTATGCTTATACCTTTATTTAATTGAAATTTATTCAAAGTATATAAATGCCAGGGAGGAAAAAAAAAAGCCAAGATAACAGTCATCCTTTTCATCCTTCAGTGTTAATTTTATCTTCTTGGCTTTGTCTTCATAGATCAATACATGGTTTATACACAAAAAATTTAATGCAAACACTTTCTTTCCTGTTACATAATGTGATTAGAATTGTTTCTGAATCACTACTGTATAATGACTACAAAATAAGTTCTGTCCATGCTTAAATTGTCAAACATTTTTTGTTGTTTTTTTTTTTATTCAGTCTCTAGAGACATCTATATTTAGCAAATTAAAAATATTTTTTAGAAAGTATTTTTAGAATGCTAACATATTTTAGGGTTCTATTTTCACTTCCCCACTGGGGAGAATTTTTTCATTTACTTTGACTAGCCAAATGCTAGAACAGAATAAGTTTGTATATAAAAAGTTTTTCTTAATTAAATCACACTTTTTATATTTAAAGAAAAATCTCAGCTTGTTTTATCAATTTTGCTTGCAATAGGGCAACAGAAAGGGAAAGAGAGTGATGTCTTCATATAAAAGCAATTTAAAGATTAAATTATACTGGTAGAGGCATATTTACATGTGAGAGCTGCATAAATACACATATGTCTACTGTAATGGAAGTCCTATGCTAAATAGGAGCTTATATCTTTTTGGTGACACATGGTCAGTAACTTAATAGTCAATATCACTTCATTGACCTAGGTTTGACAAGTATGACATAACTCTTCTTTTGAAGCAAAGTCTCTTTCAATAAAAAAAAAAAGAATTTAAAATAAATTTTATTTCCTGCATTTCTATTATGCCTAATGCTATGGTGACTCTTGTCACCAAAGTACAAATTGAAACTTAATTAATTTAAAAATATTTACCTATTAAAATTTCCAAATAATATTTGATTATAGTTAGGATGGAAAGAAACTGAGGACAGTTTTTTTAAGTCTTCATTTGCTTTCCTTTTCACTTCACTTTTGGTGGTTATTATGAGCACAGATTACTGCTTATCTCAAAGGTAGGATTTATTCCCATAATAGATGGTAGGGGTCATAAAAAGATACCAGTTTTTTGCTTTGTTCCAACTAAAGTAGCACTTTAGAAACACTCGGCATAGAATGTATTCTCTTGAATTCTGTGTGGAAGGAAATATGTCAGTGTTATGCCATTAAACCTTAGCTTCCCCTTAGGCCTGATTCCAACACTTTGTTTGTGTGGAGTTTTAAGTAACTTGCTCGATATTCATTTCAGTGTTATGAAGAATAGATTATGCTTTTAATAATGCAACTCTTTTTTTAAAATTTTTTGAATATTGAAGATGACAAATATTTCTTTCATATTGGACACTGTCAATATATTATTGAACTCAGACCAAGCTGATATGAAACCAGAGAAATACCAAGTCAAGAAATGAGGAAGAAGTTGAACAGAAAAAAGAAAGTTCTCATGCAATTATTTTAAGGTGTATATATATATATATATATATGCGTTTGTGTAAGTAAAAGTATGATGTCTGTTTACTACTCAGAAATAACAAAATACATTGTAACAGTTCAGTAGTAGTAGAAATAAAATGCAGCCATTTCCATATATTTTCCAAAGCATGGTAAATCAAAAGTGTGGAATATTTTGTAGGAAAGGATGACAAATGTATAATTCAAGGACTATGAACTAAGATGCAGCATTCCAAAATGTAATTTCTGTATAACCCACCAGGATTATGTATAGCAACAACACAACTGCAATGTTTTGATTAAGCCTTCATTCTGCACATAAGTAGAAGCATTTAGAATTAAAATTCCAGTGTAGTTACCCTGAAAAATTATGCTGAACTTCCTAACACACAATATTCCTGTTTGCCTGTGCTTATAACCTCCAGAGATTTACCACTTAATAGCTTGCAGAAACCTACCTAGCACTGGTATTTTCTTGTTACAAGCTGTATCCCAGTAATGATATCCGTGACCTTAGCCTTTTGTATCTGAGTCCCTTATTGCTCTTCCTTGTTCTCTTGATCTTTCTTGGGATAGCGATTCCTTCTCTCCCTCCAGCTTTCTGTTTGCCCTGTACTTTGTCATCTGCTTCCAGACTTCTTAGGATGGTAGTACATACCAGTAAAGCTACCATGTTGACTGCTGAAGCTCTTTCCTTTTATAGGAGAAGCCAGCAGGCAAATTCATGTTGTTGGCTTTTTCAAAACTTTTCAGTTCCTTCTGGCTAATGAGTTTAATGTGATATGTGTAGCTAACCTGTTTGCCCATCTTTCTCATTTCAGCATCTTCTAAGTGCTTACTCTATGTAAATATCCTGAGAAAAGTTAGAAAGACTTCTGCCCAGATTGCCTTTCAGGGAACTTGTACAGATGCCGCAGTTTGTTTCCACTTCCTTTCTTCCTTTACAACTGCCAGATGCTAACCCAGTTTTTCATCTCTTCAATTGGGTAATTTAACCTCAGGTTGGCTAGATTGTTATCATGAAAACGGTTCCCTGAGCTGTCTTTATACTAGTTATGATGGGCACCAGTGGCTTGGCAGTGCAGTGTTGGCCATTTTCCCCTGCCAGGGAGATAAAATGTTAAAACTTGAATGGCAGAAGAATGTGCTGGGATAATTTCTGCAGCAGTCAAGAGGAGACAAACTGTCCAAACCCAGAGTATTTTGTATCTAAATAATATTCAAAACAAAAATCAGTCCTCAGAGTATTGCTAAAAACTGTATTTTCACATTATTATGCAGGCTGTATGGTGCTCTGAGCAACCTGGTATAATGAAAGGTGTCCCTGCCCATGGCAGGGGGGTTGGAACTACATGATCTTTAAGGTCCCTTCTAAGCCAAACCACTCTATTATTCTATGATAATAAAACGTTCACTTGGTCAGTGAGTTTTGTAACTCGTAGTAAAATATGTTCTCTCTCACAAACATGTACTTGTTGATTAGTAAAATATGCAGATGATCAGTAAATATATATATAATAATATAGATGACTAAATATAGAATCAGGAAGAAAAACTGATTCATTTGTAAAGTATTCTTAATATTTAAAAAAATAAAAGCATAAAATTATCACTTCAAAAGCATTGATGTATAGTTTTGTGAGAATTTTAAAAACTGCTATGTCATGGGAATGTTAGGATTGAATTGAATTGAGCCATTGATCTAAAAAAGACTAGAAAACAGAAAAGGCTATGAAATAACAGTAAAAATGGAAATTTTTCTGTTACTAGGAATGAAACTGTTCCTCTGTACTTTAGTTCTGAGGAGCATCATATCACCTGTAAGGGGGTATAATAAACAAAGTATGTTTTCCCAGGGAATTTAAATTTGGTTAAATAAGGATTAATTTTTGGTTAAAAACAGGGAAAGGCTTGTCTGTAACAGGTTTAGTGGAGGGGAATGATGGTTCAAATAGATTTTCAGGGACATTAGAGGGAGAAATTCAGCTTAGGAGAGACCAGTTGGGTTCTGATGGAGTAACGATTTGTGGGGCTTCCTGGACCTTTAGGTTCTCTCTTGCCAGTCTCTGTTCTCTTCTGTATGCTTGGATATCCTACTATTCTGTTGCTGCCCTACGCAACTTCCATGTTAATCCTTACCCCTAAATGTTGTCTCTTTGGCAGTGTTTTCTATGTACTTCAACCTCCTTTTATGAGAACTAAATATCACAAATATGTGTCCTGGGTTCAGCAGTAGCAGTCATTTTTCTCCTTCTTGGTAGCCGGTGCAGTGCTGTGTTTTGACTTTCGGCCTGGGAACAGAGCTGATAACAATGATGTTTTGGTTTGGCCAAGGACTCTGTGAGGCTCATGCTCTGTCAGGGAGGAGGGGAAGCCGGGAGGAAGCAGAGACAGGACACCTGACCCAAACTGACCAAAGAAGTATTCCATACCACAGCACATCATGCCCAGGAGGTAACGGAGAGTTACCCCAAAGGGCTAGGGTACTGTGGGGTTGGAGGAGGTATTGGTCAGAGCTTGGTTGGGCTGGGGGGGTGAGTTATCGGAAGGCTGGTGCTGAGGTGTTGTATTCTCTTCCCTTGTTATTTCCTTTCTCATTGTTATTATTGGTGGTAGCAGTAGTGATTTGTGTTATACCTTAGTTACTAAACTGTTCTTATCTCAACCTGTGGGAGTTGCATTCTTTTGATTCTCCTCTCTGTCCCTCTGGGAGTAGGGGGAGGGAAAGAAGGGGGGGGGGGGGGGAGTGAATGAACGAGTTGCCTGACTGGGTTTAAACCACGACAATATGTTGACCTTGTTTAGCAACTTGCATTTCCCAGCCTGCTGAATTGTTAACGACTTCTGCTTCTGAAGGCATTGTAGATGGTAGTGACTTTCAGCTTTCCATGGGATGGAAAGAGAAAGTTTTGCATTTCATAGTCTTGGCCTTTTTCTTTTTCTGACACTAGTGTTAATTACAAATCTACTATCTCATCTCTACAGTCTCAATAATGTAGTATTCCCTTTCAGTACATTTTCTAGACATGAGAAACTCTAGAAAACTTTAAGAGACTCAAAAATTTCAGTACTAGGAAAAAAAAACAAACCAACTCTTAAAATTGAAATATGATGTTTCCATTTCCAAATATTTTCAAAAGAAACACAGTTCAAGGTGCTTTCCAAAATGTATAAATATTTTATAGCAGTCTTTAAACTTACAGACCAGGAAAACCTCTCTTAATTTGAGAGTGGCTGTGGCCCTATGATGGCACATGTATCTCATTGAGTGATAGTCTTGTCAATAGTCTTTGTAGTTGCTGTTGTCAAATTTGCTTCAATAACAGAAGCATTTTTCTAGATTGGAATACTCACCGTCACGTATCTTGGTAAGCTGGCATCTCCTATGCATCTATCCCTATGCAACACTCAATTGCTGTTCTCACTGGAAGCAGGAATTTGCTAAATATAACCTTTGCATCTTTTTCAGCAAACAGAAAGAATGATCTAAGAATAATTCAGAGCTATATTGTTGATAAGCTGGAAATGTCTTGCTTAAGACATAAAAGTAAATCATGCCCTTTGATTTTCAACTAAATTGTATGATATATAGCTTCATGGGTCCTTTGTAGGTGTAAAAAAATGCTACTCTTCCATAAAGAAACTGAAAAATTGCCATTCTTCTCTTTATTCCACGATACCATGCAATAGTGCTAATGATTATTGTGGATTTATAAGTATGTGTCACCCTTGCATTAGTGTTATTAGTATTTATTTTTTAGGTACTTTGAATTTATAATTAAGAAATTTTACAAAACAATCAACCAGTGTAAACCAGCAATACTTTGTTTTCTATTCTAAACAATTCTATTGTTTTCATTAAATAGCAATGAGCTACCTTTACTAACTTTGTCCAGCTACTTTGACCAGCTACTAAATGCTGGTCTAAACTCTCAAGTGGTCTCAATGCTGACCACCTCTCCAAAAGCCAGTCAGGATGACCATGCCAGTCTTTGCTGTATTTTATGACTCTTAATTTCTCTGATAAATCTTAAAAAATGTAGGACAGACATGCCAGTTCAACACTTCCTCCCTTGCATGTCAATGTGAGGCACTAAAAACAGTAGAAGGTATCCCAGCTTCAAAACCCCTGTTCCATAATGGATCACAAGAGAACTAATTCACTCAAGTGACTTATGAAGACACATTTTGACATAATCCAATCAATCTGATCTTCTTTAAAAAAAAAACAGAAGCAGGATGAAGCTGACAGTCTCTTTTCATTCTCTCATTTATAGTAAAAACTCTCCTTAAAGTTTTAGTCTTTGTTCCACTCCGCTGTATACTTGATTCAAAAACATCTGGTCCAACTGACAGTCTATTAAAATACTTGCCTTAGCATAAGCACAGTATCACAGTATCAGTTTTAGACCTTTTTTTCTTTTTTTTTTTTTTTTTTTTCCTGGGACGAGGAGGAAATGAGAATTCTGCTTTCATTATTTCTGATTTCTTTGTGAGAGAGCATAAACTCTGAAGTGTTCATTTAACCTTGAAGAAAAGGAATAATGTATTAGGCAATTATTTTTGCCATGTGGGTATCACCTATTGTGCTTTTTAAATGCTAAGTACTTTATTATCAATCTTTTACTTAACTGGGAGATTGTTGCATATTCAATTTATATGTTTTAAAATAAAAGACTTAATAGCTACCATTTTTTGCTGCTACTTGCTAATGCTAAGCATTTTCCTCTCCTTACAGATGGAGAACAATAATGCTTGATACGATGAAATATAGTTGCCATCCTCTGCTCTTGTTCATCAAAGTATCAAAGTGCGCTATCATTAAAAAAATCAATTTGAATAACTTTTCCTTTTTTCTTGAATTCTTCCATATCTCTCATGCTGACGAGTTGTTAGTTCCTCAAGTAAATTTAGACAATAATATGATAGTCATCAGTCTTTGTATTAGTTCCAGAAAGAATCTTGTATTTCATGTACTAATTCCCAGTGATACAGACTTTTCAGAGTTTCAGATAGTAATTTCTCCTTGCAATAAATTTACAAGATACTGTGCATATTATTTAGATGTCTTATTAAGCAAATACAAGAGAGAGATTACTACAGCTTCTGACTTCCTTATTTCAATTCCAGATATATGTGTTTTGCTTTATCAGGTAGTTTGTTGTCCAGTTTTACCGAGGTTGCTTAGGAAATTGGTGGATTTACATCTAGATAATTGGACTATTTTTTTATAGTTTTTTAATGTAAATTTTATTTTTTAATTTTCACAAAGAGTTTATACTTTCTTTTGGAATCAAGATTTTGGTCTTTAATAGAATCAATGGTTTGAATTTTTTTGGTAGCAAAATTAATTCTAGTTAGATATATTCATTCAAATGAATAGAGGCAAAATATTGAAATAGTCTCTGACTTTGGAAAGTATATTGACTGTCTTGATTAAAGCAAATTTAATTACTTGAGAGTATTATGAATGAAATTATTAGAATTGTGAGTTTTCATGTACTACTACTGAAGTGACATTTTACCAAGGTTTTTAAGGGATGAGGGTAAACACAGTGTTCTTATTTTGCACAAGTACTACAAGTACCTGAATTTTAGGAAGTATGTTCCAGAAGATGGTTAGGAGTTATGCTTACTAAATTAAAAATTGTTATGTAGCTAAAGATTGTTGTCACAAATTTCAATCTTACTCTGCTTTCTGCGATTTTTTTAAGTATAAATGTACATTTGTTTTTACAAAAAAAAAAGACAATGACTTTAAAATTGTTAATCTGAAGAAGAGCTTTCAGTTCTGTGTTTTCAGATGCTTTTCTGAGACCTGTGGGCTTAGTGATGGAGAAAAAATTTATCATCTGTCAGTTTACAGGTACTAGAGCTTTGGAAAAATAACTTTTCTTTTGAATGCAGACATTGCTTATTACTTTTTCGAACACATATATTCTTTTTTTTGGAATTTCATGAGTCCTACTTCATGTTCCAATTTATCCACTGTTTTTTTTTGTGGCTATAAAAATCTGTTTTATGATAATTACTTTCACTCTTAGAAAGTAGTAGTTACGTTATTGCCATATTAGCTATCTGTGAGCTAGGCAAGTATTTTATGGCTGCTTTTATGTCTTTGGCTTGCTTTTAAGTCTTATCCTGAATGTAAGCCATTTTTCTATGATGGAAATAGTAAATGTAAGTTTAGTTTTGTGAGGTTGTTGCTTTTTTTTTCTTTAGAGCAGAGTAGAAAAGATAGGTGTCCCTCGCATATGAATATGGTGGCTGATGTATGTGGTTATGTAATATTGTCAGAGGCCTTTGATGTGTCAAAATAGAGCTAAACATCTTTGAAAAACTGTACTATATGACATTCCTTAGAGAGCTCTTATGCAGAGGTCAATTGCATAGAAATGGATACAGGAATGAGATATCAGAAAGTGATATGCTAATGATAAATGTCTGAAGAGTTTAGCTAGAGACAATAATGGTTCTGCCTTTGACCTCCTTCAGTAGCTGTTTATGTGTATTTCATGTTCAGCATCTTTTTACAGTTTGATTTAGCACTGTGCTCTAGAAGAAAGTAAAACCTATCCTAAATTATTATTTAATTGTTACCTTCTCCTAAGGCCAAAGCAGTTACTTCTTTCTTGTTCTTGAGAAAAATGGCTACACACTTTGTTACTAAGCTTAGCAAGAAGTAAGTTTTTCTCACCTTCTGTAGCGAAAACTCCTTCTTTTTAATTTGCCATTTGCCACATTTTATTATTGCAGACTCATTAGTAAAATGAAAAGTATTTTCTTTTACTATTAAGTGAATTATGGTTAAATTATTTATGGATTAACGAAGTTAGAAATTAAAGAGCACTTCTACTCAGATGACAGCTAACTAATTTTCAAGTATGTCTTGCACAAATTTGAAGTCACATTTCCAACCTGATCAAAATCTGTTAGAGCTAAATGATAAAATACTACAAATCTCACATCTCTGTCTCCATTCTGCAGTACAACAAATAAATTGTGTGGATACTTGATTAAAGTTCTGGAAATATGATCCGTGTTATTTCTCTAACCTAGACATGGAGTAAAGTTTGATTTGTGTTTGACCTTTTTGAAGTGTCTAGTAGTGAAGAAAAGAAAAATTACAGATGATCCATGGTATTCTGTCACATGCACATAAATAACTACCTTCAGAAGTTATCAGTATGAAGCAAGGATTCTAAGTGTTAATGTATTTAGTTTGAGAACTTTTATTAGCATTTGATAATAGATTATTCTTGGACCATTATGCTGTTTACTCTCCCTGAGACCAGTCAACTAAGAAAAGAACCATCAAAACAAGGCTGTGCAACTAATTGATTTTTTTGGTTCATTGGCTGAATGAAACAATTGTGAAAACAATCAGGTCAACTCCAAGTTAAATGGTTTTGGTTTTCATGCTAAAACAAAAAAAATAAAAGTTTTAAATGTGTTAAATATTCTTGAAATAATTAATGTATTTTTCAGATAGACCCTAAAATTTGGTATTTTGTTTAACAATTAGTCTTTCTATAACCCTAATGCAGATATTTGTTCCTCTCCCTCTTTGTTGCAGTGGCAATATTAAGAAGATAATCACTGCTACAACTGCAACTTTTCAAAAGTATGTTATTCAGCTCTCTTTCCTAAAAATGTATTTTCTATATGTTTCTATTATTACAGAATTTTTGATGGTGCAGTACCCTTATCATACCACTGTCACAGTAATGATGAACAAAATTCTTTTCTCTTATAGAGCCTTTTTCCTTTATTAAAATGCAATACTATTAATCACAACTTTGACAGTTTAATGGTTGGATTGCAGCATTAAGATGTATTTCATTAAAATTTGTTCCAGGCAATATGAGTCATGCAGTAAAATATTTATTACTGTTTTCAGCACTTCTGGCAGAAAACTGAACTTAAAAAGAGAAAGAATTATCATATATACCTTATATATTGAAGATATCAGCCTGTAAATAATGTCACAGGAATGTATGGTACACTCTGTAATATGGCAGTCATGTTCCATCATTCTTCCATGTCTTCATCATCAAGATCTTACCAGAATCATCTAGCCAAAGTATCTATCCCTCTTTTCATCTGCTGAAAGGTACTGACTGGGGTCTAAAACCGTATCACCCATCAGTGTTAAAATTCTCGTTTCAGCCAAAGATGCCTATCAGTGGTTTTGGCTTTTTTTTTTTTTTTTTTTTTTTTTTCAGTCAGAGGGAGAGCACACCAGGGCATGAGCAGTTCAGGAGGCTTTAGGAGTGCATTGATGGCAACTTCCTAACACAAGTGATGGAGGAGCCCACAAGGAGGCAGACGTTTCATACTTACATACACGGAAGGATTGTTAGACTTGTGAAGACCATAGCAGCCTTGGCTGCAGTGACCATGATGGGAGTTCAGAACCCTGAACAGAAGGAGCAGGACTAAAGTTAGGATCACAGCTATGGACTTCAGAAGAGCAGCCTTTAGTCTCTTCAGTGATCTGCTTGGGAGAACCTCACTGGGAGTCTGTCTTGGAGAGAAGAGAGGTCCAAGATAACTCATTAATAATCCAAGAGTCACATTCTCTAAGCTCAGGAATTTGAGCATCTGGATGAGAATGATATCAAACAAAGGCAGTGGGAGACCTGCGTGGATGAACTCAAACATCGAAAGGGAGTACAGAAGAGGTGGAAGCACAGACAGGTGACTCAGTAGTAATGCAGAGGTGCTGCCCAGTGCAGGAGTGGAATTAGGAATGCCAAGGCACACGTGGAGTTAAATCTTTTCAAGGAACATGAAGGGCAACAAGAAAGGATCACACAAGTATATAAATAGCAAAAAGCAGGAAAAAAGTGTGCTGATGAATGGGGAAGGGGAAACAGTGACAAAGGACACAGAAAAGGCTGCAGTACTCAATGCCTTCTTTGTCTCAACAATCCCTGGCTGCTGAAATCGGTAGGGAGTTTGGAGCAAGGAAGGCTTCCGTTTGGTGGAAAAGTAACATGTTAGAAAACATATATATAAGTTGGATACCCATAAGTGCACAGGACAAGACGGAATGATCATGAGTGCTGAGGGAGCTGGCTGATGCCATTATGAGGCCATTCATTACTGTTTTGAAATGTTATGGGCAATTGGATGAGGTTTTTCAGAAATGGAAGAAAGCAAATGTTAGTCCTACCTTTAAGAAGAAGTAATACAAAGCTCTGGGGAGCTACATGCAGGTCAGCCTCATTTTGATCCCTGGAAGGTAGTGTAGCAATGAAACCTAGAAACCTTTTCCAAATAGATGAAGGACAAGAACTTTTTTGGGAGTAGCTGTCTTGGATTTATAAAAGGCAAATCATGCTCAAACAATGCCATAGTCTTCTAAAATGAGATGACTGGTTTGGTGGATCAAAGGAGGGAAGTGGATGCTGTTTATCTTTGCACTGTCTCCCATAGCATTCTCGTAGACAAGCTGATTAAGCATGACTGGAAGGTGGAGAGGAAAGTGAAGTGAAAAGTGAACATCCAGGCCTACAAGGATGTGATCCACAGCAGCTGATCCAGCTGGAGGACAGTTCCAAGCACTGTACACCAGGAGCTGATAATGAGTCTTAATGATCTGGGTGATGGAACAGAATGAGCCCTCACTAAATTTGCATATTATACAAAAGTGGGAGCAGTAACTGATAAACCAGAGGGTTGTGCTGTCATTCAGAAAGACCTGGACAGGCTGGAGTAAAGGACCAACAGGACCCTAATGCAGTTCAGCAAAGGGAAGTGCAAATTCCAGCACCTGGGGAGGAATAGTGTACAGCTAGATGTTGACACCTGTGACACAGCTTTGTAAAAAAAGACCTTGCTGGGCCATAAGCCAGCAATGCACATCAGTGGCAAAGGCCAGCAGTTTCTGGGGCTGCATTAGGCAGGGCACTGCCAGCAGGTCAAGGGAGGTGATTCTTCCCCTCCACTCAGCTCTGCTCAGGCTATATCTGGAGTGCTGAGTCTAGCTCTGGACTCCTCAGCACAAGAAAGTCATGGATATGCTGGAGTGAGTTCCATGGAGTGCCATGAAGATGATGAAGGCACAAAAGCATCTCTTATATGGGTAGAAGCTAAGTGGTGAGAGCAGTAAAGACAAAGAGCCTTTTCAGTGGTGTCCAGTGACAAGAGACAATGGGCACAAACCAAAACACATGAAGTTCCATCTGAACATAACAAAACACCTTTTCATGGTGTGGGTGACCAAATCCCAGCCCAGGTTGCTGAGAAATGTGGAGTCTCCATGTAAGAATACAGAGACCCAGATGCACAGAGCCCTGAGCAACCTACTGAACCCACTCAGGGTGACCCTGCTTTGGCCAGGAGCACTGGACTAAATGATCCTCAGGGGTCCCTTCCAACCTTAATAAGTGTGTGACTCAGTATGCTAGTTCTGCTTTGATGCCTCTTCCTATGAAGAAAATATACACTTTAAAGTGACATAGTAGACAAATACTGTACTTGATAAGGCTATATTTGAAAACTCAGAATTTATACTGTTTAACTTGGTCCAGTGCTCAATATCTTTCCCTTCAAATGAGTAATATAAAATGTGAAATTAATTCCAAAACATTTCACTAACACGCTAAGCAGCAACTTATTCTTAAATTCTGCAGCATATTAACTTGCTCAGAATTACTTCCAACAGGTTGAATCAGTCTGAGCTACTTAGCTACTTCCTACTTTCCTTCCACATTACAATTCAAACTCCAGCTGCAAGTGCCTTCTCCCTTTTTTGTGCTAATACTGGTGCTTCTTTGCCCTTTAGGAAACTGATTTAAAATGCCAAACTGGAATAAATCTAACCCAGCAGGAAAAAAAAAAAGTAAAAGAATATTGTTTTATGTCAAGAAACAACAATGGACACTTCGGCATGAATATATACTATAATTTTGTATTTATAAGACACTGAATTGTAAGTCCAGAGCTGATGTGTTCTATGAATACAGAGCATTCTCTCCCAGGGATCTTGAAGTTTTGAGTCTCTTCAGGATTATCAGGAATGTAGAAAACAATGATCTTTCCTCCTTTCCACCTACCTTTGCCTAAAAAATAACTTGATTCCATTATCTCTTCAGAAATTTACACAACCCTCTAATCCTGTTAAGCATCCTGTCAGTTATTAGCCTGTCTAATAGCCGTTATCATTGACTTCTAGTCAAGGCTTACTCTCAGAAATGGTCTGTGTTCCTTTCTTTAGTGTGTGCCACTTGATCTGACTCAATCTTCTAGATTGAATGAATAAAAGAAAGTGAAAGTGTTTTCAAGAGGGTGCATTGTTGTCTTGGTGGTAGTTCAAGGCTTTTCCTCTAGATGAAATATTTTATTCACTTGTAGGTTTGGTAATCTATCTTCATGAAAAAAAATAGAAGATTGTCTAGATAAGTAGAACACCAGTCTTATGGTCTCTTAAAATATTTTCTTGTGAGAGGTAAATTTTAAAGGACTGTAAAGCATCAGTTCTAGTGATCCATTTAAAATTATGACACTGCAGAGAATTATTTGTCAGAAGGAAAGAGAGGAATGCTGTTATTGCATTTTGCACAGAATGACTCTTGCTCTGGGAAGAATTATTTACAGTTCTAGAGATAAATCAACTGTGCTGTGGTCTTGCAGAGAATCTTCTTTTTCAAACAATATACTACTAAGTTATATTAGTAGTGAGATATCCCGATATGTTGCCTATTCTTACATAATTCATTCTGTTTAGATACTAGAACAAAGTATTAAAAAAATAATTAAATAATATACTGTGTTTATTCTTTTTGGCAGTGTTTAAAGGGGTTACATACATAAGGTTTAATGCATATTTTAACAACTTTTTAATCATATTGTGAGTCTTCTCACTTTCATCCATCTTATTCTCTCCCCCATCCCACTGAGGGGGAGTGAGTGAGCGGCTGTGTGGATCTTAGCTGCTGGCTGAGGTTAAACCATGACAGAAACAGGTGAATTTTTGCTTCTGATTCTGACTTAACAGAGACTATGACACAGTTACAGAAATCTGAACAAGAAAAAATTAAATTCACTAAAAAAGCTGATTAGAAAAAGTTGTATATCATGCTGCTTTTACAATATGGTCTTAATCCTGTTGTCATAAAGAGTACATTAGCAAATTTATGTGTGTGTGAGGAAGTCCTAGCCTAAACATTCTTCCAAAACTGAAACTGGTTTGAATTTTGGAGACACAAATAAATATTGATATAATTTTTGTACTTCTTGGTAGGAAAACAAGTATGGCTATGATAGCTGCAGGAATAGCAGTTTGAAAAAGCCTTCTATTTCAAGAAAAAAGGCACATGATATTTTACAATGAAAGGCCTTTAGTTCTGAATGTTTCTTTCTTTTGATCTCTCCAAAGATTGATTGTTGGCCTTTAGAAGACAATATGAAGCCTCCTGGTTCTTTTCATATATATCATTAGGTATCACTGGCTGATTTAGATGTGAGTGGAAAGTGAACAGGAAGAAATAATTTTTTTTAAGATAAAGGAGAAAATGCATAATCGCTTTATAGAAGTGGATTAGTTTGCATGTCTGTAAATCATTTCATGAAATGTAAATTAATGCAGAATTTTAGATTCAGTAGGTGTCCATTGAATTCAAGTGTGTTATAAAAATTCTTGCAGTGAGAAACATTTACAGATCTCAGCTCAATGCATTTCTAACTGTTCACATAATAGAATGTTTTATACATTGCTTTCAGATGTAATGGCACTAATGCTGAGCGCAGATTATAGCTCTACTGGGTAATGTCTGATAGTACAAGAAAGAAAATGTTGATATGTGCTCTTGGCCAATTCGGCATGCTTGAAATTAAAGTAATTAATGCTCTTGACTTTATTAGAAAGATGACTAGATTCAGGTGTATTTTAGTCCTACAGCTAGAAAAATTGGATGTTCTAATGTAAACAAGAAAATTCTGAACTGTACAGTACATACTAGGTTATAGCACTTGCTCAGCCAAGTCATGCAGTAGTTTTAGAGCAATACCATCTAATGCAAAATTTCAAGGCTTCCCCCATAAAATGCCATCTTTTCTTAATATGTTCTTGGGGGCACAAAGAACAATGAAATCAATCCTTCTATTTCTCCTGACTGAAGTTTATTATCCTGTAAAAAGGACTAGGGGATAAAATAGGTTTTGCTTAGTTGTACATCTCTACAGTACAGCTTTTGGATATTTTTGTGGATTTACATTATTTCTAAGTGCTCTTGATGACTGTTTTTCTATTGGCAGATGGGTAATGATTTACATAATTCAAAAATATTTTCCCAAGGGAAAGAAAGTAGATTAGGTGAAATACTGAAAAAGTGATGATAGCTTCTACAGTGAGCTAAGAATATTAAAGAGAAACTGAAGGTTTCATGTGGAGGAACCCATATCATTTTTTCCTCAAGGAGTTTTGCTTTGGAAAAAGAAAGTGATATTCTTGTGGGTTTTTTAGGCTATAGCTAAATAGGTCTGTTTTAACTCAGCGATTCATCCTATGGCTTTAGGCAGAAGTGAGCACATTCACAGCATACAGAATTTCTTTGTAATAGAAATACCTTCTTTTCTGAATTCTGCTATTTATGTCTCTGTTCAGAAACCCCTGCTTTTATTTACAGAAAATAACATGATATTAACCAATAATCTCTTCAGGTTTTATTCTTTATTTAAAAAACAGCATCAGACTGGAATCAACTTTACAAATGATTTTATGCCAATCTCTAAAAGTATCATAAAATTAAGCTGAAAAAAAAAAGTACACTAGCAGCATAAATCAAAAGCATAACAGAGACAGACAAATGTATATGTGGCAATCATTACTTTAACACAGCATTCCCTAAATATATAAAGGGAAATTAATGTCGTGAAACAAACAAGTTTGGTAAGAAGAACTTTTAAACTACTGTTCAAGTTGTGCAAGAACAAATTACTGGAGGGCTGAAAATGCATTGTAAGGAGTGATGCCATCATTCGTTATGTGCAGAATGTCTGTATATTTAGTAAGACAACCTGTACTGGGGTGGGGATGTGTGCATGCGTATGAATGGTACCTTCCTGAATCCTTGTCTGGATACTCATCCTACCACTTTTATAGCTTAAGCTCTGATATGACATTTGGTAGTGTACAATGTCCTGTCTGTCAGAGACTAGATGTATAGAACTTGACCATTAACCTTAAGAATCATCTGTAAAAATACTCATGTTCTTGATCCTTTGATCCTGATGCTCATGGTGGGGTTTAAGCGTTACTTTGAGTTTCTATCAATCTACGTACTTTCTATCCACCTAATAAAATGTCGTTCTTGCCTTAAGGAATTTCTGTCAAGAGGAGGTTAGATACTTACGGGTTTCAAATTCCATCAAAAACAAGTGAGCATTTTTTTTCACCAAAATAGTATAATCTAGTCCTAAGGTACATTTTCATGCCTGCATTCTGCAACCCCAATGCAAGGAGACCTTTAAGAGTGGTCCTGAACACTCTCAAACTCATGGTTTTGAGATTTAATATCCATAGCATAAATCTCTCCATGCAAAGGCTCTTGAGCTGCATACTGGGCCATGTTAGCGCTTTTGATGAGAAAGTAGAACTTCCACATCTCAGAGTATTTGATATAAAACTACTTCTTGCACTATGGTGGCCTCTCACCTCTTTAACAGCCCCTTGAAATGCTAACCTTAGTTACAGGGAGAAAAACTATCAAAACATGTGACCACACTGCAAAGTGGCATTCAGAGATAATACACATTTTGGTAAAATTGTTCTCTGTTTTTTCTTTTCTTTTTTTTTTCTTTTTTTTTATATGGAGGTCTTTGAGATCTACATTCAGCAAGTAATAAATGCTATGGGGGTTACTGCTTATAATGTGTACATCACGTGAATACAGAAAGATTTCTTGAGTATCTGTAGTTCTTTAGGAGCTATATATTCATACAGGAAATTTTTGAGTCTTTTTTTTGTTTTGTTTTCACAGTATCCATAAAGTATGTGGCAGCACAGCAGTTCTCTGGCTGACTCAGATCTGTGAGGGCCTATGTATGTTCTGCCCTACACAGTTCTATGAAATGCAAGAAAGGAGGTTTAAAAAGTGTAAAGTCTCTAGTCATAAATGACTAGGAATATAAATCTGGGTTATACTGGTTGATTAGCTCTTTTTCATTTTTATTTCCAGTTTGGTCGGTGGTCTGTATACTCTAGTCCAAAACTTTCAGGTATATCCTAGAGGTTGGTCTTGATAGTTCCGTCTTCCTGTCATATCTCAAAAGGTGGACCACACATCAATCAGTCTGGATTTTTGTCTGAAAAAATGACACAAAATTCAATATCTATAGAAGATAAATAAAACAACAACAAAAACCTGTCTTCCTGGCAATTAACAATCCCTCATTTTACTCTGTCTTTTATTTTGAAGGTATGACGCCTAATAGGATTCACTTGTCATACCAGATACATTTTTAGAGGCAATTCAAAACAAAGATTTTAATTATATTTGTCACCTCTGAATTCCTTTCTGGCAATGACCATCTTTTGGAAATGTAGCAACCTTTGTGACTGCTACCCCACAGTGAATCTCTATAAATTTTCATTCTATTCTTTTTTGATAGTAAGCATTTCTTAGATAAGTATTTGTAGTTTCAACATATATATATATTGGTTAGGAAATCAGAGATTACTGTGATGGGACTGTTTAGAAGTCTGATAATCAGATCAGTTTTAAACAATAAAACTAAATTTATTCACTAAAGACCCACTAGTAAATGGTGAATCATTTTTATAAGTTCAATCAGTTATTATCAATTCAATGCATCAACATTACTAATTATTCAGAATTGTTTACCTTTAGCATTTATATTCTAATTTATGAGGTTAGTATACAATACCATGGACTGTAGTTAGCAGTGACATCTATTGTCCCTGTTGGTTAGTTAATTTCCAGTTAAAATCAATCATCCTGTACAATGACCAAACTCTGGTATTTGTAGTAGTGTTGTACAGAAGTGCATCATTGTAAGAAGCTGGTAGGGTAAATTTTGATCAGCCTTCCTTGCACTTTGGATATATGGAGAGGAGATACCCAGCATCTTGGAGAAGCCCAATGTTTTTGTTCACAGAATTAGTGTCTAGGTAGTGCAGTATTTGGTACAGGGAGACCTTTTCGAGCATTTTCTTTTTATTCAGTGTTTGATCCAACATAAAAAGCAAAGCAGAGCTCAGAGTGGGGACCAGAAAACCAAACCTTTCTTCTTCATGCTTAATGCTTCACATAAAAGGTTGAAGTGTTGGCTAAACGTTTGACTTCTGGGTACTTGATTTTTGTTTACTTGCCTATGCAGCAGTCCTACTTCCACAAGAACTGTGGATGCTGCTTCTAGCTTTGGTTATGTTATAATCTAGAAGATAAGCACTTACTTGGGAAGTGAGTAAGGTAAGCTGAATTCCTTTGAGAATTAGGAAGGAAATGAACCCTGAATACTCGCTTGGTAGATACGTCCTCTATCTTAGCAGCTATTATGCAAAAGTGGGCACTGTGACCATCAACATTTTAAAAAGAGTGATATCTGCCCAGATATATCTATAGTGGTAGAGAATCCAGTTTTCTGAATTCAGAATAGATGTGCTTGATAGCAACCTGTTATCAGGTGTCAGGAGGAAAAACCTGCTCCTCCATCAAGACGTCTGACTGGCAAAATCAAAAAGCCTTAGTACTTAAAATGCAGGGGCACTCTTTGGAGACATACAGCTTTCACTAGAGATAATAAAGGTTTTACTTCTAAGGGAAGTGCCTGAGCTATCCATCCAAATATAAGGGTGAGCAAAATAGATGCTTTGGTTCTGGACATGTGCCTCTGTGGCACAGAGAGAATATTTGGCAGTGTTTTCTATTTATTTTGCAGTGCAACACATAATTCCTCCTACTGAAAGGGCAGGGCTCCAAACTAGAGTCTCTTCTGCACTGTCAGTATCCCTCATCTTTGCTAATACTAAACCATAATTCCAGGTCCTTTTGATCAGAGAATAAACACACTTAGGCTGGGTTGCCCTTGTGTGCAAGTGTTCACAGACCCTCTTTGTGCCACCTTCCACACCCAGCAAAAACATTTGCTCAAGAATAACCCATAAGCTTTTCTTAAGCACCTCATTTAAGTATTTATTGCAGATATATTCAGTATTTACATAACTATTTTATGCATTATACAGCACTTCAGTAAGAAAGACCTGTGGGGTCAGCATTTCTTGACAGTTAATGACTATCCAGAAGAGTTTGCCCCTAAACCAAGGTATTTATTAACTGTGAGAAGCATATTAATCCCAGAGGCCATTATTTATAAGCAATGCAAAATTAAGAATATATGAAGTACCATTTTCCTGCATCTGCTGCATCTCATGCTCTCTATATGATGCTGTTTAAGCAATTTTCTAGCAGCTAATGACTGATACTGTAACAATAGGAAATCATGGCTTCATTTTTAATATTCTATTACCCTTATAATAAACTTTGAAGACAGTTTTGCTTCCCCTTTCTTCCTTTAAAAAAATCTTTGTCAGTTACTGATTGAAAAGCCCAAATAATTGGCGTTTTAGATGCCATTTTAACACTGTCTTTAGTTTATTTTCTAAAGTTATGATGGGTGAATAGGCAAGGTTTGTTTTTTCCTTTTCTTTTTTTAAAAGCTTGCTTAAAAACTCTAAAAGATACCCAGTTTTCATGTAGCATATCATAGTTCAGTTCCATATCACACAACTCTAGCTCCAGTTCCATCTGTGCAAAATATCTTGCTTAGATATCTTTGATATCAGTTATGTGCCAATTGGCTTTTCTTTTTTTTTCTCTTTTTCTGATTTTTTTGTAATTCAGTGCTTAAGTAGTATGCTGTTTTCATGGGGATTCCTATAGGATGAATTTCAGCTTACATACTGAAGGGTACTAAATCAAAATTTCTCATGCTAACCAGATATGTTCTGAATTTTGTCCTTGACAAAGTTAACTGCTCCTGGACAAAGCCAATGTACAGACAGCTTTAATATATCACTGAAGCAACATTTTTTGCTATTTCAGATTTTGACATTTTTTGACAGTATTCTTAGAACTGTACCTAAATGTAAAGCTTTTGTTGTATAGAAACGTCAGGGACTTAGATTTCACAGGCTGATGCAAACCATTTTATTTCTTCAGTAACTGACTGAATGTCTCTACCTAGATATTCTAGTAAGTGTTATGTATTATTCTGATGAATGCTTTGAAGACTGAGATCTCTCAATATAGATCTGCAAATATTCTCAGTGCATTAGTCAGGTATTTTTGTAAATTGCTTACAATTTTGTGTTTAGTATTCTAATACAACAGTGCAGTAAAACTAGCTGGAACTCATTTCAGTGCAGGGGAGCAGTGAACACACCTCACTATACCTTTTTTAATAGATCTGTTCCATTTCATTCCTCCTTATTCAGTGATTTATTTGATGTGTATATTTGCAGGCTATTACCTACTAGAAAAAAACTATAGGTAGTTAAAAATAATCCATTGCATAGTGACAGGAAGATGGATTTTACTCATTCTGAGCATTCTTGCAGTCATGTTTTTTTATTCTCCAAGAAAATGTACTTCTCTTTTGATAATCCGAATTGAAATATGTTAACATTCTTGAAAGAAATATTAGGATGGCCTGCACTGAACCACCCATTAACAAAAGCAACAACAAATTTTGAAGTTTTATTATTTAAAATTCGTACCTATCTGAAATAATTTGACAAATGGTATTGGGGAGATGCTGTAAGCATGAGATGAAATGCAGTAATTTTGAATGGATCATGACAATGAATAAATACAAAATCATACCATATAGTAAAAAAAAGAAAATAAAATGAGATCTGATAGAGATGAATTGTAACCAGGTGATTTCACAATTTCAGGATTTCTGAAATACAGCTTAATGATGAGTGTGTTTAGCTCTTTCTCATTCCATTCACATATCACACTGCTGAAAAAGGGCAGAAAAATGAGAAACATATTATTCTTAGATAATATCTGGAGTACCTGCTGAAGGAATATCATGGTATTTGGTATTTAATCAGTATTTATTCATGAATTTGAAGAACACAGCATTAAAATCATCTAACACTGGTAGCAAAGTATGTGAGCAAAAAATTCACTGAGGATGTACTTGAGAAAAGTATCTTGAGGATTAATAGATTGAAGTTGTTAGGGAAACAATTTGAGTGAGATTTTAGACTACACTAAGAAGATGAAGAGCACCTATGTTGTTGCCTTAATTTATGAGAAGGCATTACCCTTTGAGCACACTTGTGAATGGAGAGAAAGCCTGGGAAGTGCATAGTACATCCACAAAAATACTGTGGATATCTATGCATGATTTCAAAGCAAAAATAAATTACCCTTTCAAAATGTGTCTAAACAAGGGCATCAAGAAAGTTTCTATGGGTACATGTGGGATAAAATGAAGACAAAGGAAATGGCAGCCCCCTCTGGAAAGAAACAAGAGACCTGGTCACCTGGGGCATGGAAAAGGCCAAGGTACTCAATGACTTTTTTGTCTTGGTCTTCACTGGCCAGAGCTCCAGCCATACCACCCAAGTTGCAGAAGGCAAAGGCAGGGACTGGGAGAATGAAAAACCACCTGCTGTAGGAAAAGGTCAGGTTTGAGATCATCTAAGGAACCTGAAGGTACACAAGTCAATGGGACTTGATGAGATGCATGTGTAGGTTGTGAGAAAAATGGCAGATGCAGTTGCCAAGCCATTATTCATCACATTTGAGAAGTCATGGCAGTCTGTTGAAGTTCCTTCTGACTGGAAATGGGAAAGAAGGAAGACCCAAAGAACTACAGGCAAGTCAGTCCCAACCCAGTTCTCTACAAGGTCATGGAGCAGATCCTCCTGGAAACTATGCTAAGGCACATGGAGAGCAAGGGGTGATTGGTGACAGCCATTGTGGCTTCACTAAGGGCAAATTATTCCTGACAAATTTGGTGGCCTTCTATGATGGGACCACGGAGTTGGTGGGTAAGGGAAAGGTGACTGACATCATTTACCTGGAATTATGCAAAGTATATGACACTGTCCGACATGACATCCTTGTCTCTATATTGGAGGTGCATGGATCTGATGGATGGACCACCCAGTGGAAAAGGAATTGGCTGGATTGTCACACTCAAAGAGTTGTGGTCAATGACTCAATGTCCAAGTGGAGACTGGTGATAAGTGGCATTTCTCAGGAGCTGATATTGGAACGGCTGCTGTTTAACACCTTTGTCAGCAACATGGAGAATGGGATGGACTGCACCCTCAGAAAGTCTGCCAAGACACCAAGCTGTGTGATGCAGCTGGCACGCAGGAGGGAAGGGATGCTATCGAGAGGGACCATGACAGGCTTGAGAGGTGGGCCAATGCAAACCTCATGAAGTTCAACCAGGCCAAGTACAAGATCCTTCACATGAGTTGGGACAATCCCAAGCACAAATACAGGTAAGGTGGAGACTGGATTGAGAGCAGCCCTGAGGAGAAGAACTTGGGACTTAGGGAAGTTGTTTAATGAAGAGCCGTCAATGTCTGCTTACAGCCCAGAAAGCCAACTGTGTGCTGGGCTGCATCAAAAGCAGCATCGCTAACAGGTTGATAGATGTAATAGTCCCCCTCCACTCCACTGTCATGAACCCCAGCCTGGAGTGTTGTTATGCTCTGGGGTCCCCAACACAAGAGGAACATGGACCTGGTGGAGAGAGTCCAGAGGAGGGACAGGTATATGATCAGAGTACTGGAGCACCTCTCCTATGAAAACAGGCTGGGAGAGTTAGGCGAGTCCAGAGGAAGGACATGTATATGATCAGAGGACTGGAGCACCTCTCCTGTGAAGACAAACGGAGAGTTAGGCTTGTCCAGCCTGGAGAAAAGAAGGCCCAGGGGAGACTTATAGCAGTCTTCCAATACATGAAGGGGGCCTGCAAGAAATCTGAAGAGGAACTTTATACAAAGACATGTAGTGATAGGAGAAGGGCGAATGGCTTTTAGCTGAAAGAGGGTAGATTTAGATTAAGACACTATAAAGAAATTCTTGAGGGTGGTGAAGCACTGGAAGATATTGCCCAGATCAGTTATGGATGTCCCTTCCCTGGAATGGTTTGCAGCAGTAATACTCAAAACTTTAACAGAGTATAGATCACTTCTAAGTATCAAAGTTTATTGTGACTGTCATGACTTCTTATCACAGTGTTTATTTGAAAACATTTTGAAAGTGGTTTTATACTTCAGATTAGCTAGAGGCTTCAAGCTATGGATTGCTGTGCATCAAGCAAAACACACAAATATTGAAAGTTTTGGTTTGTGCAGGGAAGGAACCAGAGGAACCCTTAGGTGAAAAACGGTAATCATCCTATTAAGTAAATCCAAGTCCAGAAAACATTACAAGTGAATATTACTATCTGAATTCATCTTATTAAATAGATTAGGAGAAGATTTGCTTAGGAAGGAATTCAAAACAGCTGCGAAGCAAATTAATCGTGAACAAAAAGTTAACAAATAAACTAAAGTTTGCTTTATTAAGCACTTACCATATTGAAAATTGGATAGTAAACTGATAATATGGTTAACATATATATTGTTACAACCAAGGAATGGCCAGATGTGAAGGAATGCATTTTGTTTTCCTGGTGTCTCATTTTCAACTGTACAGGAAGTTTGATATAAGCAGGAGCATCAGTTTAACAGTTGTGTAAAATTTCAGTGCTGTTATGTCTCCCAGCAGCTGGTTAATTCAATCAGAACACAGATTTTTCATCAGTCTTTAATCTGCTTAATTTCGGTAAGCTGTTGTCTGAGAAATTTCCCCCTTTTTCAGCCCTGTGACTATAGCATCAGTGCTTTGTGCTATTCTTTCTCTGCCATTTCCATTTCTATATAGATTTTATAGTTCATTACCTGTCAATCAGTTTTAAATGGTGCAGTATTCATTTTTTCATGTTCTGTAAACTTTTCCTGCTTTTTTCAATATCATACATTTATTTCAGTTTGAGCTCTATTTATTTCTCTAAGCACTGCAGCTTTCTATAGCTTTATTCATTTTAATGTGTATTTATTTTAGCAAATGCAGTATTTTGTTTCACATTGCATTTATTTGACGTCTATTCAAGCAAGTAAATTCTGATTTGGCAGCACTCTGAAACTTCCTCATCTGTAGCAAAAAAAAAATTCCCATAATATTTTTATTTGTCATAGAGCTTGAAGGGTTACATTTTCAGTCTTCACAGTAGTTTCCCTAAAACCCCAGCAAATTAGCACAGAAATAAGAATTTAAATATTTCTGTAGAAATTTCTGCTCTTGGCTCTTCTGAACATGCCAGGCATGTCTTACCTCACAAAAGAGCCTCTGCACTTTCCTGGCCAGATAAAGTGACTATAGTTATTTAGCAGAAGATTCCCTTGATGGCATTTTTACGTGCATTAGGCTACTCACTTCAGTCTCTACAGTATGTCATTATGTTGCGGCATGTTATAGAGAAATTCTGTAAACAGAGACAAAAAGGCTTCTTGTGTCTACTGATGCATGAAAATCCAATAAGTTGAAAGGTTTCATGTTTGTTATTTTTATTGCTAATAACTTTCATATTTGTTATTTTTATTGCTAGTAACTTTCTAAATTCTGTGAGAGTTTACAGGATGCAATTGCGGACAATGGAAATTGTATTCAAATCAGAAGAATCATGAAATTACTTTGAATTAGTATTAATTGAATTAGTATGAATGATGATATTTATTTATGAATTGAATATATTTGAATTAGTATGAATGTCAATAACTATTGTCAATAGTTAAGAATGTTTAGTAAGTCTAGGTCAACTAAACTGCTCAATGCCAGCAGTATGACCTAAAACTGTTCTGTACTTCATGGTGATGGCAAGTTATTGTTTTATTTCTGTCCTAGGTCCAGTATGCCATCTCTGTTGTACATCAGTAGAGTTAATACATTTAAAACTTTTTGCCTTCCATTTCTGGAAGCATTTTTTCTCTTGAGGCAAAAGACAAAAGTGATTGTGAATGTTTGGAGAAGGGGATGGCATGGACAGTTTCTGGGGGAGTTAGATGTATAATCACCTGTCCCTGCCGATAGCAGGGGTGTTGGAACTAAGTGATCTTATCAGAACTCATTTCCAACTGTAACAATTCTGTAATTCTATGATTTGGTATTGCTAAATCAGATCTCTCATTTCCCAGTCCTGAAAACTGTCACATCTATCCTAATTTTTAAAATGTAGATCCTGATCTAGGGTATTACTGAAGCACTTGTTTAGCTTTCAGCATGAGAAGACTTACAGAATACAGTGTTCTGTTTGTAAACTGGGTGCTTATAATTTTTTGTTGGACCTTGCCTATAATTCATGATCTCCATTTAAGAAATTAAATAATTAAATTGCTTATAATTCAACATGGTTGTCTGAAAGCTAGAAGCTTCTACTAACATTTTCTCTGCTTCAAGAAATTCATATTAATTGCTAATGCTGTAAAATTTATGATTCTAGGAAGAGGAAAAAACCATGACTGACTTTTTTTGTGTGTGATGAACAGAAAAAGATAAATAACAGCTTTCACATTAGCAAGGTAATGCCATGAAATGGGAAGGGCTCTAGACTGAAGCAGCTGACATGGAAAATGGGGTACTCTACACTATGCATATTTCAGTTAGTCCTGTGGATTGGGCACCTGTAGTGGTTGTAGCCCATTGAAGTTTATTTCAGTGGTGCATTTCTCAGTTTATTTTCATTTAGAAAGAATCAAGCTTGTGCATTCCAAGATCACTTCCAGTGAGAACATTAAGTAAAAATAATTCAGAAAGTTTTATTGACAGCATGCTACTGAATTGAAATGGAAATTCACTTAAAGTGCTGATATTGAAACCATTCTACTCTGCAGAAAGAAAGAAAAATGAATTTGCTATTGTGTTTCCTGGTCCACCATGCACCAGTGAGAGAAAGATGGTGTGATATTTACTTCTTCTGATTATAGTTATTAATAGATAGAAGCACATCATATGAAAGGGAAATAAATTACCTGTTAGGCCTGAAGCTTGTTTCAGCTCAAAGTTGAGGAATAAAAGCACAAATGAAAATTCAGAAACTGTAATCATGTGTTGTAAGCTGAAAGGGTACTAGTTTACTCCCTGAAAAATGTGAATGAATTTAATATATATGAATTTATTCCCCATGCAGAATACCTAGAAGACATAAATAATACATCAAAACCAACTCAAAGAATTTTGAGAAATCTTTTTTTGGTGAATTCTTTATTAAGAAATAAGAGATTAGATGCTATTTTAGGAATAATAGGGAGGTATATTTTTTTGATACTGTGGCTTTTTAAAGAAGATTTTTCTAACTTTTATAACAACATAGATTATAGTACTGTTACATTTATTACTGTTTGGAATAAATTTTAAGAGATGCAGCGCACCATGCCAACAGTCTCTTGAAAAAGGCTGAGAAGAATAGTTTTTCGTACTAGCATAAACACAATCATGTTATATTTCAGAATAGTTTTAAAAAAGAAAAAATGGAAAAAGACTCAGACTTTAAATATATGTTTGATTAATGTGTCAAAAAGTGAAGAGAGAACGACTATGAAAAAGAAAAAGGAAAATAAAGGTTCTTAAATTTTTTATACAATTCCCTTTCTCCTGGTTGCTGCTATGCAACATTCTAGGCCATCGGTGTCATCAAAGCCGCAAATATATTGACTATTTGTTAGCGGCGAGGAGAAGTAAGACAGGACAACCCAATATAGGTGATAAGCAAGCTTCTACTTTATTTGTGGCGCACGTCGCTTATATCTGCGTGGTGCTTAGCCACGCCTACTAGTCAGAACAGTATTGGTTAGTTCTACACAGCTTCCTTCACATTCTCCTCCCACATCCGGTTTCTGGTTACCTCTGAGGCCTTGCTTTGCTCGCACCTTGCTTTGCTCGCACAAGGCCTCTAAGGATCCATGGCCTTGCTCTTGGAGCCATTCTGCAACAACTATTGACTGAATGAAGAAGTATTTCATCACTTCTGATTTTGGATCAACAAATATTATCGCTGCTTCTAAATAGTGCTACTATTCCAGGTTATTTTCAGGTTTAGTCTCAAGAAATTAAAAACGATTTTGATCCTATTCTAATTGAAAATTTTCCTGTAGGATAATGGTGCTTTAAATATCACAGTTAGGTCCATAATGATGAGAGCTGTCCCGGAAAAGCGCTCATGGCTGTGGCCATAGATATCTCTTCCAAGGCGGAGAGTCCTGTTTAGTGTAAATAACTACATGAACTACCTTCCACAAGTATCTGAAGGTTATCTTGAGATATTTGAGTTTACTCCAGTCTTAATTCAAGAAGCCTATATAACTGTTCAAGCAGGCCCTATTTCTTTTACACACTAAATTTCTCCCAGGGAGACAGTGAAAACATAGTGTCACAGCCATGCCCTGAGCTATCTACAGGCCTGTCTTTGCATAAACCATGCTGGACACAGGTCTGACAGAATTAAGAAGACATTTTGTAGGTATGCTGAAGAGATATGCATTAGTGTTGCCTCCATTAGAGCCCTCATTTCAGCCCCTTTTCTGGGACTGAGTGTCAAATTTACCTTAAATATGCCAGTTTATAGTTTCTGACTAGTGAATTTTGTATGTTACAGCAGAATTTTATTATATTTTTGTTGTTGTTGTGTGGTGGTGTTTTTTCTGGTTGGTTTTTTGTTTTTTGTTTTGTTTCTTTTTTTAGATTCTACCTCTCAGTCAGCCTGGCCTTGTCCTTCTTTGGTTTTCTCATGAGAAAAAGGAAATTTAGTTTGTCTCAGAATAAACTGTTGGATGTCTTAGAGTTAGAACATAGTGTTCTCTAGGGAAGAACAGTCTTATAAATAGTAGAAGAAATTCTAGTAGATCTACCTACCAAATTAAATAGTTGCATTTGTATATTGGTACTTTCATAAGTCATGTTAAAAATCATGTCATAAGTCATACAGATATCACTTGAGTGATTTTTCCAGTTCTTAGCTGTGTCTCAAAACTAGAGATGTGTGACCTGTAATTTTTTTTCTGTCACACCAGTTTAGAAGTCATTGTGGCTTTATAGAATCATAGAATCATAGAATCGTTAGGGTTGGAAAGGACCTTAAGATCATCTAGTTCCAACCCCCCTGCCGTGGGCAGGGACACCTTACGCTAAATCATATCACCCAAGGCCTTGTCCAACCTGGCCTTGAACACTGCCAGGGACGGAGCATTCACAACCTCCCTGGGCAACCTATCCCAGTGCCTCACCACCCTAACAGGAAAGAATTTCCTTCTAATATCCAACCTAAACTTCCCCTGTTTAAGTTTTAACCCATTACCCCTTGTCCTGTCACTACAGTCTCTAATGAAAAGTCCCTCCACAGCATCCTTATAGCCGTCCTTCAGATACTGGAAGGCTGCTATGAGGTCTCCACACAGCCTTCTCTTCTCCAGGCTGAACAGCCCCAACTTTCTCAGCCTGTCTTCATACGGGAGGTGCTCCAGTCCCCTGATCATCCTCGTGGCCCTTCTCTGTTCCAACAGTTCCATGTCCTTTTTATGTTGAGGACACCAGAACTGCACACAATACTCCAGGTGAAGTCTCACAAGAGCAGAGTAGAGGGGCAGGATCACCTCCTTCGACCTGCTGGTCACACTCCTTTTGATGCAGCCCAGGATACAGTTGGCTTTCTGGGCTGCAAGCGCACACTGCCGGCTCATGTTCATTTTCTCATCGACCAACACCCCCAAGTTCTTCTACGCAGGGCTGCTCTGAATATCTTCTCTGCCCAACCTGTAGCTGTGCCTGAGATTGCCCTGACCCAGGTGTAGGACCTTGCACTTGGCATGGTTGAACTTCATGAGGCTGGCATTGGCCCACCTCTCAAGCATGCATATCCTCGGGTAGAAGATTAATCAATATTCTCAGTCCCCAGGGGAATTTTTGAATGGTCTAACAGGCTTTACCTGTAGTTAAAGACCCACTTTCCAGTACAATATCGATAGACTTTCAGTTCAGATGAGTAGGCTCTACTATCATTAAATGATATCTCTTTCTCATTTATCTTCCTCATTTATCTATCAAAAGCCTTTTCAGTGCCTATCTTTTCTACTGGCTTAGTTGAGATACAGGGTCTGGTGGCTAATTTCTCTTGTCATTACCATAAGGAAAAAGCAACCCTCTGCAGACCTTCCAAGGTTTTACTGGAGTAGTTTTCTGACTGCAATTTTTCTCCTAAGCTACATGATTCCTCAGTAAATGCAACTCTTTACGTGTTAGAGTATAAATACTCATTGTCCTTTTACAGTGACAGAAGAGCCTTCAGGATGTCTCTCACTGTCCTTGTGTCAAGGTTGAAAGACTTCAGGGGTTGTTCAGTATTCTCACAAAGAATTACCATTCTGGTTATCATAAGGTGTAAATGAATGCTATAAAACTGCTAGTAGAGAAACTACCTTACTTATAAAGGTTTATTTGGCCATTTTAAACCATTTAAGTGACAGTGGCTTCTCTGTGGAACATTTCACAGTCAACATTTGCAGAGAGGCCACCTGGAGTTCCTTTCATAGTTTTACTAAGCATTATGCACTTGCTGAAGCATCCAATGATCATGCTGCCTCTGGGAGTTATTCTTCAGTCTTTGTTTAATTAAGAACTGTAAGTGTCCTTCTCCAGGTAATTGTTAGTTGCTACTCTCTTCAGTCACCCATAGTGTGAGTGAACATATAGACAATTACTTCAAAGACATTTACAGTACTCCCTCCTACCTCTCTCTTTCAAAACCTTACCTAATTTGATGCATGCTTTCTTTATGGCTAACATTCAAGGAGGGGAGCATTAGGGAGGACAAACTGACAGTTACCACTAATATACATGTTTTCTAATAGTACTGACTGCAGAGAGCTTTTGAAATTCCTGTACAAATACTTAGGTGAATTCCTTTTGACACTGTTTTCCTAAACAGGTTTTTAAGAAAAATTTTGCTTTTATTGATGCTGGTGCAAACTAGGATCACAATTATTGTTGTAAACTTACAGATAATCACTTGTACATATCTAATGAGAACTTCTGCTTCTCATTCATGTAGTACCTGCTTTTTAAGTGGCAAACACAGCAGCTCAAATACAGGAAAGCATTCTTGCTAAGATAAGCAATGAACCTTGAAATCCATGAGATCAGTTAAGTACTACCTAAAGTAGGGTAAAAAAAATGATTGACAGAAAAAAAAGAAACACTCTAGATATTTTACAACTGTGATGTGACACATTTGAAATCAACGTATATGCATATATATGAAAATAACTGGGTTCTTAAGAATATATTAGAAAGAACTGAAAAGAAACATCTAGAACAGAGCTTAATGCCTACGGTCAATTATGTCATACAGTTCTAAATATGTTGCATAGGGTAACCAAATTCAGTTTAGCTGTTTTTTCCTGTGCTATTGAGTGAAGGGTTGCTCTACAGCCTCTTCTATCTTAGAATTAGAAATCTTCTCACTTCTGGTCAACATTATCCACAGTCAATTTAAATTTGTTTGTTATTGTGACAACTTTGTCCTTGAACCTCACTCCCTAATATTCAAGTTCTTGAGTATTTGTTGAGAGCAGTCAGTTTTAATTTTGGTTGGCTAAAAATGCTAAATGTTTTAAGCTTTTATTGTAGGATCCATTTCTAGGTTCTTTATTGTTTAAAAAGGAGGACTATCTGGCTTCCCAATTTAAATTAACTAAATTCTTCGACTTATTTCCATATACGAATTTTCATTAATTTTAGCAATTCCACTTATACTCCACTATACTCAGGATAAAAATCTGAGACAACGTATTCAATTAATATTTGGTTGTGTCTGAATTATTTTAAATATAACCTTATTCTCAGTGCAAAACTGTTGTATGCCTGTTTCTCTTTTACTTGTGTAGGTATAGAATACTTTCCTGTTAGTTTCATTTCTTTTTTCCTTTTAAAAATCTAAATCAACCCATTTTTGTGAATTGTTTGGAATGGCAAGCACAGTGAGGGTGCCAAAGTGAGGTGTACGTGGCATGTAGCTCTGTAAATCTCAAACACAAATTCCTGAAGTCACTAAGTCAGTGGTTTTGAAGTATTATTTGGAAATGCACAGTCTTGCCTATACTGAGATTACATCAACCTGCCCAAATTCATATATTTCAGTTTTCTTGCATAAAAAGCACAATGAAACAAGTAGTCTTAGAGTGTCAAAATGAGTAGCAGCTTCTTCTTTTCATCAGACTTCTGTCAAAGAGGAGTCTGTTAATTTCAGCTGTGAAGCAGAATCACATTTAGAGGAATCATGCATGAGACATGTCTTCCAGACCCTGGTTTAGGGACTGTGTTTCAAGCTTATCTGATGAGTATTTCAAGAAACTTCATTCTTTTCAACTTAGCTAAAATCATAGGCACTGTCCCTGATTTTGAGCCCTGCCTTTTTTCCTGAAGTAGGTTGTCTGTATACGCAATTCTTAGAACTTGACCTGTTAGATCTAGGACTCAGATAATTTATGTGTGCTGGTTTTTTTGTGGATTTTTATTTAAAGCTCAAAATGCCTGAGATAATAAGAGGATTATGGCGTAGGTGGTCACAATGGCTATTTCATAGTATAACACCAAGGATATATGTTCCATGTCATGAGACTTTTTGATATAGGATGATGGTGTACTGGGATATCATCATAGGTCTGTACAAATTACAACTCAATCTGGTTCTATCTTGTTGATATTACCTATACAGAGAAATCCTAGTATGAAATGAAGAGGATATCAGGATGCATTTTTACCTAAGCAGGAAGTATTTGTTTCCATTTGCCAAGAAAGCCTGTGAATTAATAACTAATGTGCAGTATAGGGACAGATAGCCATAAAATGGGAGGAAAAGGATTTGTCAGTGTAGTCACAAACCATAACTACTATCCTGCGCTCTATCTGCAAAGAGTATCTTGAAATCTTAGATGTTTACTGGAATAAGTAAAAAGGAAGACATTCATGTTGTCTCCTTAGTAATATTAATATCTAACTTAATCTGTATTTTAGCATAGGCACCTGTGGTAGATCCTTATATTAAAGTGAAAAAATCTCTTTTACAATCTTTCCTCTGAATAGTTCTAGTCAAGGCTAACCTTTATATCACCTCTTTTTTTTTTTTTTTTTCCTTAGCATAAGTGTTTTTCCAACAGCTTAGGTTAGAGGTTTTTGTTTGGGTTTTTTTTTTTTGAATGGTTTATGCTCTAACATAACATTCGATTTTTGAACTTTCTTCTATTCTTACAGCATTTTTTTCTCACACATTGCAATAAATTAACTAGTTTCTCCATTTTGCTATTCCGTCAGCTTGCATTAGTTGTTTATTTCAGTTCTCAGCTAATATTCTTGCTGAATTAGCTATGCTGTGTGTTGTCTCACTGTTAATCACGTTAGTATCAAGCCTTACTCTGTACTTATTTGCATAACCATACCTGCAAATACTCCTGTACCCTTTACTGTATTCTCATTTACCTGATACTCTGTATCGCCTGTTACAGCCAGGCATGGAAATTATGTTTGCATTCTCAGCTTTCTCTCATATTTCCCATTTTAAAGCTCTTTTAAGTCTTCCCACACTTGATCCTGAAAGAACATACTCCAGAAATAGTTGAAATGTATCTAACAAGAAAAATTTTCTTTCCACAGATGCTGCCAATAGTCAGACATCTTCAGAATTGCGTCACAACCCCTATTCTCAGACCATATGCTGAGATTTACTGATTTGCTACGCCATTCAATGCATTCATATAGGACAGAAAAAAACATCGCTTGAACCTAAAGTTCTTGAAAGTCTTTTTCAGCAACATACAAGGAGAGTAGCACCAAAGGTATCAGATCCATCTTGTACGTTCCTTCTGGAGAGATAAAACTCCTTTTGGCTTCTTGCACTATACCCACGAGAATTTCTGTGGGATAAAGAAACACAGCTGATGTACAGAGACAACTAATCTTTACTGTGAGACAATAAAAAATATTTTTAAAAAGTCCAGCACTCCCAGAAAAGTCTCAAGAAGATACTATTGTTTCACCTACAGTGATATGGCCACTTTATGTTCAATTATGCAATTTCAGCTCATGGTAAATAAACAGGTAAAATGTAATACATTGACCTTGTATCCCTTTCTTTAGCCTTGTGCTCACCTTTCCAATGTGTTGTTACAGTGAGATGTCAGTATAATTAATTCATTTCTGGAAGAAGTATGACATTCATGGAAAAGATTCCCCCCCCCCCCCAGTTTTAACTGGAGTTAATTTTGTATGTTTGATGACATGGTCTACTTTATTGTTCTTTTTTTTATATATATACTCACGTTGCTAATTTTTCATAGGTGGTATTTTTACATGTATGAGATAATTGTTCTTCTTTTATACCCTAAAACTTTTACCCAACTCACAAGGCTGCTTTTCTGCAGTGATCACTAACCCGTGTTTATAGCCATAGGACCTCTGGTATGATGTGATGTTTATACTTTAAAGGACACTGTTACCATCCTGTACTTCTATATAGCTTTTTTTTTTCTCTAGGATCATAGATACTTCACTCTGCAGAGAACAACTATCTGTAGTTATTAGCTACTAGTTCAAAAAATTTGTAGACATTATTATAACAATACATGTTATAATAGAAAGCAAAAGCTAATACAAGTTAGATAGCTGACTCTTGGTTGTTAAAAATTTGTGGTTGTCAGGAAATCTAGAAAAAGTTTAACGAGTCCTGAGGCCTTGCACTTCTGAGCTAATACAAAGGTTTGGGGCCTGTTTCTATAGATGACAATATTTTCTTTACAGGCCTATGTGCTCTACAAATTGAGCAATTTCAGAGTCCTCATTCCTATCTTTTTTCTATTGTTATTGCTGTAATTCTCTAATCTTCTACCACCTATTCTTTTTTTCTGCATTTTTTACCCCAAATTAATATGGCATCCTTTTCTTTTCCTAGATTAGCTCTTTCTTCATCATTGCCTTTCCTCTGCTGGCAGGGCCTTCTATTTTTTTGTTTTCTTCTCCATATTTAATCATAACTTATTTAATTACTAATGAACTCTGTGTACTAATTAGAAACAATTATTGCTTAAAGAAAATACAATAAATTATTCCTTCAGCTTGCAGTGCAGTTTTTTCTGTTTGTTTTTTTTTTTTTTAAATTTGTTCCCATTAGGAATTAGTACATTATTAATAATCTCACACTACATTGTACTTATCATAAATAACAGTTATTAAAATGTACTGAACACTGACATAAATTTTTATACATAAAACTATAGCTGTTTTGAGTTTCAGAATTTTACAAAGAATAGAATCATAGAATCATAGAATAGTTAGGGTTGGAAAGGACCTCAAGATCATCTAGTTCCAACCCCCCTGCCATGGGCGGGGACACCTCACACTAAACCATGTCACCCAAGGCTTCGTCCAACCTGGCCTTGAACACCACCAGGGATGGAGCATTCACAAGTTCCCTGGGCAACCCATTCCAGTGCCTTACCACTCTTGCAGGAAAGAACTTCTTCCTTATATCCGATCTAAACCTCCCCTGTTTAAGTTTGAACCCATTACCCCTTGTCCTATCACTGCAGTCCTTTATGAAAAGTCCCTCCACAGCACCCCTATAGGCCCCCTTCAGATACTGGAAGGCTGCTATGAGGTCTCCACACAGCCTTCTCTTCTCCAGGCTGAACAGCCCCAACTTTCTCAGCCTATCTTCATACGGGAGATGCTCCAGTCCCCTGATCATCCTCGTGGCCCTCCTCTGGAATTGTTCCAACAGTTCCATGTCCTTTTTATGTTGATGACACCAGAACTGCACACAATACTCCAGGTGGGGTCTCACGAGAGCAGAGGGACAGGATCACCTTTGACCTTCTGTTCACGCTCCTTTTGATGCAGCCCAGGATACGGTTGGCCTTCTGGGCTGCAAGCGCACAGTGAAGCCGACTCATGTCATTTTCTCATTGACCAACACCTCCAAGACCTTCTCCACAGGGCTGCTCTGATCTCTTCTTTGCCCAATCTATAGCTGTGCCTAGGATTGCTCTGACCCAGCCAGCAAATACCTGACACGTTACCTTTTTTAATCTCAATTTGCAGATGGTGGTGACTTTTTATGCACTTTTTATGGGTTAAAAATTGCCAACAAAGATCTTTCTGTGTTCCTTTGTCATTTTCAGGAAAAAAAAAAAATATAAAAATGTTTACAGAACTAGAGTCAGCAATTTATTAACACCAAAGTACCGTTCTTGGAAACACAACTTGAAGTGTTTCAATTTTGAAGATTAACATGTAGCTTGGGGCACCACAGCAGTTCAGATAGTAGTTGTTATTAACCCCTCTCTGTGTGTCAGTAGGTTAGAAAAGATTAAAACAATAAAAAAGTGATGATTCTGAATATTTCCGTTAATACATCTTACTTACCTTTGAAGTTTTAATATTCAGAAATCATCCTTAGTTATGCTTTCTTATAAACAGATAGAAAAGTGTTGGGAGGTGGACCCTTTGAAATATTACTGCTACCTTGAGGCAATTGCAAACAACAGACAGTAATGAGTCTATGTCTTGGTTAGAACTCATACTAAGAAGTATTATCATTGGTTTTGTGACTAGATTTCTGTAAAATGGCATAGCTGCTCCAAGTACTTGTAGCCTATTGCTATAAATAATGATAAGCTATCAAACCAGTCAAAGAAAGCAGCTTGACCAAGGAATAATGTCTTTGGGCTATTTTTGCTATTTGAGTTTATTTTGAAGGGTAAGTAAAAAGTGAAAAAAAGTATGACTGAGAAAGGGAGACTTACAAAGAATTTTTTTTTTTTATTGTTCAGACTGTGAATTAGTCCCTGATTCTCTGATCATAAAACCTATTGCTGTATATCAGAGTGTCTTTTGATGCCATTTGTTTGCTTATGTATACTTTTATGGTCCTAGCTCATTTAGTAACTAATCATTTAATACGCAGCAATATGTAATAGAGTTCTGTTTGTTTTTTCTATTTTACACAGCAAAACCTGAGCAATAAGAAATAATAAAGATACTTCTTTTTTTTGGTGTATTTAAAGTTGCCCCCAGTAATAAAGAATTGTCATTTGCCCAATTTACCACCATGGTCTTAACGCACTGACTCTCTAAAACATCTGATGAAGGTAATGTTTATCATACTCACTCATTCTTCCAGGTAACTGGGCTACATGTGAATGTGGGATGAATATAATGGCATAGCATGGCTCAGTGGATTTGTAGAATTGCATGTTAAAACGTAATTCCTTACCTATTTCTGTATCACTGAGTACACCAGGAAGTGTGAGGGCATAACGTAAACTTTCAGGGCACAAAAATGCTTAACATGACCCAGTAATGTCTGCTTACAGGAAAAAAGCCAACTGTATGCTGGCCACACATCAAAAGGAGTGTGGTCAGTAGGTCAAGAGAGGAAATTCTTCCCCTCTACTCCATTGTCATGAGAACCAGCCTGGAGTTCAGCTCTGAGGTCCCCAACACAAAAAGAACGTTGACCTGTTGGAATGAGTCCAGAGGGCCACTAATATGATCAGAGGGCTGGGCTGGAGCACCTCTCTCGTGAAGACAGGCTGGGAGAGTTGGGCTTATTCAGCCTGGAGAAAAGAAGGCCCAGGGGAGACTTATGGCAGTCTTCCAATACCTGAAGGGGGTCTGCAAGAATTATGAAGAGGAACTTTATATGAAGACCTGTAGTGGTAGGAGAAGGGGGAATGGCTTTTAGCTGAAAGAGTTAGGTTAGATAGTAGGTTAGATATTAGGAAGAAATTCTTCACTATGAGATACTAGAAGATGGTGCCCAAAGAAGTTGTGGCTGACCCATCCCTGGGAGTGTTCAAAGCCAGGCTGAATGGGGCATTGAGCAACCTGGTCTAGTGGAAGCTATCTCTGCCCATGGCAGGGGAGTTGGAACTAGATGATCTTTAATGTCCTTTCTATGATTCTATGACTGTTTCTTTTTCATAGAGTATGTGAAAGAGACAATCCAGAATCCTATAGTATTACTCTTGCCATTTGTTCCCTCTCCCTTTTTCATCATATTTTTGTTTCCAATTTCTTTTCCAAATTTTATTCCATTTTTTTCAGTTATTTCCTCCTCACACCTTTTTTTTCATCACTGTTGGTAAAAAACATCCTAAACTAGTTGGGTTATGAGATAGATTTTCTAGAATGTTTTCTGTTAAGTGAGCATGACCATAGGACCAGGAGAACACGGAACTTATAAAGCCAGCCTTTCCTAAAATATAAAAAAAGCAGGTAATTTTTTAAAATATAAAACCACAGATCTCTGACTAAGACTGTAATTAGGAAGGTTTGAATACAATCCCTACTTTTTCTGTTCTTTCTTTAACGGATGACTCTTTGCTCCATTATTTTTGTCCTTTACAACATTACTAGGCAAAGTTTGAGTGTCATCAGAATTCACCTCATTCTCTGAATTGCTTTCCACCTCATACTCTGAATCACTCTTCTCCTGTTACCATAAGCACTTGTCACTTCTGCCCTGCTCTTTTCAACAGTTTCTTAGTGTCTGCTTGTCCATATCTTTTGTCTAGCTCACTCTCGTTTTCTACATATACTTTAGAAGACCCACCCTGAAAAGGCATTTGCAGGGGAAGTAAAATTTCATCTTTCCAGAAGTTTCTATATGACTGAAACGACAGTGGCCAGGAAAGACAAATAAGCAGCTTTCTCAGTTTGCTGCACAACCAGCCCTTTTTAAAGGAATATAGTGTAAGATGGTAAGCAAACAAACCAAGACAAAACAAAAAGCCAGTCATGGCCATCTTCCATCTGACCTTTTGGAAACATTTTGATTCTGCTATGTTCAGTGATATTAGATGACTTCTTTTGTTTTAATTTTCTGATGAGATAACAAATCTTTAATAAGCACAGGCTAGTCATGCATATGACCTTGTTCTGGGGTATCTGATAAACACTCAGCAGAAATAATATTAGACACAGAGCTTGGGTATTTACTTGCTGCAGGGATCTACTAGTTATGCTAACATCACTGGTATGGCATTGAACTTGTTCTGCTACAGGCTTTTATTCATGTGACTGGTGGAAAGCTGTGATGATCGGTGGTTTGGTTTTGTTGGGTTTGTTTTTTTATTTTGGGGGGGGGAGGGGGAGGACACAGGGCTCACATCCTGAATGAGAAAAAGACTATGTGCCTTGGTCAACAGTGCTGCTTACCTTGTAGGGGGAAAAAGTATACTGTATGATACTATTTTATTGTTTCTTCATCTAGTGCCCTAAAGAAAGTGTCTAGGTACAGAATTAATCTTTCCCTTCCACAAAAAAAGAGGTTTTGTTTCTTCCCTGCTAAGTATCTCTCTTTCCTCAAGTTCATCTCTGCTTCTAAGTCAACCCCCCCAAAAAATACCAAAAACTTTTCAATATCTAATGTTGTGTTTTATTATATTATGAATCAGAATGAAATGACAGAAAAAACTGAGATATTTTGTATGAGACAAAAAGAAATAAAGAAGTCTGAAAACTTTTTTATGTTCTGCCATTTTATTATTGCAAAATGGATCCCTCCCTCCAGCAATTTTCAATGTCATTTCAGCTTTCACAACTGCATATTTTCTAAGAAAAAAAAAAGCTTTTTCATTCACCTCCAAATAGGCTATCTACATTTTTTAGTTTGCATCAGGACTTTATATTCAGAGTAGCTCTCCCCATTCCCACTATTTATTATGCTTTGGTTTATTCACAGATTAGTCTCAGAAAGTTTACAAACTAGGTTTTTTTTTTAGATGACATTAAATTGGAAGATACATTTCAGAAGAACATGCTCCTACTGCTAATGTATTTTCACTCCATGAACCAGACTAAATTTAAGCTGAAGTAAACCCTGCTGAAGCACATATGCACACCAGGTCCTTAACACCAGTTTGCTCACCGGTCTATTGTTACTGGACCATGCTACCTGCTACAGGAGGCACAGCCTGAGGTGCTTGTCTTGAGAAACAGGAGTTTCTCAGAAGTCAAAATTTCAGAAGTCTAGCAAAAGTGTGTTTGTTGTTTCTTTTCCACCACAGGTTTCTTACTGGTTTCTCTCATTATGAGCCTTCAGTCCAGGAGCTTATCCCTTGTGCTTAATTACTGTTGAGAAACAGGCCCATTAACCCCTGCCTCCAGCTCCACAAATAGTCAGCAGTCAGGAATCAACTTACCCAATCTCATCATGATGTAAAAATAACATGCTAAAAATACAGTGAATAATTAACAAAGAAAGAGATACTGTCACAAGTGAAGCATTTGTTGGAAATCAAAAGGTGAACTTTATGATTTGCTTGGTTGAATAATTGGAAATGTTATTGAAAGTGACTTAAAAGACCGGCCTCACTTAGAGGTTTTGGATGAGTTGGGTATTTTAAGTCACTTGTTAACAGCTGCCATGCTGTGTATTTTAGGTATGTTTACATACAGAGATATTAAAACTTCGAATTATATATATAACTTTCTATATAAATTAAAAGCACACGTTGTGTTTGTATATATATGCTTTCAATTTAATGCATAACTCATAAGCTACCAAATCATTTATATCAAAGCAATAAAAATTGTTTCAAACCTCTTGTGAACCCTTTTGTGTTTAACATAGTCTTTTATTTCCACCAGTCTTCCTATGCAAGGGGAAATGAATGTGGAATGCCAGTGTCATCATTTAATGCTCTTGACATATAACAGTCTCTACCCATACATTCCTTATAATATACCAACAGTTAGAGAAGAAATGTTATTATTACTTGAAATTAAGTTTGTTTGCAATATTACTGTTATTATCTCCATATGTACTATAGCAAAACATATTTGGACTTCCCTTACAAATTTCTGTTTTTTTTTTATGATTCAGATTTGGGCATTGCCTTCTTATAGCAGATGGCTGAATGCTGATTCAGGATGATAATTAGTCTTTTGCATTTTCCAGCTAACCTTAGGTAGACACATTCTTATGAAAAATAATTATGCCCTGTGGTTTTAAAGACTAGCAGATATTCCCTAGAAGACTTCTGTAATGAAACCTTTACAAACAATAAAATCATGATTACCTGGTATAGTAGACACATGATACCAGCTAGACAGTAATTAACAGCACTGTGGCATTTTAAAGGAGTGATTTACATGTTTTAGCATTCTCTTACTGTGAGGGCTCTTCAAATGGAAGTAAAAAATGCAGATGTTCAGGGAAAGCTGATAATATGACAGACGTGTGGAATTCGATTCAGAACTTGATCATTTATCAAAAGGTGAAGTAGAACAGAGAAAATGTGGTAAAAAAGCTAGTCATTGTAAATAAAACATAACCAGAGGGAAACAGGAAACGAAGGCTCAGGAATGAATGTTAGGTAAGAGCCATGACTAAATCTGTGTACATTTCTTTTCATATAAAAAGGGACTTATTAAAACAGAGAAACAGTGCTTCTTTTTAAATGAGACATTAGTCCAAAAATCAGCTTTGCATCTATACCTCATTAAATAAACATATTTTGGAATCACATCAGAAATATTTAAATATTGAAGCATAATGAAGCATCAAAGTATCCTGACTTTGATCTTATTCATGAGGGACTATATATTCCAACTTACAGAGAAGTGAGGCTGATAAAGCTGTAGGGGAAAAAGTATTCTACTTTTGGAATCAACACATTGTTTAGCTACATCAAGTAATGGCATTGGTGTAAGCACTGCTATATACTTGATACTTTTGTATGATGAGGAAGTGACAGAACATGTATCACACTATGCAAGAGCTACACATTTTCTGTCCATCATATTTGAAAAATCCTGGCAGTCAGGTGAAGTTCCCGATGACTGGAAAGAGGGTAATATAACCCCCATTTTCAAGAAGGGGAAAATGGATGACCTGGGGAATTACAGACCAGTCAGTCTCACCTCTGTGCCTGGCAAAATCTTGGAGCAGATTCTCCTGGATGACATGCTAAGGCACATGAAAATCAACAAGGTGCTTGGTGACAGCCAGCATGGCTTCACTAAGGGGAAATCCTGCCTGACCAATTTGGTGGCCTTCCATGATGGGGCTACAGAACTGATGGACAGGGGTAGAGCAGTTGATGTCATCTACCTGGACTTGTGTAAAGCGTTTGACACTGTCCCACACAACATCCTTGTCTCTAAACTGGAGAGACACTAATTTGATGGATGCACCACTCGGTGGATAAAGAACTGGGTGCATGGCCGCACACAAAGAGTTGTGGTCAATGGCGCAATGTCCGGCTGGAGACCAGTAATGAGTGGCGTCCCTCAGGGACTGGTGCTGGGACCAGTCTTGTTCAACATCTTTGTTGGTGACATGGACAGTGGGATTGAGTGCGCCCTCAGCAAGTTTGCCAGTGACACCAAGCTGTGTGGTTCGGTTGATTCGCTGTAGGGAAGCAATGCCATCCAGAGGGACCTTGACACACTTGTGAGGTGGGCTGATGCCAACCTCATGAAGTTTAACCATGCCAAGTGCAAGGTCCTACACCTGGGTTAGAACAATCCCAGGCACAGCTACAGGTTGGGCAAAGAACTGATTCAGAGCAGCCCTGTGGAGAAGGACTTGGGGGTATTGGTTGATGAGAAACTAAACATGAGCCAGCAGTGTGTGCTCACAGCCCATAAAGCCACCCATATCCTGGGCTGCATCAAAAGGAGCGTGACCAGCAGGTTGAGGGAGGTGATCCTGCCCCTCTACTCTGCTCTCATGAGACCTCATCTGAAGTATTGTGCACAATTCTGGTGTCCTCAGCATAAAAAGGACATGGAACTGTTGGAACAAGTCCAGAGGAGAGCCACGAGGATGATCAGGGGACTGGAGCATCTCCCGTACGAAGACAGGGTGAGAAAGTTGGGGCTGTTCAGCCTGGAGAAGAGAAGGCTGTGTGGAGTCCTCATGGCAGCCTTCCAGTATCTGAAGGACGGCTATAAGGGTGCTGTGGAGGGACTTTTCATTAGGGACTGTAGTGAAAGGACAAGGGGTAATGGGTTAAAATTTAAAGAGGGTAATTTAGACTGGATATAAGGAAGATGTTCTTTCCTGTTAAGGTGGTGAGGCACTGGAATGGGTTGCCCAGGGAGGTTGTAAATGCTCCATCCCTGGTGGTGTTCAAGGCCAGGTTGGACGAGGCCTTGGTTGACGTGGTTTAGTGTGAGGTGTCCCTGCCCATGGCAGGGGGGTTGGAATTTGATGATCTTAAGCTCCTTTCCACCCTAACTCTTTTATGATTCTATGATTTTCTCCCCCCAGCATATAAATAATTCTGGGCAGGCAGTACTTTTTACTATCCATTAAACTTTGAAATTAAAAAATGCTCTTTTTAGTTGGAAGAGTCTAACTAGACTTTTTCAGAAAAAGAAAAAAAAAAAAGAAAAATTGGTAAGAAAAATTCAGGTAAGCAACTCAAAATTGAATGTCTGTACCACCACCTCTTTCACCTCCTGCTGGTGATGGTTCTTCACTAAACTACAAAAAGAGGATGGTTCTGTCGTCCGGCCATGTTAAAGAGATAATATTCAAACTCAATCTTGTTCAAAATATAACTTAAACAAAATGTATGTTACCACGAACAAATAACATTAAGAATCCCTTCCTCAGTACAGTCACATGTCCAATAACTGGGACATTTGCTTGGATTGTGTATTACTATGGCTGATGAAGGACTCTGCTATTCTAGATCAGAGGAGAATTTGTGTGTCTCATTTCACCTTTTTTTCCCTCATGTTTTGACAAGGAATTTCAGCCTAAATTCACAGACTCTTTTTCAGTAAGCCAATTTTCAAAGCTGATATATTTTTACAATGAAGTTTAGTCCTGATGATTTAACATTTTCTGACTACCACTACTCCCTCTTAAAAACAATTGTTTTTGAATGCTGCAATATTAGAATAGTTCTAACACCAGTTCTAAGAAAGTCAAACCATTTCTAACTATTTAATTAAAATCAAAGGTTTTTTTTTTTTGTTTGTTTGTTTGTTTTTTTTGTTTTTCTGCAACAGATATGTAATATTACTATGTAATTAGGTAATTATTGCCCAAGGAAAGGGAAAAAAGTTGTCCTATGTCATAATACTCATATCTTTACTGCAGATATTAATGATTTTAAGTACTGATAAACTGGGATAGGAATTAGAGTTCAGTCTGAAAAGGTAAATAGTAATGCTCATGTTTTAAGTAATCTTGATCTTCATGTAAAAGCCCCATCATAATGCTCTTCTTTTTTCTACCACTTCCTATCATACAAGAAAACATTTCTTAATGAGAATATGGGATGTTGGGAAGCTGGTCTAAAATGCATACTTGAGTTGACTCACATTTGGGTTAAGTATACTGGACAAATGCTATTTTTCAAGGAAAATGAGCATGAGGAGAACTGGTTCTGAGAGGTTAAAGAGGCTGAGCTGGAGGGAGTGTATAAATTGGAGACTAATACGGAGCAAAGTGTGATTTGAATCTTAGCTTTATCCTTTCAGCACTGGAGGGAGAGTTAGATAATTGACAATTTCATGGATGGCTTCTAGTCTTTGTAATTTTAGCAATTTAATATCATGTTTATTATTTGCTTATTAAATATAAATGTTATGGCTTGTGGATACATTCAGTAAAATACGTATTTCCTGGCATGCTTCTACAATTCTGAGGTTGTTTCAGCATGAGACTTATTATATACATGGCTCACAGGAGGTATTTTTTTAAGGATGAAGGTCATAGGTATTAGGTGATGGGAAAGCATCTGTATGAAAGGTAGGTTATTTGGCTGCAACATCTGTTTTCAGTTTTGTTCTCATCCTATCTGTCTGTATTTCACAGTATTCAGTACATTTCAAGAGATATTTGGCAAATATTTCAAGCCAACATATTAATACCTTATCATTCTTTATAGAAGCCAGTTTCTCAAACCTGGAGTTTTAAAATTGATCTTATAAATCCATATTTAAACATCATTCTTACAATAACCTCATTTTCAAAGGTGCTGAAATTACCCAGAATTTGTCTTTCTGTTTGAAACAGAGCAGCAACTGCTCACCTGGGTAATTCAAAGATCAAAATAAAGATCACTTTATTTTGTGCTTCTGTAACTGCATGGAGTACATTTGAAACGTGAAAAAAAGGCTGTTATTGAATACTGTATTGCACCAGTGTCTAGGTCTGTTTTAACTAATTCTAGATCAATAGATTACTGAGAGCACCTATGGCTTGGTTTGTTTTTTCCCAAAATGCTCAGAATATAATATTTACAATTTAGATGATCATACATGTCATTCCATTCTAATGTTTTAGTCGGGACTGCCATAATTAATGAATTACAGGCGGAGCATAACCTTCATTACAGTTCCCTTTGTTACATAAATAGCTACAATATATAATATATAGAGAAAAAAAAGATAATCATACCATGGTTTGGTCAAATTACAGTCTAATTCAACACTAGTCTTTTGTTCTAGATACTGACTTTCATATGCTTCAACTGATTTGGGGACTTGAAGTCACACCCTTTGACATTCATCCATCATGGGATTCATTCCATCTAATTCTTGGTGGTTTTAGTCTGAACATATAGATCTCAATTAATTATCTTAAAGTCTGCTTCTGTAAAGGATTTGATTCCTTTTAGCAGATCTACTTCAGGCTCAGGAAATTCAGACTGCAGAAGTGTCTGTTTCTTTTCATTAGCTTGAAAGATGTCAAATGACTACTTTAAGTGACAATCCCCTATTAGAGTGTTCATATTTCTCATCTTCTAGATATGTTTCCATTTTTAGATATTTTTCCCCAGGATTTCTGAGTATCTGTCTATCATATGACCAGAAATCTCATTTTGTATCTGTAAAACATATGTAGCACGTTTATGTATAGCACAAGTCCAATTGCACTTATCTCCACTCTCCTAATATTCTATAAGCCTGAAGACTGCCAGATTGCTTGATGCAGAACAGATATCACATATAGCTATAACCATGATCAATTTTTTCATAAAAGTAGAACTACAAGGCATTGGACTGCAAGGGGCTTTATGGATCATTTAACCTAATCCCTTCTTTGAAAGACATCTATATAACAACAACACATAATTTGTGGAAAGACCTGGCAATAAAAAAACAAAATGAGGCGTAGAGACAGATAAAATGTATAAAGTTTGACAAACATCATCAATCAGTCAGAAACAGCAATGTGCAATAAAAGGACAAATGCCAAAAGCAGAATGGTAACAGAAAATGTCTACCTCAGATGAAGTAATGTGTGTATGAGCCATTGGTAGTCAAAAAAAAAAATCCTGTTCCTGGCATCACTGTAAAATGGTCTGCAGTTGCTTTGATATTAGCCAATGAATGTTCAGAAAGTATTGCCATTAGTCACGTGTAATCAAATGTTAAAGGAGAAAGCAAGTACTCCAAAAAGAAACAACAACAAAAATAACATTTTGTTACCTATTTACACTAGGGAAACCATCAGTTTCTATTTCAAGTATTTCATGTTATCTTGGCTTTCCAAAATGCTAATGACATAATTTTTAAAATCTAGTATCTTGGGTTTTTATGGCAAAATTTTGGTAGCCGATGGGGGATTCAAAGGGTGGTTTCTGTGAGAAGATACCAGAGCTCCCCCCATTTCCAGTAAAGTTCCAGGCAGCTCCAAGACAGACCCACCACTGGCCGAGTCTGAGACTGCAAGTGACAGTGGTAGCACCTCTGTGATAACATATTTAAGAAGGGGTAAAAAACATTGCACAACAGCATCTGGGGGAGAGGAGTGAGAGTATGTGAGAGAAACAGCTATGTAGACACCAAGATCAGTGAAGAAGGAGTGCAGGAGGTGTCCAGGTGCTGGTGCAGATTACCCTGCAACCCATGGTGCAGCCCACGGTGCAGCCCACTGTGAAGCAGGCTGAGACCCTGTGGCCAGTGGAGGTCTGAAGTGGAGCAGATCCCTACCTGCAGTCCCTGGAGGACCCCATGCCAGAGCAGGGGAATGTTCCCTGAAGGAACCTGTGACTCCATGAAGTATCATGGAGGAGCAGACTCCTAGCAGGAATTGTGAACCTGTGGAGAGGTTCCCATGCAGGAGCAGGCTTGATGGCAGGACCTGTGATCCCTGTGGGAAACCCACACTGGAGCAGTCTGTTCCTGCAGGACTGCATACCTGCATGCAGGACTGCATAGAGGAAAGGACCCATGCTGGAGGATTTCATGAAGAGCTGCAACACACAGGAAGGACTGACACTGGGGAAATTCATGAAGGACTGTCTTCTGTGGGTGGGACCCCACGCTGGAGCAGGGAAAGAGCATGAGGGGGAAGGCAGCAGATACAGTGTGTTATGAACTGAGTGCAACCCTCATTCCCCATCCGACCTTGGGAACAGGTAGAATGAAGTTGAGCTTGGGAAGAGGGTGGGGAAAAAGTGCTTTTTAGATTTGATCTGATATCTCCTTATCCAGCTCCATTTAATTGTTAGATTAATTTGCCTGAGTCAAGTCTTTTATTTCTGAAGAGTAGATCCATAAACATTCTTGAATGTTCATGAAACAAAGAGGATTTTTTTTTTTCAGGAATCTCTGGAAATACAAAGACCTATTGTACGTCAACATGAAAAGGGCTTTGGATGAGGACAAAGACATAGGAAGTGTACAATGGATAATACTTGCTTATTGTTTGGTACCTTTGTTTGTCAAAGATATATATTATTGTTATTGTGAGCGTGTACCACTAAAGAAATTCAAAGAACAGTCTTTTTGAAGTAGACTAAAATGTATTCCTGTTTCCTATGATGTCTTTTTATGCTATGAACTGTATCCATTAGGGTAGCACTTGAAGCTTTAATCAAGGTCAGTCGCCTCTGATGTGTGTAGTGAGAAACCTTTCTTACGCTGAAGGACTAGCAATCCAAACAGACAAATGGAATGGGAAATGTAGTGTTATTACCCTCATGGCGCTGATAGAAAAGCAGAACAGAAACATAAAAGGTGATATTCCAGCTTCTTTGATGTTAAAAGCAAATTCCCTTTGATTTCACTGAAACAAAATTTTAGTTTCTTAATAAGTTGCTCTGAAGTTACTAAGAACAGTTGGGTCAGGGCCAGAAATCTTGAATTCCCATACATTTTATTTTTTTTTTTTCAGGAAAAGATTAGTCTATCTCAGATCTTGGCATTTCATAGAGCCTTTTTATAATCATTTCCTTGTCACAGTGTGTTATTCACTTTCGAGTTGCTGAAACTCCTCACAGACTTTCAATAGTATTGTGAAATAGTCTCTAAAGTCTTCTAAAAAGAAGGAATAAAGGAGATGGTTTTCACACACATATATGAATCACTGGTTACAGCCACAACTTCTAGTACCAAAGGGAATGTTGTGTAGAGAGAATAAAGGAAAGCAGCTAAACGGTCATCTGTCACAGAATGAGAATAGAAAAAAAATTAGAATTTATTAAAATTGCTGCCACCATATAAAATTAACATATATCTTTAAACAACCTAAATTAACATAGTGACTTTCCATATAACAGCAGACAACTCATTTGAATCCTTTTAATTTTAACCTGTTTTCAGAATGTTCGTTGTAATGCAATTACAAGGATATTTGCTAAGACTTTCATTTTATCATGTAAGAACTGCAGTGCTATGATTTCTCTGTGTTACCTTTTCAAAGGGTACAGCTGAAACAGGCAAGTTTCCATTATAAGAGAACAATTTATCTTGTGAAGAGCACAAGCTTCGAGGCAACAGCACTATATGTGTGAAATGTAACCATTAATCCTGTGCATTCAAATTTCTAGTTCATGGGCTATTTTGGAGCAGTGTACATTTTGATTTTCATTGGAATAATCTAAATAAATACAGAAAAATTACATCTCTTTCCCTTACCATTTCTAGGTATCGATTGTTTCCAAACTGACATACATAAGTGCTGCAATATTGCTGCAGATAGATCAAGTAATGTACTTTGGAGTATGAATGCATCTTCTTAAGACAAAATCTTCCATCTTCTAGTAGCATTATAGCTACACAGTGTAGTTTTATATGCTTTAAGTTGATCAGAGTAGCTAGGGAAAGAGTAATGTGGCTATCCATTTTGTCTGATGGATAATAGGAGTTAAATTTTCTTTAGACCTTAGCTTTTGCCTGTGGAAAAATATGAATTGTATTATTATCTTTAATGGACACAGACTAGGTCTGTAGGTCTCAAATACATGACTCATGGGAATCCAGAAATTAGTACAAAATGTCTTTGCAGGGGGTGTGTGCTGGCATTGTCTTGTATTTTTGTCTGGTTTGTTAGCTTGTATGGTTTTGTCTTTTTTTTTTTTTTTCTTTGAGTCTGCATACAAACAGGTAAGAAAGTGTAACTTTTAATACTTCTGTGAAGTGTCAACAATTAAACTGCTAAAGCATAGGCTGGCAAATTTTGGAAACAAGGTAGTAATTCCAGGCACTTTCTTACAGGGGTATATAATTAATTTCACAGTGGAAATGCAGAGGTGACCAACACATATCTCTATCAGTGAATTTATTCAAATTAATCTAGATATGCTGCTTTGGTGTTTTATTGCAAATGTGGGGCGATTTGGTTCTAAATGAGAATTTTTGAAAGGGAAATAGAATAATGTGTTCCCCATATAAGGGATGGCTGGTTAATTTACAGTACTTGTAAAGTTAGAACTAACTGTGCTTTGACCCAGCTTTCCATTTGCTGTATTTTCCTTATATTATGACTTACAAGGATGATGGGGAGCGACTCTTCATTAGGGACTGTAGTGATAGGACAAGGGGTAATGGGTTCAAACATAAATGGGAGATTTAGGTTAGATATAAGGAAGAAGTTCTTTACTGTGAGGATGGTAAGGCACTGGAATGGGTTGCCCAGGGAGGTTGTGAATGCTCCATCCCTGGCAGTGTTCAAGGCCAGGTTGGATGAAGCTTTGGGTGACATGGTTTAGTGTGAGGTGTCCCTGCCCATGGTAGGGGGGTTGGAACTAGATGATCCTTTCCAACCCTTTCTATGATTCAATGATATATAGATTTGTTACAGTCTATTAGCTTACAGCTCTGGGCTGGTAAGAAGAAATTTTGTCAACATACATATCTCAAATATGAAAATCCCCAAACCTGAAATTGCAAGATTGTTGCTGTAACTTTACCTTTATTACAGCTCAAAGAGCAGTGGTGATGGCAACTGACCACAAAGTGCTGAAGTGAAATCAATTAGGAGTGCCCAGTGGCAGTGCTTGACACTATAGAAACTTAAAAACCAATCTTCCTATCTCACTAAAGTTTTCAAAGCCCTGCTGCATTTCTTAAATTGCTGTCAAGTATTTTCTAAATGAGGTAAGAATGAAAATTTGTCTTCTTGGTGTGCACTGAAGTCCTGACTGCAGCAAAACATGACCAGAACTACTCAGACATAATGATCTGAACAAAAAGTGGCAATGGATTAGAACTACATTAATTTATTGAGTTCATTTCATAAAATCATACAATCATAGAATAGTTACAGTTGCAAAGGACCTCAAACTCATCTAGTTCTGACCGTCCCGCCACAGGCAGGGACTCCTCACACTAGACCATGTTGCCCAAGGCTCTGTACAACCGGGCCTTGAATACTCCCAGGCATTTACCACTTTGGGCAACCTGTTCCAGTGCCTCACCACCCTTACAGTGAAGACCTTCTTCCTTATATCCAATGTAAACTTCCCCTGTTTAAGTTTTAACCCCTTACCCCTTGTCCTATCACTACAGTCCCTAATAAAGAGTCCCTCCCTAGCATCCTTATAGGCTCCCTTCAGATACTGGAAGGCTGCTATGAGGTCTCCATGCAGCCTTCTCTTCTCCAGGGTGAACAGCCCCAACTTTCTCACCCTGTCTTCATACGGGAGGTGCTCCAGTCCCCGATCATCCTTGTGGCCCTTCTCTGAACTTGTTCCAACAGTTCCATGTCCTTTTTATGTTGATGACACCAGAACTGCACACAATACTCCAAGTGAGGTCTCATGAGAGCAGAGTAGAGGGGCAGGATCACCTCCCTCAACCTGCTGGTCATGCTCCTTTTGATGCAGCCCAGGATATGGTTGGCTTTCTGGACTGCGAGCGCACACTGCCAGCTCATGTTCACTTTCTCATCAACCAACACCTCCTTTTCCACAGGGTTGCTCTGAATTTCTTCTCTGCCCAACCTGTAGCTGTACCTGGGATTGTTCCAACCCAGGTGCAGGACCTTGCACTTGGCAGGGTTAAACTTCATGAGGTTGGCATCAGCCCACCTCACAAGCATGTCAAGGTACCTCTGGATGGCATTGCTTCCCTCCAGGGTATCAACTGAACCACACAGATTGGTGTCATGGGCAAACTTGCTGAGAGCGCACTCAGTTCCACTGTCCATGTCACCAACAAAGATGTAGAACAAGGCTGGTTCCAACACTGATCCCTGAGGGACACCACTTGTTACTGGTCTCCAGCTGGACACCGAGCCACTGACCGCAGCATTCTGTGTGAATCCATCCAGCCAGTTCTTTACCCACCAGGTGGTCCACCTATCAAATTGATGTCTCTCCAGTTTAGAGATAAGGATGTCGTGTGGGACAGTATTGAACGCTTTGCACACGTCCAGGTAGATGACGTCAACTGCTCTGCCCCGTCCATCAGTTCTGTAGCCCCATCATAGAAGCCATGAAATTGGTCAAGCAGGATTTCCCCTTAGTGAAGCCATGTTGGCTGTTACCGATCACCTCATTGTTTTTTATATGCCTTAGCATGGTTTCCAGGAGAATCTGCTCCAAGATTTTGACAGTCACAGAGGTAAGACTAACTGGTCTCACTGACATCTTCCCCTTCTTGAAAATGGGGGTTATATTTCCTTTTTTCCAGTCGCATACACCTTTTATATTTTAATTCAAAACAGAAGGTTGCTATATTTATCAGTGATTGCCTACAAATATTACTGATTACTCTGTTTTAAGAAGCCAGGATTTTTATTTATGAAATATATTTACATGTATGTAGCAAATTAATAAATAATAATAAATAAACAAATTTTATTGTTAGCTATTTTCATCCATTACTTTGTCAAGAGGCTGCAGCCCATGGAGGTCCACTTGAGCAGATCTCCTGCTGCAGCTTATGCAGGACCCCATGCCACAGCAGGGCCATGCCCAAAGGAGGCTGTGACCCCATGGGAAGCCCACACTGTAACAGGCTTCTAGCAGGACCCATGGCCCCATGGATAGAGAAGCCCACACTGGAGCAGGTTTGCTGGTAGGACCTGTGAGCCTGCGGGACACCCAGGCTAGAGCAGTCTGTTCCTGAAGGACTGTACCCAGTTCGTGAAGAACTGCAGCCTGTGGAAACAGCTCATGTTGAAGTTTGTGGAGGAATATCTCCTGTGGGAGAGACCCCACTCTGCAGCAGGGGAAGAGCTTGAGGAGTCCTCCCTGAGGAAGAAGAAGCAACAGAGACAACCTGTGATGAACTGACCACAACCCTTATTCCCTGTACCCTTGTGCCACTGTAGGGGGAGGAGGCAGAGAAATTGGAAATGAGTTAAGGCAGGAAGAAGACAGGGGTGGGGAGGAAGGTTTTCAGGATTTGGTTTTATTTCTCATTATCCTACTCTGTTTTGACTAACAATAAATTAAACCAATTTCCCAGAGTCAAGTCTGTTTTGCCTATGATAGAAATGTGTTTCTCCCTGTCCTTATCTCAATCAGTGAGCCTTTTGTTATATTTTCTCTTCTCTGTTCAGTTGAGGCGGAAAGTTGAATTGTGGTTTGCCGCCCTCCTGGCATACAGCCAGGGTCAACTCACCATGACAATACAAAGTAAAAACACCCCAAAACCATCAACCTTTCTCTGAAACTGTCGGTATACTACCAGACTACCAGTCTAGCTTAATTCAAATAATCCAAAAGTGAACTGTACAATGCACACAGTTATGAAAGTACCCCTGGGATATGAACTCAAGATAATATTTGTCTTCTGCTTACCACTGTGTTGTGGTTTAAACCCAGTCAGGTAATTCGTTCGCTCACTTTCCCCCCCTTTCTTGCCCTCCCCCTGCTCTCGGAGGGACGGAGAGGAGAATCGAAAAGAATGCAACTCCCACGGGTTGAGATAAGAACAGTTTAGTAACTAAGGTATAACACAAATCACTACTGCTACCACCAATAATAATAATGATAAAGGAAATAACAAGGGAAGAGAATACAACACCTCAGCACCAGCCGACCGATAACTTGCCCCCCCTCAGCCCGACCAAGCACTGACCAATACCTCCTCCAACCCTGCAGTCTCCCAGCCCTTCCGGCTAACTCCCAGTTACATCCTGGGCATGACGTGCTGTGGTATGGAATACCTCTTTGGTCAGTTTGGGTCAGGTGTCCTGTCTCTGCTTCCTCCCGGCTTCCCCTCCCCCCTGGCAGATCATGAGGCTCACAAAGTCCTTGGCCAAACCAAAACATCCTTGTTATCAGCTCTGTTCCCAGGCCGAAAGTCAAAACACTGCACTGCACCAGCTACCAAGAAGGAGAAACATGACTGCTACTGCTGAACCCAGGACACACTGTTTTTTTGTCCTGGTGCAGAAACTGGAGTGGATGAGTTTGTCTGAAATGTGAAGCCAAATTTATGCTTTAGCTGTAAGATTTTCTAGATGCAGGATTGATGGAAGATGGTGTTAGATTTTGTGGAGAAAGTATTCTTCTATATGCTTAACTTTGTTGCTTGTAATTCAAATAGTTCGGGATGAAACAAAATATCATTCGTTCCATGGAATATGGAACATGAAACTTCCTGAGATATTGATGTCTGATAAACAAAAATATTTAAAAGGACTTGCAACGAGGTTTTTAAAGCAAGAATAGTCTGGAAGTATCAGATACTATGAGTCACCGTAGATGTTGGGTAGATATGCGGTAGCATAGGTTCTTGAACAAAACAGACATATTTATAAAGTTGTGCCATTTTACGTATCCTTTAAAGTGAGATGGTAGGTGTTCAGGTGAACTTTCTAAAAAACCTGCCAGTTCTATAGGGCACATTGACATTCATAAGTCATTTACAAGAAATGAGGGAGCCTATTTTGGTTTCTCTAATTATTTCATTTTTTATTGGGCTTTTTTTTTTTTTGGCAATAGTCTTTGTTTGTTTAATGTAAAATTAAGGCAAAGTTAGGGTTAAGGAACCGCTCTGTGTTTCTCATTTTAAAGTGTCAGAGTTTAAGCTGTTCCACTTTAAGATTGAGTGATGACAAGAAGGAACAGAAATTGCCAAACTTCTGATAAAATTATGGGAGTCCTAGTGCTGTGTAATGTGCATCTGTTATATATTGTCTCTTTTTCAACCTGAATAAGAATATTTTGAGGAGAGAAAAAAGTTAAAAGTATTTAAAATTCAGTACCTGTTCTTGAACAAAACTGTAGAGTTTTTTACTTGCATTTGATACTAAAATAATGAGCCTTGTTCTTCTGTTCAGTGGTATCTCTCTCCTAATATTCTTTTTGGTGAGGCACATAGGGACATCAATCTTGCAGTGTGTCACAGCTTTATGCAGCACAGTTCAGTACAAATGTAATCTCCTTCATACCGGATACCAAGACTCAAGTGACTGCACCTCTCTAACCGCATAATTACAAGTAGAGAAGGATCTATTTATTCAGAGAATATATCTTTATCATCAGCTCCCTTAACAGTTCCTATTTCTCTTGAGTGATTAGGAAAATTATCATCCATATCTTGTAAACTATGCAGTATATCTTTTAAATTCAGCTTCTGATGATGCCAAGAAAGGGATACAATGGTGCTTTTACTGGCTTAATTATAATAGACATAGATGAGGACAAAAAACCTTGGCTTTTCTTTAATAATCTTTAATATTCATATGGAGACCAAGATGCTTTATACTGGAGAAGAGTTCATAAGAGTAACAGTATACTATATAGTGTACAAAATTTGGTAAAGCAGAGGCACCTAAATCCCCACTTCTTCACTTTTTTTTCCTCTTTGTAAGGCTAACATTGCCTTAATAAAAAAGGACAGTAGCAACTAATTTCCACTTATATTTTGAAAATATATAATTTATGGACTTCATTCCTGCCATTTGCTTCTGTAACATCAGGATCTATCAGAACAGAACTTAATTGAAAACTAAATTATGTAATAGAGAATGATTAACCGGCTATTGCTGATAAATGTGACTCTTCTTGTAAGGAGCTAACTAATAACTAAATAAGGATAATTCTAGTTATTTAAAGGACAAAACTGTGTTACCAAAGGAAACATTTACTGTGAATACATATCTGAGATATGAACATTGCATACTGTTACCTACCAACTGATCTTGAATAGTATGTAACATACTCAATGTATTTTACAGTACTTTCCTGTAACCTGTTCTGTTTTTATTTGATGCAGAGCACAGCTTTGTAAGGGTGGAGATTTAGAATGTAGGAATTATTTTTTTTTTCTTAGAAGACTATTTTGAAATATGCAATATATAAAAGAGGTACTTGAATACACATGCTAAGAATGAAAGCTACAGAAGTTACTTGATTTTTCTCATTTATGATCTTTTAAGTAGCAGTAGTTTCTTTGCTATAAGCAAAATTGAACAATCATCTTTACCAAAAAATTCTTGTGGTGAGAATGTCCTTGCAAATCTTGGAGATATTGGAAGGTTCTATGCACATAGATGATGCAGTTGTGTCTGTCTGCATTCGTACGGTAAGTTTATTGTGTCAAACATTGTTAAGCATTGACAAAATCAGTTGATTTATGATCTAGATAAAACAGCGGTTAGTGATATGAAACTGGACACCAATATGCTTTGAAACCTTGAAACACTGCTTTACTAAATTGTCTGGATGAGTTGCTGCAACTGATAGGCAAATATGAGTGAACAAGTATTGACGTGGTTATCAGTGAGAGCATCATTAATGGTCATACTTGGAGAAAGCACTTACAAACTGGTTTGATCTAATCCAGAGTAGACTTTCCTATGTTTTTTTAGCCTTTTATGTGGTTGTCTGTTTCAAAATGTGTTTCCAAGACCCTGGGAGTAAATATCAAGTACTTTCAAATGATAATGAATTCAGTTTTAATGAATCTAAGAGGAGTATTGATCAGAAAAAAAGAAATAAAATCAGTAGCCACTGTCAAGAGCTTCCAAGGTAGCACTAAACATAGGATATGAAGATCTGCAAAATTCATTGATGTTCACCTATCAGATGTTCTAAAATCACACTATTGAACTGCAAAATCTGACTGTTTAATGTTTAAATGAATATTTAAATGAATTTTTGAATGAAATTAATATGATGTGGCTATTTATCTGATAGGTTTAGTCCTTTTAAAGTATAATGTATGCCTTGTATTTCAAATGAAAGACTGTATTTTCTTCCAGACAGAAACAACCAGATTACTCTTGCTCTTTATTGCTTATTAAGCTATTTTAATGTTATCCATAGTACTTTCACACAGTACTTTACAGGTGTGGTGTGGTCTACTGACCACAGCTAGATATGTATTATGGGTAATATTGAACTTTTTCATTTTTGATTACTTTAAGGACCCTAGTAGAGCTACAGATTTGTGCTGTATGGTGATGTACTTTAATTAAAGGTGAGCAGTCTGGTATTTTCTCTGAACCTTTAATTTAGAAATGTACTAAATTTAAAAAAAAAGCACTCTATGGCAAAGAAAGGCTATAGAAAAGATTTTCAGAACATAACACTATCAAACATGTTTTAATGAAATGCTATTTAAATCACATGCGGTTTCATATAGAAGTCAAACTCTTTACATTTGTTTTTTTTGTCAGGAGTTAGAACTTTAACTTCCTTGGAGAAAATTTTCTTTGTACTGTGAAATATTACAGCAGAATCCACAGAAGCATAATTGAACTTGTTAAGAATTTACATTAATATTACCCAATAAACAATGAAATGGCAAAGATTTTTAGTATTCGTAGTTTCACATAATCTTCAGTCAGATTTAACTCATTCAGTTTAAGTGTATAGACAAAAAATAATAATTCTGTTTCTATGTCACTTTAACAGTTTATACAGAAAATTATGTGGGAGGAAAATTTTTCTATATGTTCCTGGCAAGTTTGAAAACCAGATAGTATAATGCTGTCAATAAGGATCTAAATTTAATCTGCCTACTTTTTTTTAATTACAAAAAAATATTCTAATGCTAACACATGGATGACTTCATCGTGTTTATTAACAAGAGAATCTTTTGCGAAAATGTCTTATTGGGGATCTCATTACAGAATGTGGAAAATATCTGGAAGATATAGCAACAATTGAAATTTTTTAGAGATTATATCAAGCTAAATGTACTTCATATCATCCTTTTTTTTTTGCTTTTCCTACACTTGACTAAAGTATTACTAACCATCTCCATATTAAATGGTCGTACCACAGCTATTTAACCAAATATATAGGCTTCCATTACTAAAAGTATGGTTTACTTTTGTGCTGTTGCATGTTTCAGAAATTGCTTGTATAATTATTTTTCTTGTCCCTTATTTGAGTATTTCTTGAGAGGAACAATACTGTAACAAAAAGCTGCTGCTAAGTACTACAGTAGCCATCATCCAAACCACCACAACTATAATATCAATTTATGCACATTTGTTTTGGTTAGGTCCTAGAAGAATATTTAACAATTATGAAACTTTCACAATAATTGCAATATTTTAAAATATACTGCTTGTTGTGCTGTCTGGCTGGTTCTACAATGTTTACCTGGGAGAAAACCTTCATAATTAGTTGCCTTTTAAGGAAAACAAGTAGAAAATGTTGCCTTTACTTTCAAAAAGCTGAAAGATTATATCATGATGCTCATAATGCCCTTAAAATTGCATAAGTGATTTTTCTTTTGTTGCAGCAGACTATCCTTTACATTGATAATTGTAAGAAGTTAGGCATTTACAAAAAGTAACAGAAGGAAATTAATACTTGGGACTATTAGTGTATATTGTAATTACGACATTAAAAAAAAAATAAAAATTCTCATGTCTATGTCTTGTGGTTTAACCCCAGCCAGCAACTAAGCACCACAGAGCCACTCACTCACTTTCCCCCTCCTCAGGGCGGGATAGTGAGGAGAACTGGAAACAAAGTAAAACCTGTGGGCAGAGATAAGAACAGTTTAATAATTAAAATAAGGTATAATATACTACTACTAATAATAATGAAAAGAAAGAGAAAGACAAAACAAAACCAAACCCTCAAACAACAGTGGTGCACAGTACAATTGCTCACCACCTGCTGACCAATACCCAACTCATCTCCAGGCTGTGTCCCTTATAGGTATCTCCCCCCAGTTTTCCATACCAAGAGTGATGCGCTGTGGTACGGAATACCCCCTTAGGTAGTTTGAGTCAGGTATCCTGTCTCTGCTCCCTCATGGCTTCTTGTGCTCCTCCTCACTGGCAGAGCATGAGAGACTGAAAAGTCCTTGATCAGGGTAAGCATTACTTAGCACCAACTAAAACGTTAGTGTATTATCAACATTATTCTCAGACTAAAACCAAAACACAACACTGTACCGACTAAGAAGAACAAACAAGGATGCTATGCTGTATTGTCATTTGTAGATGGAACAGAAACACTCCTTTCCTCTTTCAGTATCAGAAAATTAAAAAGGTTGAGTCACTACAGAAATGAAATACTTGTTTCACATCTAAACGTTTAAAAAAGATAGTGAAACATTCTTCTTTGAGGAAAACAAGTATTTCTGATTTAAAATTCATCTTTTCCTATTACTGTGATAAAATTGTTCAATGCAAATTCCATACAGCTTATGCTGTGTGGCACAAGGCAAAATTCATAATTTGTTCTCATCCAGTTTTGTCATTGCCAAGAAAACTCTAATTAGACAGTTAATGACAGCTTTTCATTGAAGGCAGTGTTCAGGAATGGAGGATGGAAGAATGGATCTTTCTCACTCATGTTATTGTTCTGGCTTTAAATTTGTTTAGGAAAAATTTGGAACTGCTTGAAATTATGTTTTAGTATCCTAGATTTTCATGGGTGATAGTACCCACTGAATAATTAGGTTTTAGGAAAATAGCTTCCTTGTGCTTGAACTCCAGAAATAGTGAGAATGAAATATTCAACTCTTTCCTCGTTAAAATTCTCTGCATTTTGCACTTGTTAGTAGCAGTATGCTTTTTTTTTGAAAGAATAATAATAATAATGAAAAAAAAATATCAAAACCTCAGTTTGAATAGTCTCAGTTTCCACCCTTAGAGTTTAGGCTGGAATAATGTTGTGATAGATAACCCACAAGCATAGAATACATGATCATCTGCTCAAAATTTTCTTTTTTTTTTATTTTAAGTGATATTCAACAGTAGGTAGACAAGACTTTGTTTGTTGTTTTATTTTTGTTTTTTGTTTTGTTTTTTAGAACATTGATTTCAGACAAAAATGCATTTTTGTTTGACACTGGTAAAACGTTGATGTTTTAGACTGAATTCTGAGCTCATGTATCAAAAAATAGGAGCAATAGGCTCAGAAAATTTTCTGTCATATGAAACAGTCATCTGGAACTTCACCTGGGGTATGTAGAGCATTTCAAAAGAATGTAGGCTAAATCACATTTTCTCTCAGTTGCACCACAAAATATTCTCAGAGTTAAAAAACATATTCATATATATTCAAATATATTGCCTGAAGCTGGATGGAAAAGAGCAGAAGAGTCTGAAGCTATTACAACTTCCAATAATACAGCATAATAAGTAGATGAGAAGAAAAGATGGTTAGATCTCTCAGAGCAAACCTCTGATCTATTTCTTTTGGCAATGGGGTATCTCATCATACGTTTCTTAAAACAGCCAAATGCTGTCCAGGATATATTATAATTTTCTAATGGGAGGTCAAAATAATTAGAAAACAGATTTATGATTCCCTCTTTCTTTGTCTCTTTTTAAAGTCTGCAGAAGGGATCTAAAGTACAAAGTCTAAAATTGTAGAAGAAACAAAAGACCAACCACATGTATTTCAATTAGACCTTAGTTCCAGAAGGCCTATTAAAAAAAAAACAACTTACATTTGAGGTTCCTAATTCCTTTTGGAGGCTTTTGAATATCATCTCTTATGCATTGATTAGACTGTGGGGTGACAGCTGCCTCAATAGGAGTGGAAGTTCTTGTTTTCTGACAATGACCACCAATTGACAAAGAAGACTCATAGTCTCATGTTTGGGTCCACTGACAATCTTTACATACTGTCTTATCCTTTGCTTGCAAACTTGATCCTACATAATTAATTTCTTTCCTATGAGTTTGTTCGTTAATTGTTTAAGGTTCCCTGTTTTACAAAGCTTCCAAACAAGCTGTTATGCATTTCTTCTAGATAAATTCATAAAAACACCTAAAGACAACATTTTCTCCTGATGTATAGAGGATCTGGAAGATTCACTTACCCATGTCTGATTATTAGCTGGCAGTGTGCCCTTGCAGCCAGCAGGGCCAATAATACCCTGAGATGCATTGGGAGAAGTGCAGCCAGCAGGTTGAGGGAGGTGATCCTCCCCTTCTACTCGACCCTGGTGAGGACACATCTGGAGTACTGTGTCCAGTTCTGGGTTCCTCAGTACAAGAGTCAAGGAGCAGCTGGAGAGGGTCCAGCAGAAGACCACAAGGAAGATCTGGAGCATCTCTCTTATGAGGAGAGATTGTAGGAGCTGGGCCTGTTTAGTGTAGAGAAGACAGAGAGAGGATCTCCTTAATGCTTATAAATATCTCAAAGGCAGGTGCCAGGAGGATGGTGCCAGACTCTTTTCAGAGGTGCCCAGTGGCGGGATGAGGAGTAATGGCAATAAACTAAAATACAAGAAGTTTCACCTCAACATGAGAAAGAATTTCTTTACATTGAGGGTGTCAGAGCACCGGAACAGGCTGCGCACAGAGACTGTGGAGTCTCCCACTCTGGAGACATTCAAAACCTGCCTGAATACGTTCCTGTGTAACCTATTCTAGGTGACCCTACCTTGGCACGGGGTTTAGACTAGATGATCTCCAGAGGTCCCTTCCAATCCTAATGATTCTGTGATTCTGTTGACTCTGGTCATGCTACAATTATTACGGGACAATGCTGAAAACTATATTCTCACCCCTTCCATGCTAGGCAGGTGTCTTAAATACATGGAACAAATGGGAGCAAGCTAGTACAATAGGGAAAGGTATAAAAAAAAGAAAAAAAGTTATAAATAAGAAAATTATTTACTCAATGGAGAAGTGGAATACTTTTTTACCTGTCACAAATTCACTAAGGAATGCTGTCAAAGTCCTGCATATCCTATGTCATATTTCATTTTATATTGCAAATTGCAGCATCTTTTCCTATCCATTTTTTCTTTCTTGCTAGTTTATAAACAGTATAAACACAATATTTGGGTTTTCAACATAGTACCTTAATAAGTTCAGAATAAATGCATTTACTCAAAAAAATTAATGAAAAAATGCATAGTTCCTTTCTTTTCCTTGGCAATTAAAAATGAGAAGATTCGTTTTATAAGAAGTTAATTTCTTTTAAGGAGACATGAGGAGGGAGAGCTGGGAAGTATTTTCCATTCATGACCTATTTCATACATAATTTTTCCACCAAATACTCCAAATGTTAAGCCTGAATGCATGTATTTTGTGAAAAGCAGCAATTACACAACAGCAGGTGATGAGTTCACACATTTCTTTATCTACATATTATGCTTGGCTGAATTCTTCTGTGGGTGGTGGGCTTTCTGTAGTAAAGACTATAACCATGGGTCTTATGTCTGCTCCTTGGAGCAATTCCAGTTTGGGTAGGATCACATACATCTATCTACCTTGTCAGGTGCTACAGTGGTTACCAGAATGACATTAGCTGAGTCTTCATCAGCTAAGACTTTTATTTCAGTACACTAAGTTTTATTTTCAGTACATTTTTCCTGATGATGTGCTAGCAGAGTTCATTTTGCAATTTTGCTCTACAGAATTTTGTTTTTATAAAGATGGATTTAACTCATGTACATGGATAATCAGAAATCTAGAGTTTCATATTGTCTCCTGCATTTGACTGTTCACTTTGAAATAGTTATTTTCTCTGCAATGCTTTAAAGTAGATGTAAACCATTTATGAAAAAGAAAGTATTGGACCTTCATGTCGATAGTCAGTTGGATTTGACTAAAACGCACTGCAAGTCTGTTGAAAAGTGAGAAATTTTATACTGATATATGTGTTGATATTGTATAGGGAAATTCTTATATATAAGACTTTCTGTTCCTACTATTTAATTAAATTATGTAGCATGCTGAAGGCCTGGTAGGGTAAAGTGAATATATTTTCCACAACCAGTGATTTCGGAGCTCTGAACGAAGATGCAAGTTCAGCTCTGATAATTTATGAGAGTAAATGCTCTATACTAAGTCTTACCAAGCAGTGGCAGGGGCTAAAGTCACCTTTTTCGCAGTTGTAGTTATAGATGCAGATTACTACCAACAACCAAAGTGGAAAAAGAAAAGAGGAGAGAGAGAGAGTGAAGGAGAGAAAAGGAAAAGAAGGGAAAAATGGGTGACTATGTTCAGTAACCAGCAGAGTGGAAAATAGAGCTCATCTTTCATTCTAAAGATAGTGTTTCCATAAGGCAGAAAAGACTCTCTAAAACATCACAGCAATTAAAGAGGATCTGACTTTCTTTTTCTCTCTTTCAGTGAAGAAGTCTTACTGATACTTTTACTTTTTTATAGTTATAATCCTATTGCATCATCAACATCAGATCATAAATTCCACTTTATACAGAAAGAAACATCAAGAATTATTTTAAACAGTTCTGCCTTCAGGTGTGTCCAATTTGCTGTCATCCCTTTATTGATGTGAACAATAATACTTTGCAGTTCAAAAGTTAGAGAGGAGAAAAATCTTTCTTCAGCGCTTTTGTTTCACATTTAATATCAACAACAAAGTATAAAAAAGATAAAGCACAAGAATTTCCACTCTCTCTGAAGGACCCAACTGCAGAAGAAAACTACAAACGGTATTTTAATTTTACATGATACAAAGCTTTTAATTTATAATCAGCTCTTCCTTACGTATTCCTCTGATGCTATGAGCATCATGAAAGTTTTATATATACAGAACATCTTGTTTTCTTTAGGATTGGCATGAGTTTGAAAACTGAATTGTTTTTAAATGGTTTGGTTCCCATTAGTAATAGGCTCAGAAAACAATTTTTTATGTAACTGTTTTGCAGTAATGATAAAACTATATTAGAAATTTTTATTTGCAAAGGATAATGTACTAACAAAAATGCATAATTCTTCTGCTGTCTCACCAAAGACTTGTTTAAGGGTGATTAGATAAGTTGCGTTTCAGCGAATTCCAATTAGGGATGCATGAAGGAGTTTAGCAGAGAAACAAGATTCTGGTAAATGAAAGTATCCTGGCTGTCTAGAACAACGTGTCCGAGCTATCTTTGACCCCTTCTGAGAACTGTAGAGGCTAGATAGAAATATAAAACACTTTTTCTGAAACTGCTGCAATTTTTGAAAGACTTTTCAAAGTAAATTTTGATATCTTTGTCTAAATAAGATGCTGTTATTTTCTATTTATGAGCTAGCAAGGGACCTAGAGTTAGAATGGAATGAAAGGCAAAATATATGTGTAAGCCATGTCTGCACTGTAAAGCTTTCTAGACATCTGTGTGACTGTGGGGAGTGTAGGAAAAACAACATTATTCTAAGTGTAGGAAGCTGTAATTATCTATGTGAGATAATTATTTCATATAGAGTGAATTTATACTGAAAGAAAGGAATTAACTGTCATGTGGGGACAAATTAGTTTTTTAATTTTCGTTTCTATTTTTGGCACTTTAAACTGTGTCCCTGCTGAAGGACTTCATGCAATTCCTGACGATGCCTTTACAGTGTTGGTCTATAAAAGAGAAAGAGATTGATCTCTTGTCAGACTGAAAAAAACTGCAGGAAAAAATATGCTCTTGGAAGGTCTTCCTAGAAGTTACAAGCCTGAACGAGCTTTCAGGAATTTAAATTAGTGATGGAGAGACACTCATCCAGCAGTAACATGTTAGCAAAATTGACTATGATTCTATGACATAATATATAACATTAAGTTAAAAAAAAGGTGTCTCAAATGAGAGAAGTTTCAAGGTTCCCAACAATAAATGCAGTTGCACAGATCTTTGTGACAAAATGACAACTACTTTAATAACAGAGTACTTGAGGACACTGTGACTGGCTTAGTGCTTGCTTGCCTTCAGTGCTGAAGCATGAACCTCTTCCTAAGTTTTATTGTTTCAGCTTTATCTTCTGTATTTTATATTCTCTAAAACAAAATCATGTGCAGACACTAGGTGGGCGTTTTAATTGCTTTTTAATTTAAAAACAGAGCCATAAATCCCTATGGCAATAAGGTTATAGGAAAAATTTAAAGTCAATTAAATGAATGTATGCCTTGAACTCCTGTATAATACCATTTTTACTGCTTGTAATTAGATTTACTTTTGTTCTTCTGTTAATCAAAATTAATTTGTAAGTCTTTAAGGGTACTGCCATATCCCATTCCAGAAAAAAAGAATAGTATGTTTGACTGCCAAATGAGTTATTTGAACACAATAATATTATTTTAGGAACATAGGTTAAAGTATAGGTATTTAAGAAAAGTTTCATTGCAGTATACTTTTTGTAAACATGTACAGTTGTAATAGATGCAGAATAGATCACACAATGTGACAGTTTTCAGTTTATGCCAAAAACATGAACAGAATTCAAGGTTCATGATGACCATGAATTAAAATATTCCAGATTTTAAGTAATATTTCTCTGTACAAACGGCATTTTAGCCCTAAGATATAAGTACAGCAGTCTCCAGCTCATGCTGATTAGCAGAAAGTTGTAGATAATTCTTCTATTCTCCATGACACAGAATAGTCCTTCAGCTTCATAAATAGCAGACATTAGCTTGGACAGTACTTCAACAGCCAATTTGGCATAAGTGGTATTTGTAGGACAGCATCTGTGAGTCAAAACTAATGGAATGACGTGCAATTTTCACAGCAATGTAGCAACGCAGTTCAGTGAATGTGATAAACAGTTTACCTGGAAGTCAGAAAAAAAGATCCTTTTTTTTTTTCTTTTTTGTAATTGTCTTTGCACTGCTCACTTCATGTATCACACATAAGAAATGACATTTTGACTGCTCTACAAAGTAATCACTTGTTATGAGAAATACATGTATTCAAGTGGCTGTTTTAGTAAATATGAAAATTCTCCCATGCAGTGTAGCAGTGGTCCAGAAAAGTGAGTTTAGGGCTATCCATGATTTCTTCTATCCCTGTAAAATGCAAGCACTAGAAACAGTCTCTTACATACAAGTGTCACTGGGACTTCTTCCAAGAAGACATACAGAAACTCTAGCTGATACGCACAAACTGCAAGAAGAGATCAACAATCTATAGTAATTACAAAAGCTGTTATAAACTCTCAGGTGCTATAAATCTACAGATTCAGTTCTTTGAGATCTTTTTAATATCACATTGCTGTTTTCTAGCCCTCAAATGCTTATCGTTGTTTAATTGTATGGCAATATTGGCATCAAACCTTTCTCTCCAATCTAAAGCTGAATCAGCACACTGAGAAGTATTATGTAGCTTTCCTGTCTTTGCCTGTTAACTGTAGATGATATTCTGAAGTTATTTAAAAAGTAAAGAAAGAACTGAGTGTGATGAAAAGTGGATGACATCTGGATGAAGATTACAATTTTCTTCAGTAAAATAAACCTACATTCTGAAAAATAACTCAGTTAGAATCATAGAATCATAGATTCGTTAGGGTTGGAAAGGACCTTAAGATCATCTAGTTCCAACCCTCCTGCCATGGGCAGGGACACCTTACACTAAACCATGTCACCTAAGGCTCTGTCCAACGTGGCCTTGAACACCGCCAGGGATGGAGCATTCACTGCTTCCCTGGGCAACCCATTCCGGTGCCTCACCACCCTTACAGTAAAAACTTCCTCCTTATATCCAATCTAAACTTCCCCTTTTTAACTTTTAACCCCTTGTCCTATCACTACAGTCCCTAATGAAGAGTCCCTCCCCAGTATCCCTCTAGGCCCCCTTCAGATACTGGAAGGCTGCTATAAGGTCTCCACGCAGCCTTCTCTCCTCCAGGGTGAACAGCCCCAACTTGCTCAGCCTATCTTCATACGGGAGGTGCTCCAGTCCCCTGATCATCCTCGTGGCTCTCCTCTGCACTTGTTCCAACAGTTCCATGCCCTTTTTATGTTGCGGACACCAGAACTGCACACAATACTCCAGGTGAGGTCTCACGAGAGCAGACTAGAGGGGCAGGATCACCTCCCTCAACCCGCTGGTCACGCTCCTTTTGATGCAGCCCAGGATACGGTTGGCTTTCTGGGCTGCAAGCGCACAGTGCCAGCTCATGTTCAGTTTCTCATCAACCAAAATTAATATGATCTTTTAATAAAAAATATTCAACAGTATAACAACATATAATTTATTATATATATTTGCATGATTCTGTGTGTTTCAACAGCTGCCCTGCTGCTGAACTTTAGATCATATGGCATTGGTCAGGAAAAGAGCTACGAAGAGATCAGTCTAATTGTAGTAAGGGTTTACATATTACTAGCAAATTTACAGTCAAGTTTTGTCTGGTTGGTTGGTTTTGGTTTTCTTTGTTTTAAGTCAATAAACGACAATAAATAACTTCCCCCCTCCTCTTTTTGGTGCTTCTCTCCATTCTTCAGTTCAGCCTTTATAATTGCCAAAAAAATCTCTTTTCTGTAAGGTGCTGAGATGCTCATATTTCTTCCTGCACAGGAAGATCTTCATGCAACATAACTCCCAGCAGACAGGAAGAGCTTCATAGGAAGAAAGAACCACATCCGTCAAAATGTTGTTAAAATCAGCGGCAAAAATTTTCTTCTTTCACAGCTGTATTTTTTTTTTTTTACTCTGTATTCATTTTTTTTTACTGTTTTTTATTTTACTTCACTCAGATTGCTTGAGGTTTTGCAAGGTTATCTTGCAAAACTAACAAACATCTCAATTATACCTCTTTTCAGGCAGAGTAATTAAGCAGTACACCCAAAAAATGTGTGATCTTCAGACATTCTTATGCCTTTATCTTTTGCAATGTTCTTGTACAACAAGACCTAAAATAGCTTTTCAAATCTTTAATTAGTATACTTTTCAACAGTCTCCTGTTGGTGTGTAAAATAGCAGTGTACAGTTATTTTCAGATGCTCTGCGTCTAAAGTCATAAGCCTCAATAACAGTGCCAGACAATACACATTTTCAATTAAGGATCTTTATGGCACAGCTGTCTTACCCATTTTAAAGATAATTAATTAATTAAATTTTATAAATTTTAAATTTTAAATTTTAAAATTTAATTTTAAAATTTAAATTTAAATTTTATTGAATTACATTTTAGGTCTGACTACTGAAAAATCATATATTGCCTGAGACAGGCCTCCTAAAACATTGGGAGAAATGATAGATTCCATAACACAGGATTAATTACAACCAACATAATAATCTCTTTCAAGAGCTACTTAACAAGAAATGCTGCAGAGAGGACCAGTCCTTTTCTTAAACTAAACCATTTTCTTCCAGATCGAATTAATAACTCCAGTATCTATCACTACCCAGAATTTCATCTGTGTCTGCAACTGTCAAACATCAGAGAAAAATGTGAAGTATAGGCTTTCTTCTTATCTCACAGTTCAGGGGATGTTGCATTTACCCAAAATGCAATTTTCTACTGAGTTTTTAAAAACTTTTATAACTTGTATTTTAACCTTCATCTTTATTCACCAGGATGAAAGACCCTGATAGGTCCTTCAGCACCAGGTCATGACCTTCAGTACTAGGTCCATAATGTCCCTGACTGATCACATATTCCAGCTAAAGCTATTTTATTTCTGCATTTAATTACACATTCGTTTTTAAAAGGAAAAGCAAGCATAAGAAGGCATATGGCACAAGAGAAACAAAATAACTTGTGTTATCATTCTGTTTCAATTTTTTATTTTGTTTTCCTGAATAGTTTCTAGTTAATATAAAAACTGAAATATTAATTGGCTTAGGTACTAGAACAGCCTGGGTGAGCATCCTAGTCAATAAGATGGGGAGAGCCATGATAACTTACATGCTCTTTTTGTTTCTGTTAGTCTTTATTTATGCAATGTGAGAAGAGTTTGAAATTTTTACTGCTAGACCCTGCTCCTGGCAATATCCTCCACAGAGCACATCATCCTGAGCTGTTAAAGGAGTTACCAGGGAAGAGTGGGAATCCTACATCATTTCAGGCAAAGAAAATAATTGAGCCCATGTTCACTACCTCTAAAAATCCTTGCAGTCTGTTTTAACAGAATACCTGATCTTTTATATCTGTTCTGAACACCCCAGACTGCCTCGAGCAACTCTGGTAGATGAGCAACTATTTTATTAATTTCAACTGGATTTATAGACTGGCCAGATCAAAAACTGTAAGCACTGCAGGCCATCTGGACATGCTCAGAATAGCAATGTCTCGGGAGTTTGGGAATCTCTGGGTATTTATTACATGTGTCCTTTAAGAGATAAAATAGCACCTAGGGAGAATGGATCCACTTTATGCAGTGCATAAGTACTCTTAATATTTACAGAACAGCTACTCAGCATTTGTACAATAGAAAAGACCCAGGACATACTGGTTTTTAGGAACTGGTTAGTTGAGCACCTTTCATTCCTGATCCTCTGAAGAGCAGACACAGGTGCCATGCATGAAAAAGTGGGTCTGGTGCTGAAGCAGAACTATAACAGCCCCAGAAACTTCATTACAAAGCCTTAGATTGTGTACGTTTGACATGCTTTGCAGTTAAGGGCACTTAGTGCTGTCAAGAACATTAGGCATACAAAATTAGCTAGGTAGGGCTTTTTTTCCTTTTATTCTAGGACACTAAATTACATTTTAATGCAGCAGTGGGTGTAAGTCAGTCCAAAATTAGTGTAATAACTAGTTATATGCAGTGAATGACTGTGCACTGATTAAACTTTAATGTCAATGATTCAAACTCATATCTGAATTAGAACTTTCTTTAGAAATATTTTGTGTTGTAAATTTACCAGACTTCTTGTTAGACTGGATATAGATCGTATAATCTGACAGAGGTAAACATAAAAAAATGGATAGAAGTGAAATAGAATCAGGTGGAGTGTCATTTTGGCTTGGGTTTTGGTTTGTTTTATCGTTGTTTTTGGTTGTTAGTGGTTTTTTTCCTCTTTTTTTTTTAAATTTTTTTATTTTCTTGGCCCACTGTGTTTTGTTTTCCCCAGTGAAGCCAGGATTTAGTACAAATACTTTGCACAATTCTTATAGAATTCTTTGTAGGTGATGCAGAAATCTTTAAGTGGTAACAATGTTTTGTGTAAGCATTTTGTGTCTATGATTCTCTAGCTATAAGTGATAGTGGTTGGGAAGGGGGGGCAGAAATAATAACAACCCCATTGATGAAGTTGGAAACCCCCCACATCTCTTATTTTCTTACTGGCTTTATGGAACATGATGCTGAGATTAATGCAAAATCAAAGAAACTATGCTCTATTCCCAGTTAGTTCTAACGAATGAAAACATTTCAGTATGATCCAGCAACTGCTGAGGGATTTCTGTATCCATCTTAATGGCTTACTTCTTGCAAGTAGTTATTTTTTCCCTGGTATGATATTGCAAAGCATATATAATTAAATGATTCATTCTTGGTAGGTGTCTGCTATCAGAGAAGTTGGTTGGAACTTTATAAATGCATGTTACATTAATTACTGCACTTTGACACATATCAGAGCCATCAGGCAAACTCAATAAATTTTTGTGGTTTCCTTTTGGTGTACATTGTGAACAAATTTGGTTCTTATATTTTCCATTCCCAAAGTAAATTCTTTAGCCTTTTTTTTTGTTATTGATTATATTTGTTTGTTTTTATGTCTCAAGTAATCTTAATGTATTCCATTTTTCAAAAGGCCAGTAAACTGCTGAATGCAGTGATTAGATCCAGTAGGTGTATTTGTATATTTGATTTTTTTTAAAAAAAGAAGTACAGCTAGATAGTAACCCGTTCTAACTAATATGTAAAGCTTAAAAGCATCAGTTTGATTAGCTTGTCAATTACTATCCATAAGTGATTAAAAACCATCAGGAATTATAGTGTTGAAAAAGAGTTGGGAGAGCAATGGAAAACACAGTAAGCATATATTTAAAACATTTGAATGTTGTTGGTAAAGCAATGTAATTATTCAGTGAGTTAATTAGCTAAATTCTGGAAAGAATCCAATGTTCAACCCCTACAAATTACGTTGTTCCCAAATACTAAATGAGGGAGCACAACTGAGAATTTCTGTTTAACAATACTTCAAGGAGTTTTTGGAGGAAATTGACAGTTTAAGAATAATGACCCTAACCACAATCTGTGAATGACCATGAAAGGTCCATAGCATATTACTGAAGGGGACATCTTGGATGCACCTGTACTTTGTAAGGTTATCTGAATTTTACTATGTAATCCTCATTTTTCCCAAGACTGTGACTGAACTATTCTTTTTTTGAGGTTGACTGAATGAAAATGGGCACTTTTAGGGCTTTGACATCAAATAAGTTAGTTGAGATTCATGAAAAGATTGTTTTAAGAAATAAAAATTATAGGAAGAGCATCACAGGTACCTCTTTGTGTGTATTACACTTAAATTATATGACCTACACAAAGTCATACACATTTCCACTATGCACAGCATAATGAGGCCAGAACCTAGACTTGAATATTAATGCAAAATATAACATTTGTTTGAAATATATCTCACTGTACCAAAGAGTTTTTGAAAGTTATTTCCATTAAAATTTGAATGTATCCCCAGTGTGTGAATATTCCCAGGAATTCCAAATGTGTTAACAGACCAAAAGAAATTTCTTCCCTTACTGTAGTCTTTTATGTTTCCTTCAGCTAAAAAGTTCCCAGAACTGTGATCCAGAGAGACTAAATAAATTAACCAATTCTTCTTGTAAGTTTTACCTTTTAAATTACTCCTAAACAACTCTTAACTATTCTTAATTTACTGGTTATGCAACACAATCAAAGTGCATAGATACATATGTAGCAGTGGCTACAAGTTAGAGGTTGATTTAAGAGAAAAACAACAGGCTGGAAACCTTTTTCTCTCTCAGTTCTCAGGAACGTTGTTCCTAGAAATACGGGAATAAATGTTACAACTGTGTATCTTGACTGGTCAATTCTGTTGTTAAAATCAAGGGCAATAAAGAACCCCCACCAAAACACAACAGCAAAAAGCAACCAACCAAAACTCCTGGAATAGTCAAAGTTAAAAAAAAACAAAAATCCTTAAAGAAGCAGAATGAGAGAGTAATGAAATTTTCTTTTGCAGAGGATTTCATAAGGAAAAAGACTTGCCTGAAATATCTTACCTGATCCAATATTTAAAGGGTGGCTGCAAAGATAGAGACTCTATACAAGGAGTCGCATGTTAAAAAAAAAATGAGAAGTAATAAGCATAAATTACTCTTGGGGACATTCCCATAGGACAGTAGAAGACAATTTTTCATAATGAGAACAATTAGCCACTGAATAATCTCTCCAGCGAGGTGTTGGATTCCCCGATGCTGGACACTTAAGATTTAGCTGGACAGGGTGCTGGGCCATCTTGTCTAGACAGTGCTTTTGCCAAGAAAGGTTGGACTAGATAATCCTTGAGGTCCCTTTCAACCTGGTGTTCTATGATTCTATGATTTAAGTAGACAATTAAGAGGCAATTAAATAACCTACATTATCGTTTATAGCTAACAACTATTCACACTATAGCTAAAAGCATAAGTATTTATGCATGAGGCCTTATTTCAAAAAGTTATGCAGAGACATAGGAATAAGTTTTTCTGAAGGGGACTTGTTGTATGAAGGGAAAATAAAAGCTATTTCTGGTATCCTTCTTAGAAACTGTATTTTTTCTTTTTCTTTGGGTAGAACAAATTATTAAACAGACAGCTTTTGTCCTTGTCTTTTTTTTTTTTTGAGTGTAACATATAGCTTTCTTTGTTGAAGTCCAGTGATTGTACAGCCTGTTTGCTTGAGGTCTGCCTTACAATTTGTAAGTATCTTGTCTTATACTTTTGTCGTGGTTTAAACCCAGTCAGGTAACTCATTCGCTCACTTCCCCCCCTTTCTTGCCCTCCCCCTGCTCTCGGAGGGATGGAGAGGAGAATTGAAAAGAATGCAACTCCCACGGGTTGAGATAAGAACAGTTTAGTAACTAAGGTATAACACAAATCACTACTGCTACCACCAATAACAATTATGACAAAGGAAATAACAAGGGAAGAGAATACAACACCTCAGCACCAGCTGACCGATAACTCGCCCCCCAAGCCCGACCAAGCTCCGACCGATACCTCCTCCAACCCTGCAGTCTCCCAGCCCTTCCGGCTAACTCCCAGTTACATCCTGGGCATGACGTGCTGTGGTATGGAATACCTCTTTGGTCAGTTTGGGTCAGGTGTCCTGTCTCTGCTTCCTCCTGGCTTCCCCTCCTCCCTGGCAGAGCATGAGACTCACAAAGTCCTTGGCCAAACCAAAACATCCTTGTTATCAGCTCTGTTCCCGAGCTGAAAGTCAAAACACTGCACTGCACCAGCTACCAAGAAGGAGAAAAAATGACTGCTACTGCTGAACCCAGGACAACTTTGGTTAGTCATAAAAGTGACTTTGGAAGCTCATATGTTGTCTCTGAGGTCTTGAACTTAATATTGTGAATAAATCATTGTATATGAAAAAACCCTTTAGAACATGGTTACTAAATTTAGAAATTTGTGTGGTGTGTTTTTTTTAAATTTTTGTATACGCATAATCGGAATGTTTTATCATGAGCTCTATAAATTTGAGGTGATCCATGTGTATGATGTTATAAATTTTTAACAGTTACTACTGATACTTTACATTTGTATTTTATCTCAGTTATTTTATATATTATCACTTATTTTATTTATTACGTGACAAATTCACTTGGTAATATTCAATGTATCAAAAGTTTCTGAAAAATAATAATAAACGAATCAGAAAAAAAAGCCACAGAAATGTCTCTAATTCAGCTTTTTCAACAAAACACTTTTTTTTTCTGTTCTTCTTAACAATCTCATTAAAGTAATGAGTAACTAGTGAACATATTTAATTAGCCTGATCTGACTTTTTTGGTACAATCCATCTTTACTATATTTTTTTTTTCAATCCTTCTGGCTAATTTTCAAGTGGTACAAATTAGAAGTTCATGTCAGTCTAGTAAAAATGCAACCAACATAATATTTAATCAAAAATAATATTTTTTATGCATTAAACAATGTATTTTTTTCCATTTAAAGTTCTCAAAAAGAATATATACTGTTAATTTACATTCATACACTATGGACAGTAGAGTTATGTGGATGTTGGTGCTCTGATCAACTTATGAGAAGAAGTGTGAAGCAATTTTTTTTTTGGCAATTTGGGTGAAAGTTGCATTCTCCCATGATTTTAATTCCTGAATCTTTTCCTGAAATGAAGTGTCTCATCTTGCAGAGCAGAAGTTAACTCCTTTAGGGAAAAGAATTTCTACTTCTGTGTTTAAAGTTCAAGAGCAGGATGTGAGCACTTTGAAGGAGTAATCTTGGATTTTTTTGTTCCTTTTATTTTCTTCCACTAATGAATGTATATTATGTTGGAGCAAAGGTAAGTGTCAAATCTAGTGATGGGGACATGTACACAAGAAGGGATCATTCTGAATTTCAGTTTCTATGAGTGTGGAATAATAATTTTAAATACTACAGGAGTTATTGGAACAGAAAATGAAGTTCAGGACTCTGGCTGCCATATGAATGCTCGAACAAGTAGCTGAAAAGCAATACTTATTCTTGAGCTTTGGCTCGGTAAGTGTACAATTATTTTCTACCTCATAAAATGGTTTTAGCAAGTCAGGGTGAGAGTACCCTGCACATAGATAGCTCAGTTACTGTTCTGGAAAGCTTGAAATATGGGATAAATTCATCTCGGGTCAAATAGGGGAACTGAACATGATAATCACATATACTGAGCCACTGGGTAAATGTTGCTGCTCAATGATATAGGGAGAGAGGTTTTCCCTATGACATTTAAGAATAATGCTAAAGAGTCACAGGCTTGAGGAGGATGGTTGGACCTTCTCACAGTAAGGACTAAATGCTTACATGGATTTTCACAGGCAGAAATTTAAGCTGCAGGGAGACTTTAACGCCAAGAATTAGGTCGAGCATAAAAGGCGAGGTTTAGGATAAGCGCAAAGAGAGTCTTCCATTAAAAAACTGCAGACACAACAAAGATACAAACATCTTTTAATTACCTCAGTGCTTGGTAATACCTGAACAAATTTCTTCTTTGTTGTTATTGTTGCTGTTGTTGTTCCTTACGAAGGAGAATCTCCCTCACCTTTTTGGGCTGGATGCCTCCCTTGACCCTTCTAAACATACTGAGATGATTTACAGCTGTGTTTTAAACAGCCGTTTTAACAGCAGGGGAGGATAGATACAGGATGGGCTGTAAGAATTGTAAACAGTCAAGCACATATATCCTGGGATGATCTGCCTTTTATGCTATTTCTCCTTTTCCTTTGTTTATTCCTCTTTTTTTTTTTTAATGTGCAAAATGAACACTGCTCTATTAAGGATTCAAAATGCATGTTTAGCCCCTGTACACAAGCACACCTGTATTTCAATATTTTACCATTGTAAAGTGGCTCATTAAAGTTCCTATGCTGAGCAAAGGGTCATTTTGTTGAAAATAACTTGGGACATAAAAGTGAGAATAGGAAGTGAAAGTTTCAAGGTGACTGTGACATTTAAAAATCTAGGGCCACAGATATTTCTGGCTAAATGCCTTATCTAGGCCTGATTGTCTCTTTATGTTTGGGTCATATTTTTCATTCAAGCAGAGTTGCTAAAGCAGTAGATAAACTATTCTTTCATCCTCATCCAGCTGACCCTGCTAGGCAACCACATATTTAAGCCCTATATTTAAGCCATTCTTTTGATGTAAACTGCCTTCATTTTGGCAGTAGGGACTAAATAAATCTAAATTATTCATATAAAAAGTAGTTGTAGTATAAATATGGATTAAAATGTGCTGAAAAATTCCAGTATTGAAATGTAGACCATCCTGCCTCACAGATTTCTATTTTTAATTCACGGAGATTACATAATTTTGCTTTATTCTCCAAAGCTTAGTTTGCTCTGCAAAGCTCATGTAGAAGCTCTCTCCTCTGTTTCTACAGCACTATATATTTTCATATAACTATCTACAAGTCTCAAAAATACAAAAAATAATCTCATGGAGAATATCACAATAAAATTAAAGAGTATGTAGCTGACTCCAAAACATGCAATTTATTAAACCACGAGACTGGTTGGAAGTACACTATCCTATAACAAAAGATTGTGGAATGCCAAAGAAAAAAATGATCACATTGACTTTCAGCAGTGTATAATTATTTAGAATATTGGTAGAAGATTGTACTCAGAAACCACTAAAATCAGTGGGAAATCGGTATTAAATACTTCAATTTAATATTTCAATAAGTAATTGGCACAATAAGATTTTTCATTTTTATGGTTTTCTTGCACCTGCTGCTTTCTCTTGCATTCTGGTGATGCTGAGTGGTTACTAAGGAAACAGAGATTCTTGTATTTAATTAGGACTTGTCACATGAAGCTCTTTAAGTTGATTTTTTTTTTTAGGAAAGAAAAAACCAAAACCACCAAAAAAATCCCCCCAAAAGCCACAACCCCCCCTCAACTTTCAAAGTAGTGTAGCTAAAAAATGGTCTGCATATATCTTGCTACTGATAAAAATTTTTCGAATGCATTTCAGATAGCCTGTAGTACCTCTGCTGCATTTGTTTTCCTAAAACAAAGAAACCCCAAAATGCATACATACAATTAAGAGAAAGAATGAGGGTGAAAATAACAGTGAAAATGGCCACTTCTAATTTATCCCTTATTCTGCAATATCACTTCAGAATAAAATTAAAATATATGAAAATAACATTTGAAGTCCATTTAAAGTCCTTCTGTATTATAACTTCTAGCACAGTAGGAAATTATATCTGCATGTAGTTCACTTTGATATCAGTATTTCACATTTCGCTGATAGCTCAGGTTCCAAGATTTCATGTTGAATGAGTTTTCATATTGAATAAACTTTTCAAGGGGACAATTATCTAGCAGCAAAATTCTTATCTGTCAGAGGTATCTATTTCCTCTTCTCCATGTTAAGTAAGTGTTTGCATGATGAAATGAATGTGGCTTGTATAAGTTCTCAGTCACATTGGAGCTATTGAAACAACTTAGGCTCTGTAAAGTTGACTAAAACCTCACAGACAAGGAGTTTTAGACAATCCTACAGGAAACTGATATACTGAAAAATGTGAAGGGAATAATACTCCCAAAGGGAAGATTTTTAAATGAATGAAAGTTTTTCATTTGCGTTCTACCTGCAGTATGCGTGTCTAAGATATGCATCATTAGACAAGCTGGAAAATGAGTAAATTATGTTATTTAACCATTCAGTCATTTTTATTTTTTTTTTTTACACCATTATTCTTAGGTGTTGAAATAAATTTTCCAGAAAATACCAAAAAGTAACCTGAAAAAAGAAGGAGGTGAGTTTGGTTCCGCCCCCCCCCCCCCGTCATCCCCCCCCCCTTCTAATTTCTTTGTTTTCTTTCCTGTTGGTTTCTTCCTGATTTACTTGCTTTGTCACACTTGCTTCAGTTGGTTCTGATCCCAGGGCTGTACAGACAGTATTCTCTCCAGTTCTCTGGATTTTTTTTTGGCTAATCTCATGTTTCTTTCATCAGATGTTAACTTTTCAATGTCCCTTGACTCTCCCTTTTTCTACTATCTTTTGCATGTGCTCCTCTTCCTGCAAAGCTGACTTTGACCTCAATTTTCTCTTCACCCTGATGTCTTAATTTTGTAGTAGGTGCTAATGAAGGACTGATTATGAGAATTAATATCTTAGGAAATCCCAGGAATTCAGAAACATAATAAGCAGTTTTATTCAAGGAACAGTTAGGGAATCTGAAGTAGTCCTATGCCTAGCATCAGCATATTGTTATGTTTAGTGGGGTTTAGTTGTTGCTTTTGGTTTTGTTTCCTTTTTTTTTTTTTTAAATAAATATGAGTTTTGCCAAATAAACAAGCCAGAATGCAAATGGAAGAGATCTCCTGGTTGGAAAGAGAATACAATAATACTGTTAATACAGTTACTATCTTGTTTTATTTATTAGTGAGCTGATGCTTATCAAGTACTAATATTGAGGAATAAACTGTCCACAGTTGTCACCATTAATATTACTTTGTGCAACAAATTAATAATTTCTGATTGTATGCTGTCCAAGGTCCATCAAGAACATTCCTAATTAACATTTTAATAGTGTCAACTTTAGAAAGCATGCAATAAGAATGTGTCATTGGTTAGATATATTGACATCTCTTGCGGTATAGCAGTCCTGGAAATTGCTGTAACTTTGAATAGCAGTAGAGAGGACAAGAATTCTAGGCTAGAGGTATTAGCCAAATAGCTGTCTTCTTCCTGTGCATAGTTCAAATAATGGTCATCAACAGCTTACTAGGTTACAGAAAGAGCAAGTATAGTGTCTCAGACCTGTGTCACTCTATAAGCATGTGGCTTGGCGTGATCACAGGTTTTACAGTCATCCATAGATAGATCCAGTAGATTTTTGATTGAGGTTGCTGGCCAAAGGTGATTTTTCCCAAGTCGCTCTCCAGATGTCAGATTGCAACTTGTCATTTTGACTGATTAATAAAAGAAACTGACTGAGGTGCTGATCACATTACTCCTTATTCTCCCCTTAAGACAGACACTATATAATTTTACCTGTTAGATTTGGCTGGAGCTTTGAATGCTTGGGTTTGCAGCTCATTAATACAGTGGATATTTCATCAAAATAATTAATCTGTGGATATCTAATATTATGATCACAGAGCATATTCTTTTAATATAAAATTCTATCTGTATATTATGTCTGTGATAAATGAATTCTGTGACAGCAGGACCTGTCATTTGTAGAAGAGAAAGTGATATGTCAAATCCTTTCTTATTGGTGAGGTGGACACATCAAAATTGCTATTAGAAATCCAGCATATTTTAATGAAATTATTAGAGCTTTAGTTATGATTTAGGAATATGACTTTGTGTATGTGTTTTTTCATCTGATGGATGGTTACTTCAGTGATGCCAAATACAGGAATTTTAAAAAGAAAAAAAGACACATCCTTAAACTAAATTTAGTTTAAATTACTTTTATTTGTAACACAGCTATTCTCTTTCTATTCATATACTAGTCTCATAAATGTATTTCCCAAACAATGAGAAATTTGATTCACTTTTACAAGTGTTCTTGAAGGCAATTAAGATCACATGTAATTTAAATACATCCCCCTGTCCTTTGAACAGTAAAAAGTTAAAGATGGAAAAACAAACCCCAAACCCCAAACATGTAAAATAAGTTGCACTGCTTTGATTATAAATTGAAAGACAAAATCAGCTGCTTCATGCATCTATGTGTTTGTGTAATGTAATATAATAATTCTCATTGGATTTAGTTTTATAAAGATTTGCATAATTTTTCAATGCTGCTTAAAGATTGTCACAATGTAATTTATATTCTGTTTAACAACTATGCTGAAATGCATGTGGAAAGAAATATTATCTGCACATTATTTGTAATAGCTTGTCCAGAGATCAGGGATCAGGATGCATGTAGATATTTCATTCCCAGCTACTCTTTATCAAAGATGGACTGCTCCATATATCTTTTAGAAGGGAAGTTTATGATGTTCTTTAATAACTTCTCCAGTAGTGCAAGACCTTATCATGTAAATTATCTTGTAACACTTCATTCTAGATGTGCATAATTCAGTTCGCTTAGTGATAGAAAAGTGTACAAGTTATGGGAGAAATAAATAATCTCACTCTTGCTCTCTTACTCGTAAGAATATAATTACCAGGGTTGTAACCTTGACCTTTGCTATTTGTTGGTCCTTGAAAAGGACTGTGACTGAGTAGCATTCCTTTTGCAATTACATGTAACCTACATTTTAATAGTGTTTCCTGTTGTCAAGCAACAAATATTCAGGCAGTTTTTAATGTTCTACAGGTTAAATTAATAGAACTGATCTAAAATATTCCTGAGGGTGGTGGTAAATAGGTGCTGGACTATCTAGTCTAGGCAGTGCTTTTGCCAAGGAAGGTTGGACCAGATAATCCTTGAGGTCCTGTTCAACCTGGTATGCTACGATTCTACATGTGAAATGAAATGCATTACAATTTATCTTCCTCTACAATCAAACTGAATACTATCACAATAATACTATTGTAAAGTAGCAGAATAAAGTAGCAATTAAAACATTCATTTTTTTGTATGTGCAGTTAATATTTTAGGAATATAAAACACATCTTTATGCTCTCATGTTACATTTTTTTAATATATATATATACAATGACAGCTTATTTTCTTATGTGTCAGACAGTAAAGTAGATCATGCTGTCATGCATTTACCTTTGACCATTTAAATCTTTCAAACTGTCATAAGTATATACATTATTTATGTAGGAGGGTAAGATTATAAATACAGAACACTAAACAGCCTGTAAGAGAACTGTTGTTTTTACATTTTTCATTCTCTTGAACAAAGTGAAGTCTCAGACAGTCAGCTTTTGTTTGTACTGACACGATATACTACTGGCCTTAGGACATACATGCAATCAATGAATTGGAGCTCACATTTAGAAAAGGAGAAAAAAACCTAGGAAGTGGGGCAGGTGAGCTGGGAAATGCGGAATTGTACTAACTACTGAACATGACTAGAAAATTAATGTCAAATATTGCTCGTGCACTTTGCATCATTGTAAAATTAAAAAAGACTCAGAGTTATAATTTCTCACATAAGCTTGAATAAAATGATAATTAGAATGAAATCTACATTGCTCACACAAATATCATTCCTGGTTTAAGGAATGATAACAATCACAATGATGTAGACAGTATATTTAATAGAGAATTATCCCATGTGGTTGGTTTTCATTTGATAATTCTCAAAGTTCACTATCAAAACTATTCAAGGGACTACATTGGTTTTAATTAAATTTTAATCAATAAATAGCTTTTAATCGGTAAAGATCATCTCAATCAGGAAATAACTCAGTGAATTCAATCTGTATGGAGATTATGCCATGTGAAATATTATTGAGTATCTCACTCCCTGTTAAAGAAGGAAGAATATAGTACACAGGAAATCTGTCATCCTTAATTCAGTGGGTATATGAAAATGATAATCAGTTTCCTTCCTCCTCTATAAGAACTTCTGAAAAGTTTTTTTCTGTTGATGCAAAACATATCTGATTGCAGAATTTGAAAACTAAGTGCTATGGAAAAAAACTCTATTCTCTTCCCACTCTTATTTAGGAATAATTCTAAAAAGTTACAGACTAATAACTCTTAGCCATAGAAGCAACATCCATCTAAGGACAGTGAAAATGGCATATTTTTTTCATGTTCAACACCATATTGCTATCACAGTTTTGAAGGTGAAGATGTTACTTAGCTATGCAGTTTTTCAGAGGAATAAAACCGCGTATAGTCATGTCCTTCATTACTTTGCTTTCACCAATTTTCTGTTATTTCCATAACAAAGGTAATTCATCAGGTAGTCTAGCGCACATTTTTGTTCTGGAAGTAAATATACTGAAACTTTACCATATATATTGTTGCATTGATATAAGTATTTTTGTATTGCTTAAGAGCTTCCATGTCTATTTTTAGTCTGCCTTTTCACTTGAAACCTGTCATCTCCACATGCTGATGTTGTTCTGGGCAGCTGAGATACCTTGGCCAGGTATTTCAAGTGCTATTATCCTTGCGGCCTTCTGTCCTTGCACTGGTGCAGTGTAAATCATTGTTACAATTAACATGAGAAAAGGAATGTTTTCTATGTCTACATCATCCTATCTGTCCAGTTCTTACTGCATCGGTTTATAGTTTCAGTTTGTCATAATGTTCCCATCTCCTTCTCCCCCAGACTCGTTTTCTCGGTTGTTAATTCCATGCCACAAGCAAAACAGATAATAAGCAAATAATAGTACTTTTAATATCCAAAAAACAATACCCAGTAATAGATGTGTTTAAGATCTAGCAGCCAGATAGCACACGACAACTCTACCTAGTTAAGCAACCTTGCCAGTAGTGTCATGAAACAAAGACCAATAGAAAACTTCAGTGAGTGTCCACAAAAGGTATTATTGTACAATGTAAAAAATGCTGTTTGTTTGTTTTTTTGATTTGTTTTGGATGTGATTGTGACTTCTTGCTGTGGAGGAGAGGAATCCCAGGAAAGGACTCTCATTAGAGGGCCTCTGACACTTCCTGCATAACTTCTTCCCTCTTCTTTTTGCAAGATGACCTTGAAGTGGATATATACCATCAGAACAGGATCAGAGGAGTGACGCTTTGTGTGTATCAACTTACCTCTACTTTCCTTAATCAGCAGGATTTTTTATTTATTGCAGGTTGAAGCAGGTGATCCTGCCCCTCTGCTCTGCTCTCATGAGACCTCACTTGAAGTACTGTGTACAGTTCTGGTGTCCACAACATAAAAAGGACATGGAACTGTTGGAACAAGTCCAGAGGAGAGCCACGAGGATGATCAGGGGATTGGAGCACCTCCTGTATGAAGACAGGCTGAGAAAGTTGGGGCTGTTCAGCCTGGAGAAGAGAAGGCTGCATGGAGACCTCATAGCAGCCTTCCAGTATCTGAAGGGGGCCTATAAGGATGCTGGGGATGGACATTTTACTGGGAACTGCAGTGATAGGACAAGGGGTAACAGGTTCAAACTTAGACAGGGAAGTTTATATGGGATATAAAGAGGAAGTTCTTTACTGTAAGAGCGGTGAGGCACTGGAATGGGTTGCCCAGGGAGGCTGTGAATGCTCCATCCCTGGCAGTGTTCAAGGCCGGGTTGGACAGAGCCTTGGGTGACATCGTTTAGTGTGAGGTGTCCCTGCCCATGGCAGGGAGTTGGAACTAGATGATCTTAAGGTCCTTTCCAAACCTAGTTATTCTATAATTGTATGATTCTATAAAAGGGAAATGGAATGAACTTCTTAAGTAGAAATGTAAAAACTGTCTAACTTCTCTTGCTTATGCAACGGCTTATGGAGCAGAAATAATAGAACCAGCTATTCTCTTATTTTGACAATAACATTTACTCTTTTGTAAATAAGCTTAGAAGACTGTGTTATTTAAAATTATATCAAAGAAAACATGTCACTCAGGTTTCTAACTATGGCTTTTGGTAAAGAGGAATGATCAGTCAATTTGATATTGCTCTGAGAATAATTGTTCTAAACAATACATATCCAAAAATCTTTTAGGTGAATAACTTGTCACTGCATGAGAGTAATGAGCACATTCTTACTAGACAGACATGTAACTAACAAACTTTATGTTGTTTAGTATATTTCATGTTAACACAGGAGGTAATTATAGCTCCTTCTATATGGGCAACTACGTAAACCATTTTATTTCCACAGAGGTTTGTAAAGTCTAGGCTGTTTCTATTATAATATTTACATTGTTCATGCATCTTGTTCTTACTTAAAAGCCTGAATGTGGTTTTAAGCCAGAGAGTCTGTGTATAGACATCCAGCCTTCAGTTTTTTGTCTGATTCTGGTGCATGAATGAATTTTGTACAAAGGGTTTGGAATTTTATTTGTGCAGGTTGCATAAGAGTAAGAATTTTATTTTATTCTCAAAAACTTAGTGTCAGAAAGTTTTCAGACTTGGTCTAAACATTTTATCTCTGAAGTGCTTTCTTAGCTTATAACATGACCTTTAGAATTTTGTTTCTTTGCAAAGTCTTTACCATGATTAAATTGCTTTTTCTTACCTGATTTTAGCACAGTAACACTGACTCATGCGTACAGACTTCACCTCTATACTCAAAATTAGCTGCATTGTATTTTTGTTTGATGGTTTAGAAGACAGAAAACATCGATTTCATTTAAAAAAATAGTTGTTCCCCATCTAAATCTCTTCTTAGCTTTCTCAGCTTCTTTTATTTGCTATTAAACTCAGGTGAAACTGTGCATACAGAGAAGTCTTGGGAGTGACCATGAGTGTCCTGGGTATGTGTGTCAGTTTCCTATCAACTTTTATCTAACCTTTGGCTAGATAAAAAGCTAGCCTAAAACTTAGCCTTTCACATGAAGGTATAGAAGAATCTTCCAATTTCTTTCATCCATAACATTTGAAAATACCAACTCTTAGTTATAGAGACAACTAAAATTCTGTCAAAAGCCTCTCTTGTCTACTACTTTTATAAACAGGAGAGTATATTTTTTTCTTCAGAGATATGTTTTTGACTAAAACTGGCTATTGAATTGAGGGTAAGGATAAAATTAGACTCTGAGCACAGCAGCCTTCATAATTACTGCTTACTCCAGATTTACATTTTGATTTGCAAAAGAGTATCAACCTGATTAAGCAGATGGTCACTCTGCTGTAGTACCCATCAGTGTCATATCAAAAAGACATCAAGCAATTTTGGAAAATTTGTGATACAGCGCCCTGATCTCAGCTGTAACAGTTATTTTTCTCCTTCTTAGTAGCTGGTGCAGTGCTGTGTTTTCGATTTTAGCCTGAGAACAGTGCTAAAAGATACACCTATGTTTTTAGTTGTTGCTAAGTAATGCTTACCCTGATCAAGGACTTTTTGGTCTCATGCTCTGCCAGTGAGGAGAGGCACGGGTGGCTGATAGGAAGCAGACACAGAACACCTGACCCAAACTAGCCAAAGGGATATTCCGTACCACAGCACGCCATGCTTGGTATGGAAAACTGGGGGGCGTTACCTGGAAGGCCCAGATTGCTGTTTGGGTCAGGCCTGGGTATTGGTCAGTGGGTGGTGAGCAACTCATATTTATTGCTTTTTTTCCTTTCCCCTTTTAGTTTTATACTCTCTCCCCTTGTTATTTCCCTTATCCTTATTATTGGTGGTAGCAGTAGTGGTTTGTGTTATACCTTAGTTACTGGACTGTTCTTTTCTCAACCTGTGGGAGTTATATTCTTTCAATTCTTCCCATCCCTCCAGGAGCTGGGGGGGAACAGGAAGGGGAATGAGCGAGCAACTGCATGGTTCTGAGTTACCAGCTGGGCTTAAACCATGACAAACAGTCTGGAAAATGGCATTACATCCTTACTGAAAGTGTCATGTTATCAAATTCCAATACCTGTACAATACTTCCACATAAAAAACCTGTCATTTGGAAGCTGGTTGTATGAGCAGCTATCCCCCACAGCATGTATGTTCCAGCAAGATCACTGAGAATTACACATAAAAAGAACTCTATCTATGTTAAGATGTCTCAGTTTTATCTCTGTGTCTTTGGTCCTGGTTCAGCTTTGCCTCAGACTCAGACATACTGAGGAAGATGAACAGAGCTGAAGTTTTCTGGTAAAATTTGGAATTTTGTTTTTGATGCACAGATGTTTTTAGGTGGAATCCTGGTATTTCATTCTTTCAACTTTGTTCAGAATAAGAGATGTAGATGTATATGCATGAAAAATAACAGCTCTGTGTCTCTGATTTTTATAGATTAAGTTTACAATGTTTAAAAAAGTCTGCAATTTGCATATCTCATTTCTAGCAATATATTTTTCATAGAAATCCAATTAATAATCTTGGTTTCTTCTTTCAGTCATATATACCTAGTATACAGTTCAATAGTGCTTTTGCAAGAAAGGGATTTTTAAATATATTAAGCATCTGAACTGAAAAATTTCTGAAGAGTTAAAAAAAATCCATCTATGCTATGCTTCTTGTTGATGAAGTGAACAGGGTTGAGACAAAACATGGAAACATTTTTTTATACTGTTTTCCATAAGATGGAGGAAAGCCCATATCAAATGTATTTTGAAGAAAGGAAAAATCAATTTTATATGAGAACTAATACTTTCTTTTTTTTTTTCACTTAGCCAACATATTCCAATGGGAGTATAAACTGCATTAAAGGTTTTCTTGTAAAATATCTGTTTCCTTCCACTTTCAAAATCAGATTTGTGGGTTCAAAGTCATTACTAGAAATGAGACATGCAACATACAAAGCAGCACATTTTAATGCTTTCTGCATATTTTTTTTCTAACGCAGACACTGCAAAACATCCATTAATAGAAGAGACTGTAAAAATTTTGTCTTAGTTTTGGAAGTTTTCCACTGGAATAAAATCATTCCTACTATCACGATTATGTCTGCAGCACCTCTTGGTCTCTTCTGGAATAAAATGAAAGTGTTTCACCTGAAGAGATGAATTCAAACTTCAGATGAATTCAAAATCAAGCCATCTTTTCTTTCTTAGGTTAAGAGTGCTCAAATCTGAACTCTACACAGAAGACCTGTGAATACTGTGTATTGAAGAGGGGAAATGGGAGGGAAATATGAAGATCTGATTATAAGGGTAACCTCCTGCGTGTTTTTTTGCTGTTATCCTAAAAGAATATGCAAAAATCCTTTTACAGTGATACAAAGACCTAAGGGAACTGACCTTAAGTCAGTTTTGAATTGATTTTTTTGCTTCATCAAATGATTTGTTCTACACAGAGTATACCATGTGTTTTGGTTTAAGATGCTTCAATGAATTAATGTATTCATTGCTTGATAGTGAAAACTGACATTACACATTTATATAACTGAGCTACAATTTTTGGTTGGCCTTTTTTCTCTTGGTTGTTTTTTTCTTAAATCTCTGCTAACTTCAGAGCAATTCTGTTAAATAATAAGGTGGCTGCATGAGCAAAACACATAACAGATGCTAGTTGTACATAAAGCCTGAGCTATAATGCATCTTTTGTCCTGATTTTTGTCATAGGAACCAACAAGGGTTATAACTTCTTCTTCCACAGACATATCCCTTGGTTTGGCTGTATATTTTTTCATTGCAGTTCTAATGTAAAGTACAGTATAATGAGTCATGAGATTTGTTTTAAAATAGCAAATACGGGCAGTCATTTTGTGTAGCTGTTTTTGAACAGAACTAAGTGCAAACAAAATGCCCTAGTGTCTAGATTCAACTTTTTAATCCACACTAACACTTATATCATCATAGATATCATATTATTACTTAGGATAAGTAATCACTTAGTACTTAGGTTAACTCAGATATGTCCACAGATGTAGTAATTAGAGATCTCAACTGTTAAATAAACATGCCATTAGTTACATTGACCTGTAATAGATGAGACTAATGCCAAGTTAAAAATATGATCAGTTATGAATATACTTGATACATGGAATTCAGAAAAAGTATAAAGCTTATGTAAATGCAAGGCATATTGTATGTATGTGTAAGCACAAAGTTACTTTATGAATTTCTAAAGGAACTAAAATAGCGTGGGTTAAAAAGGAATCAACGAATGCTAAATGATAAGAAAACCAAAGGATTTGCTGTCTATAGATAGGTTTTGTGAATGTCTTACTGTAGCAACAAGTATAGTTTATAACTGATTATTAGAATCATAGAATAGTTAGGGTTGGACAAGACCTTTAGATCATCTAGTTCCAACCCCCCTGCCATGCCCACACTAAACCATGTCACCCCAGGCTCTGTCCAACCTGGCCTTGAGCACCGCCAGGGTTGGAGCATTCACAACTTCCCTGGGCAGCCCATTCCAGTGCCTCACCACCCTTACAGTAAAGAACTTCCTCCTTATATCGAATCTAAACTTCTCCTGTTTAAGTCTGAGCCTGTTACCCCTTGTCCTATCACTACAGTCCCTAACGAGTAGTCCCTCCCCATCATACCTATAGCCCCCTATTGGTTTGATTCAGATAAGGAATAAATTATAATGGTACTATTTATGAATACCTTGATGTATTGAATATAGAATCAGTACTGAAATCACATAAATCAGACCAGAATATGCAGGAATCAACACTCCTAGCAATGTCTTCAGTGGTAGTGAAGAGCTATGCAAGTAACAAGAGGTATGCAAACAAGAAGTATGCAAACAGCAGAGTGAGTTAAATTTGTTAAAACGTGAAAAATAGATTGTATTCAGGGCCAGTTTTTGGAAATGATGTGCTAGACTGATGGTCAGGATTACTTCTCTCAACTCTTTTTTTTATTTTGCATGTGACTGCACTGTAGCCTTTATTTCTAGTACTATGGTAAATCAAATCATAAGTGTGGAGGAATTGTGTTTATTTGTTTTATGATTAAAAAGTCACAAAACAGAGTTATGGTTGAGCTGAAAATAAGATCATGTGCTCCAGCTTCTCTTATGTTTGTTCTTTAGGATACTCTCTCTCAATAACTTTCACTTCTTTCAAAGGCAGAATCTTTGTGGGACAAACTCAAGCTGGTGTTTTTTTTATACATGCTGTATAAAAGAAGTGCCAGTCCATTACTAGCCAATTTCTGGTATATTCTCTGCAATACTGCTGCATTTTTTTTAATTAATGAGTTTGCATTTCATCAGCATCTGCGTGTTTTACTGGTTTAACAAGTTGAGGTATCTGACCCTTCCATATCTCCTAATTCAATGGAAATTTCACTGTGGCTTGAAAGGAGAAAAGATTTTATTTTTCAGTTTCAGCTTTATAATCACTAAGGTTTTTTCAACTATTCTGTCTGCATAGTGTTGTATAGGTCTTCAAAACTAGTAGCAATCTTTTCCTACTTTTATAAGAAATAAGAAGAGCAGCTGTGTTCTGAGTTATGATGTTATGTCATGGTACTTCTAACAGTAGAGGAGTTTATGTTAATGTTTAAAACAACATTCCCCTTTTCTCCTACTTCCTTTCACTCTTTCTCTTTCTCTTACCTTTTTCCTTTCCCTTTCCCTCTCCCTCAGTAAAATCCCAAACTGTCATTCATGGCGTGTTTAGCCAGAGGTTTCAGGCTACATTTTAACCGTACATGGTATACGACCCAGAGCAAACCTTCCAGTCCATGGTACATTATTTCATGACTACCAGTCCTGATGAATGTGCTATATGAATTTGTTTACAAATATAGACATGACTGTAGTGAGTTCATATCATTTTCAACTGCTGTGAAAATATTTGTTATGATAACAGGTTTATGACATTTCATATTCTGTGCATTAACCATCAAAAGTACTATATAGTCCTTGAGAGATAATGGTAAATAGAATTACATTTGATTTTATTAGTTTTTTGAAATTTCATTTGCTAGCAACAATTTTTCATGATTGCAGCTTTAGTAATCTCTAAGCAAACAGAGCAACGAAAAGGCAACAGAATGCAGAATATTGACAAGGCTAAAGCAGTACATGCAAGCTGCAGATTCTGTCGTCTCCCTTAAAATTTAAGGCTAAATTCTCATGACTAAGACTACAGTCCTGTGAATGTTCTGTCTGTACCTAATGTCATACATCAAGATACCTTATCTGAGAAAAATATGATTATTCTTGTGTCTTGGTGCTCTTTTTCTTTGTTTTCTTTTGCAAGCATCTGGCATTTTGAGAAGCAACAGTAGATGATAAATTCATAGTCTAGTTACAGAGCACTTCAACAGAGCCAAAGGGGATGTAATGAATTCTTTTTAGGTCTTTTGCATTGAATGTATACTCATGTATGAGTGAAAATCTCAATTCACCAGACTGCAATACAGAAAACTGTGTCTCCATTATTGTAAAGGATGTTTATGACTTCTGTGAACTGTTAGGATATGACTGAGTACAGTCCAATGTCGAAGGAAAACTGTATCTTTACACTTAATCTGCTGGAGCCAAGAAAGTTGTTTAGAATGTCAAATAACTGTGTGTTCCTTGTTGTCTTCTTTTTCTTCTTTTTTATAATTCAATAATTTTTTTTCTATTTTGTTGCATGATCTTAATTCAGAACTTTTCTAGAATTTTAAGTGGCTATGTGTATCTTTAATACAATTAAGTTGTTATCTGTCATAATTTTTGGTGCTTCTGCAGCATCAGTCCTTCATATGATTCTATGCCTTCTCTTTGTCCACACTGTGTTTGACTAGGGAGCCAGGGAGCTCAGAACAGAATTTAGCACATCAGTTATCATTCTTAAAGTGAGATTTTACCTAGCAGAGTGATATGAGGGCTGCTTTAACAAATGACAGCAATGATCTGCTGAAGACACAATTAATGTCTGTGCTAAAATCCATGGGGTCTAAGTATCACTGTTTTGGTACTATATACTAGCTTCTTCCTGACATTTTTTTTTTTTTTTGTCTTTCATTTGCTTTTGGTAACTAGGACTTCTACTCTGCAGCTGCAAGGTACTTTGGATAGTCGTTGATTTACCTTGGTCTTGTGTATCAAATTACTGTGAGCTGTTTTGTGGCTTTTGCTTGTTCAAGTGGAATACAGATAATGCAATCATCTAAAGCACTTGGTTTCAATTGCTAATCTTTGACATAAGTCATGAGAAGTATGAGGTTTAGTGTTTTATTTGCTTTTTTTTTAAGGATTTGTTCAGCTTTCTATCTTACAAGCGTAATGTCATCCAAATGTATAATTTTGATGACAGAGCTGATGAATGGGAAAAGCTTAATGGGAAAGAGGAAAAACAAAATAATTGAGCAAGGAAACTAGAAAACCATTTGGCTGTCATATCACTAGGTTGGTTGCCAAGGTAAATTTTCTGTTTTCTGCTGTTAAGTGTTTTACTTTAAAAGCAGATAACAGTGATTTCAAGCACAGATGAGAGAGCAACAAATATATTTGCTATCTTTTTACTTCTTTTGGTCTGTAGGTGATCAGTGATGGCATATGATCACACCAATTGCAACTGGATTTAAACCAAGTTTGAGGTACTGGACATCATACAAGTCCCCCCCCCAAAAAAAAAAAAAAATAAATTTAAGTGTTCCCCATAAGATTTTGCCTTATTTGGGCAGAACTAGGTATGTTATTGAAGAACTTGTTATGCTTTCTGTTAAAAGAATGCATTTTCATTTGACTAACAGTGTGCATGTTTCCCTAGAATGTCAGTAGGTATTGCATTCAGATACTTTCTGCTATGCTTTCTAAAAGACTAATAAAATTGACTATAGGTTGTTGGAATAGATAAAACCTGAATGCCTGTTTTAATGATATTCCTAATGATGTTCAGATGTCAGATTTTTTTACTAAGCCTGAGTAAACTGATGTGCGTTATAAAAGTTCAAGGCTGATGCCAAAGAAAACCTTATCTGCCACTTTTGATACTTCAAGTGGTAGGCAAGTTTTATCCTGCACTGCAAAATAGACATAAGGCATATAGTAAATTGTCCTGCATACCAAAATATGTATTCATTGTTGGTCAGCATCATAAAATTACTGTTAATTTGTATCTACAATTATTCTCATTAATATTTCCAGAATTTAATCTGAAATTAAGTGTGGAACACCTTCATAATTAATTTCTCATTAGGCGTAAATCTTCAGAGCTTTATTGGAGCTGTGTTGGATAATCTGATGTTCATCTGCTTTATTCAGGAACTTATTGTGGTTTATCACAAATTCTTCTGAAAGGTTGTTAGTAGACCTGTGACATTCCCTGCATTCCTTACAACACTGATCCTTAAGAACTGAAAAAATATTTCTTTTCAGGGAGGCTCTGTGATAGATGTCGCAGAGAAGCAACAGTATGCTGCTTATAAAATTGCAGTAAAAGCATTTTGAATCATTTACATTTATCGTTTGCCTATGTGCAAAACGTGGAAGCATAACAATTACTTCGTTACAGTCCTAGTCCAGGAAAGTTGGTAAACAAACATTTAACTCAAAGCAGCTGAGTAGTTCTAATAACGTAACTGATCTTCCTTACATGCTCAGTTGTTTAACTGTTTACTTAGAGGAAGGATTCCATTGCATTTCTATGTCTTCTGTTTTTCTCTTGTCCAATTTCTGCCTTGGAATGAAGGCGTAATTAAGATGAAAGTCAGTCATATTCTTGGCCATTAAAAATTCAAATGAGCTAGTCATAAGAATGCAGAAAGTGGTCTTAATACACCAGATATTTTAGTGTTTAAATAGGAGCTGTGTTTCATTCAGTGTTACAGAAGTTAGGTCATTTAATACAGTGATGAGGAAACTGCATCAGTAATTACTCTTATGCATCACTAGCCTTACTGAAAAGCACAAATTATAAGTATATTCAATTTGGTTAAGATGGCCTCTAGATTAAATGCAAAACTAAACCCCAGAAATCCACTAAACTACACAACCCTATACAATGACAGATTGCCACGCTGATAAATGTTTGCATTACATTAAATAAAAATCATCTGATTTTTCAGGTCGCATCCTTTGTTCATAGTGATTAAATGAATAAAATTTGCCTGGATCTATTCTGTATAACTTCACTGACTTCCCCCAGTATCAGCTGCCTCTGACTGGCTTCTCTATTTGTCCAAAAGCCAGAGGAGTGCAAGGAGGGAGTGGCGTGACCCCACCGTTTTCCCATCTTATGGCTGCCTGAGTCTGCTGCTCTGGTCATGTTGTACAGGTCAGGACTGCATTGCACAGGGGAAGACAGCAGGAGAAATGCAGCGCTGCTACACCAAACTGAAATAGGAGCAGTAGTGTAAAAATGGCATAACTGATAAGAAATGTGGAAATACATATATACAACTTTGTTTTGTTTTTTTTTGAGTATGCTTAATTGGTATATTTGAGTTTCAGCAATGTCCTTTCTGGTTTATAGATTTTCTTAATAAACAGTATATCATCTGAAAATGTATCATGAGAGTGATAAATGTACAGCAGTCTTTCAGTACTGTCTATGACAAGTAATTGGAAAAAAAATGGGAATAGAAACCCAGCTTTGTTTGTTTTTTAATCTTTCCTTTGAAGTGTCATTGTTGATTATTAGCTACTGAAAGTAGTCAGTGCAGTGCTCCTTATTGTTCCTCAGGTACACACATGTTTAATTGTTTCAATTACATTTATAATTTACTGTTTAAAAACTGTTTACAGTATTCATCCCTCCTTCTGCAGACGCTTGTCTTACATGCTTCTGATAACATAGCTGTTTTCTTTGAAATGTTCTCTCCCGCCAACAAAGTGGAATTATTTTTATTTTTTTTAAAGTTAATGGTAAAAGGATTAAAATAAAAATCACTAATAAGAACGTCATTCACAATTTACATACCCTTTGCTGTACCCAGAATCTTGCTTTAATGCACAGTTCTTGAAAAAAAATGTTCTCCAATGAATTGCTTTTGTTCAAAGCAAGTGTTTTTGATTGCTGAAAAGTTGTTTAATAATGCTGAGACTGCCCATTTCTAAATAGTCAGTAAAATGACATGATTTGGTAAAGTATCGTACAGCAGCAGATTCCCTGAAATCTTCTGTTTAAATTAATCCTGGTGCAACTTTCAGTGTTCTTGATCATTCTGCCTTTTAGGGCAAGTCTCTTCAACAGTTAAGATAGTTCTGCTAATTAATGGTGTGAATTTAAAAAGCATTAACTTCCTATATGGAAATCTCTTCCCCTCCCTCAAAAAGATTAAGCTAAAGCAGATTAGCGCTACCTGTCTTTTGAATGAGATAATCAAGAAGGTATTTATTATATTTTGCATCTTTACTTACTTCATCTTAATTTTCTTTAGAACAGAAAACCATGTACTTGTAAATTCTAACCATTTCATCCCTTTATGACTTTCATAACCAATCGTGTTACTGTTACTTTCAATTAGAAAGTGCTCTTAAACTCTGTTGTCTCCCAGGGATAATCAGAACATTACTAGAGCCCTCACTTTATGTGAACAACGACCTGTTCTACTCTTCTTTCCTGAAATCATTTGCTTGTGCCTAAAATGATTCATATCAAAAAGAACATAAAATTCAGATGATGAGATTAGAGAAATGCCAATGAATAGTGCAGTAGAATGGCACAAAGAAAAATGGCAGCACACATGAAGGGTGAACTGGATGATCTTGAGGTCCTTTCCAACCCTAACTATTCTATGATTCTATAAAATGTGATTAAAACTGAGCCTACAGATGTATTTTTCTGGTCACTGTCCAAAGTAGGGGAAATATTTGGATTAATAAATACATATGTGGAATATACCTCAAAATAATCATGTAGAACCTGTTTAAAAGTGGAAGATGAGGGATGGACATGTTATTAAAGTTTTTTCAGTGGTTTCCACTGCACTGGCTTTGCTGAGGAGACACTTCCTGAAAACGTAGGATTGTGTTTTATGGATTGTTCACATGCAGCATTCCATGTGTTTTTTTTTAGATTCTCACTCTCTTCATTCTTTCTTTCTGGCTCAAACCAGCATACCTTTTGCTATACCTGGTAGGATTTTATATAGTTCAGAGGTTTACATTTATACAAAGAACTGGGGGAATAACACTTCTAAGAATCTCTAACTTTCTAAGCCTGGTCAAGCATGGACAATTTTACTTTTCACTGAAATTCAAGAGGAAAGCAGGATTAACAAGATATTACAGAATCAGTTTTCAGGAGAGAGACTTTTGTGCAGCTAATAATTTATATAATCAGTTATATTTTGTGGTAACCTCTATAGAAAATAATTCTAGGCAGAAATCTTTAGTTAATCTAATTCAGTTGAAGTAGTACAGCGTTATATCTGTATAGGAGCAACACCATTTGGGGAAAATAAGTTATCTATTACTTACAGCTTACTCATATATTAATGATAATTTTTGATTGTGCTGTTTGTGAAAGCTTTACAACTGAATAAAATCAAAGAAACTCATTTTGTAATTGTTCATGTTGGAAATCTGAATGAATCTCTCCCCTTCCCTGTCTATGTATTATTCATGAAGGCCTAAAACTGGCCCTCTGCAACCATGAAGGCTACTTTTTTAAAATTCTAATGTAATCCTATTCTTGCGCAATGAATTATGGAGCTATCAGATCAGCACTCATGGTGAGGAATTTCAGATGATTAGAATTCTTAATAATTAGCTCCACCGTGTAAGTTCTGCATTTGCTCATTTGTATGGAAAAATTCTCCTGATGCTCAGCAGATGCCCTACTGTTGTATTTTAATGAACTGAATTTTAACTCCATATCATTTTTAAAAAATTCTTTCCCAACCCCCTTCCAGAATTTTTAATGGAAAAGGGAAAGAAAGCTGATTAAAATTTTAGCATTCTTGTCTGAATCCAAAAAGGATTGTCTCACCAAAGGGGTGAAATATTATATTAAGACAAAAGACACATTTGACTTATTTACTTGTGTTGGAATAAAAGGATATATATCCAAGTGACTTAAACACTTTCATCAAGGCAACTTTCTGTCATTAACTGGCACATTTGTGACCTGAGATATTTTAATAGCATAGATATTTATATTATTTGATTTTTCCTCTTTCTTAAAAAGCATAGGTTAACACTTGATTTCCATAAAAAAATATCTTTTCTGTATTTATAAATTATTTTCTCATTAAAAAATATCTGCATATGTGTATGTAAAATCTGTAAAATAGGAACTGATTATACACATGTACATGAGGTTTTATATGTATACATATATAAAATACATTTTGTGCACAAACAATATATATCATGTATTTTACATATGGTTAATGTAATTGTAATAGATAATCTGTATATATTACACATATAAAATATATGAAGTCTAAATGATATAAAAGTTTTCTTCTGTTATCCATTTCAGTTTTGCGCATTAATCTGAATTTTCTTCTCTAGGTTAAGTTTTGTACTAAAAACCAAAGTAAACCCCAAAAAAGTTTTCCATTGAAGAAAGATTATTTTCTGACTAGATTTACTTGGCCTCATCAATGCAAATCTAGAGTTAGTTGTTTTGCATCAATGAATAATATAATTGCCTAATGCAATGAGAATAAAATTTCCAATCCTAACTTCCTAGAACTCAGTTTAGTGTTCCAGTGATACTAGTTTTATGCCTCAGATATACTTTACCAGTTAGAAATACTCAATTAACTGTATCTCAGTGACTGTGATTTTACTTCTCAGTTTCATTCAATAGTCTGTCCCCACCCCCACTTCCTCTCTCTCCTGTTTCAAGATTTAACCTATCTATAAAGTACTGCTGTATCTATTGACTCAGATCATGTAGGCTATCAGATGTCAGGCTTATAATCCTGATAAGGTTTGGTGCTCAATACAGTCGAAGTAATCCTTTACGGTATAAATAAATGTGAATTTGGCATTCCTTTCTGCCCATTACATTTATGCTTTGGTCCAGCCTGTTTGAAGTGATCAGATCATGAAATAACATCATAAGGAGTGCATAATTATGAAGGCAGTGTGTTTTGTGTAACTTGATTTTTCTACTTTAAAACAGTCATGAAGCTAAATATTCATTGGGAGGAAATAAGTAAAAGAATTTAAAGTGAAAGAGTGGAAAATTAGGACCCTCAGAAAATCAGTCGAGCTTTTGAAGTTCTTGAATTAACTGTTCCAAAACTGAATAAAGAGTTTCTATGCAGAATGTCTATTATGACTACTGAAAGTAAAGAATATTATATGAAATATTGGGGTATCTTTGTATATATATTTCTATATGAACCAAGGGCTCTATCTAGTTTTTTATTGTGGTGTGTTGACCCTAGCCAGCATCTAAGTGCCAACATGTCCGTTCACTAACTTCTTCCCCATCAGGATAAGGGAGAGCATCAGTTGTGGTTTAAGCCTAACTGATAACAAAGCATTTAATAAAATTGTTTCTTACTATTTTTTTCAGTGTAAACTCTCCAGCTATATTTGCTTTTACCCTCTTCCCTCTCCAGTGTCTTTCTTTCCTTGTGTTTCGTCAATTCTGTGTTTTTCATCCTTCTTTCCACACACAGTTCACATGTGCATTTATACATACATTTATATATTTTTCTCCTTTTTTTTTCTGTCCCAGGTGCTGTCTCCATTTTTTCTTTTTGTTTTATCTCGTCTATGTTTTCCTGTGATTGGTAGTTTCACCAACAAATAGATTATGAGATTGTGTGTTGAAAGTGTTCTCATTCCAGTGTTTCTTTTTCAGTCTTGCACATACTGAATACTTAATTGATACAGGTCTTGCTCCTGAATTCAAACTCCAGTGGGATTCTTCCACCAGAAAATAAGGTATGGAACAACTAGCTGAGATCTGAAACATAAGGAGCTAACATTTGCAGACAGCCTATAATAATAGACATTCTGAAATATTTTTTTGTGATTTTGAAAGGAATGACATGCCTGTGAAAGTTGCACAGCTTAATATGTTGATGTAGTACAAGAGAAAGTGGCGCAAGATAGCAAGTCTGTATTACTTTGTCAAAGGAACCCTTTTAAAAAGATGAAATGTCTGAACTTTGTGGAAGTCTAGTTTCAGTTTTACTTTTAAAAGATAAGATCAAGCATCTGCCAAAATGCATTATTCACAGTGAAATATTTCACTGATTCTGTACTGTAGGTACCTCGAGGCCTATATCTTCCGGCAGTATTACTGCAGCAACAGAACTGTCAAGAGGGAAGGGTTATTTACAGTCATTGAGAACAACTCTTCCCTGATGATGGGCAGGCTTTTGAAAATGAGTTTGTGTATTGGAAAATGGAGAAAATTCCCTCTGTATGTTTCATCTCAAAGTTCAGCAGGGAGCTACAGTGAATATTTTTCTCTGATTTTGCTATCTGGCTACCTCTAGTGACATGACCCAGTTCTTCTTTCCTAAACAAAAAAAAAGCCCCCCAACACCCTAAAACCAAAACCCACACCCCCAATTAAAAAAAAAAAGAATAAATTGAAACAGACTCTTTTTCTGCATCTTATCATCTCTTCATTAAGTGTAGATTTTTCTTCCTGATTTTCAGTGTAGCGAAAATTCAGTGAGATAAGATGGACGACAAAATGTGTCTGAATTTTCTAAGTTAAATTTAACCCATGGCTATGATGGATTTCCAAAATTTAAGAAAAATATAACATCTTATACATGTTTTTTAAGGTTTCTTTTTGCTCTGATCAGCTGTGTTAAGTGCAATCTAAGACACAAAATTTATCAGGAATCTATTGAAAAATCCTATATTTATAAACTGAAATGAAATAACTCCCCTAATCCCTAACCACTTTTGGCAGGTCTAGCTGCTGAATCCTACCCAGTTTCTTCTTGGCAGGTCTGGTAGACCTAGAATATTATGGTCAGACTGCTCAGATCATTCTCTTAAAGTTGTAATGCTCTGAAAATTGTTTTCTGGCATTCTTTTCCCACTTTTCATTCAATTTTAGATTTTCAAGAAGGAGGGCCTCTGTGCATTTGTTATTTCAGCTTTGGCTACAGAGAAGCCAGAATACTTGATATTTCTTATACTACGTAGAAACAATTAGAGTTATCATGAAAATGAGAGGCTCTGGACAAAAAAATATATTATTTTCTCCAATTAAAAATTACCCGGATGGATGGGTTAGATATGGAAAATCAGAATCTGAAAGAAATATGAATATGATAGGCAAGTTAACAAATGCCAATTGCTTCTCAGTAATTAACAAAGTAATTCTATTTTCCACAATAAATACTAATTAAAATATGTAGTGCTTATAATCCTTGTTTGCATATGTAATAGAATCATAGACTAATCATAATTCTTACTGGAGATTAAGTCTTGTTTGGCTTAGTTCGAGCTAGTCTTAGTTCTTTTTTTATTCAGGGGAGATACACAGTTATGCAATGACTTATTACAGCCTAAAGCAACCATATAAACCATGAAAAACTACTTTAAGGGAATCTTTTCAAAAAGTTTATGCATAGATTATAGAGGAATCTAAATAAGTTAGCTTATAGCAGTCCCTAAATTTTAAAAAGCTGGAGCTAAGAGGGCTCTCAGTCTGGATTATTAGCAAGAAATGGGTGATATAATCAAAAAAAGAAAATTTAAATAGAGATTGTTTTTTAGGGCTATTATATCATTTTATAAATATAGCAGATGTGCCATTAAATACTGATGTGCAAGTGGCTATTTCGAGCAAGCAAGTAGAAAAAAAATAAAAACCTCTCTCGATGTGTTTTTTTGTTTGTTTTGTTTTGCTGTTTTGTGTTTTTTTTTTTTGTTAAAACTAGACATATAGAGAAGTAAAATAAACACTGACTCCTTTCTCTCAAATCACAAAATAACTCTTGGTGGTAAGCAGCATATCTGAATGATATCTTGCTCTTACTACACTGCTCCAGCTAAAAAGTCTAAGGTCACACACTTATCTTACTCAAAGTATATAAAGGGGAGACCAAGTGAATCAGAGGAAATGCCAAATTTCATCTAGCGTTACATATATAACTTATCAAAGTTTAATTACATAGACTTTAAATATTTACCAAATGGAATCCAAATAACTTCACTGTAATGGAACCAGACAGTATGTTGCACAAGCCTATTGCACACACACAGAAATGTAATTCATGATAGTTTTCAGAGTTATTACTTAATGTTTTCTCATGCACATGGCTGTTGTAGGCTTAATTCAAGAACTACAGGATTTTATGGAGTTATCTTATGCCTCAATTAACATGACCTTTAACAGAAGAGAAAACGTTTTGTCAGTAATGCTTTTTCTTAACCATAATGGAATAGCATGATAAATAGAAGGCACTGCTTAAATATTGTTGCTTTGTATTGAATGGGATGTTCACTGCAGTGTTGAACTTACTGAAGTGTTTTCTATATGTTGATTATTTGAGAAGGAAGTTAATCTTTCCTTCTATACCAAAATATCTCACTTAGCTTTTTAAATCTGATTCTACAGAATACAGAAACTTTCAATCCCAAATATTTTTATCTGAAATAAAACAGAAGATAAAGGAAACAAGCTTTCATAGAGAGTGAGCGTAATTAACTTTTTAATTGAGGCATCTTGTGAATCTATGAGGCTAGCTAGGATGTTATTTATTGGGTGTTAATCCATAAAAAACTTTAGTATTACTGATATATATATATATATAAGTTTTTTCACACACTGCTGTCCTTCTTAGACTTTAATAAAATAAGGTCTTTCTTTAAGGTAACAGGATTTGTCATTAATAAAAATCCCAAACACTGCAATACTATTTTCAGACTGAATAAGAACTCAGTATTGGTGATGGAATTGAGTGTGTTTTCTCTAGTGTCTAATGATGTGATTCTTTGCATTAAAACTTTTTTTTTTTTCTTCACATTATTTAGTATTTTCTTATCTCGGCTTTTTTTCAGTAAACAGTTAAAACTCTTTGTATGAATCTAAATTGGCAGGCTGTGTTTTATAGGAATCTGAGTTCATTTTATAGAAGCAACACTAGCTTTCAACAGTTTATATGTATCCTAGAATCATACATTACAGTGTAAAATGTGCTCAGGAATATCATTTTCCTCACATGAAGGTTGCTAGGCAACAGTACTCACCATATTCATTGACCACAAACATATCTTTGTGTGGTCTCCCAAAGAGGAATACATTTTCATTTTTTATGTTAAAGAGAAGGCAAATAGGAACTTCAATTTCCTTGGAAACAGATATAATAATAAGACAAAACTGACTGACTTTTTTTATTAAAATTCCTTCACTTCAGTTACACTGCCTTTACTCCATAACAATGGTACAAGACACTTATTAATGCAGGAGGGGCTTGGAATCAGGAAAACACACCTTAAATTTAGGAGCAGAAAATTTATTGTCAGTATTGTCAGTTTGGCTTCTTTGTACAATTTGGCTTTTTTAAAATGCTTTGTTTATCTGGTGTGGGGAAGAGAAAAAGCAATTTTGGTTTACAGTATTTGAATACAGCTAAAAACTGGTTATCTATTGTAGAAAAAATTGTTGGAAAAAGGTGCAGGTAAACCCACAAATACGTATCTTTTACATATACCTCCACCCAGTCTCCCTGAACTGGAATGCTTGGTGGATCACCAAACCCAGAATAGAGTCCAAACAAGAGTGAGATCTGGCCTCAGCATGAAATTATCCTTTATCTTCGTCAAACTCTGGCTGCTCCTTGTAGATGTCTTGTTACAATGTATTACAGGACATGGTAGAGATAAGCTGACACTATAGCTAACTTATAGATACATCATTTAATGTATAAAAGATAATTTTAATATGTAAAATTATTTTGAGTCATTTTCTTCTTACCAATAGCAATAAGTACCTACAGTAGCTGTTTTGTTTGTGGTTTTCTAGCATTTTCTTTATGTATAGCTTGAAAACGGCAGGGTTTTTGAAGCATAATTTTGATTGATACTTTGTGGGTATCAATCTGGGATACTTTCTGGTAGTTTTAGACTACACATGTAGGAGTATTATGATATTTTTGTCAGTACATGATTTACAATAAATATGTTAATGTACTGTTAATACTATGAGATATTAATATACTGAGTGACTAAATATAGTATAAAAAAAGTAAAATACACCAGAATATAGTTATAATAGAGAACCTAAATACTAAGAGCATTACCTAGATTATAAGAAAATATTAATTTAAGCAAAATACAGTGAATTCTTGATGTATTATTTTATAAGTACAGCATGAAGATGTTTTTAACAAGTTTAGTTCTATGTTTTTAACATAATTGTATTATGGATATGATGAATATTGAATATTGGTGTATACAAGGTTTAATAAAGCATTTAAGTTCATGTTTAATTCTTATTATAACCAATAGAATTAGGTGATTGATTAGCTTAAGAGCATGTTTACTTGCCCTCTAAATTTTATGGCCTAAGTGAAGCAATGCAGATGATCATATGCAGTATCCTGTGAGAGGCAGAAAACGAACCAAGCATATTCCACTTTACTGAAACTTCCAGAAAAAACAGAACTGTTTTGTAGAAAGTTTATACTTAGCAACTCATGACTGAAGAGTAGTAATTTCAAAGTATTCAAAGTATTCAAAGTAATTTCAAATTACTTTGCAAAATATTAGCTTGAATGAGGCATAGAAATAAAACAAGAAATTGAGATACATTTAGAATAAAAAAATAATAAAAGTATTTTTAAAAATGTAAAGAGATTATAAATACTGCTTGATATTAGATATGAAAATAAAGCAACTGGAAATATAAATAAAAACCAAACTTTTGCATCTGGTTAGATAAAAGTAATTCTTAATGCATTAAAGCCACAGATGACTTGCCGGAATAAATTTTATATTTCTGTATGGGTATTTCAAAGGTTGCATGAAATGAAGTTTCTCTTCTGATCCATATCAATTTGTAAAGGTAGGCAATTCAGCTGCTTCATGAAATATATTCTTATGAAGCATGACAGAATCCAATTTGCCAGTAAAATCCATTTAAATTAAAATCAAGGTGTAATCTTCATACGATTCACTACTTGTACCATAATGATGAAATGAGATCAGATACCTATGCTCCACATTTTTGTATCCTGATTATTTTCAGCACTATTCAGCAGAAATTATCCTCAGTGCAGAAGCTGCAGGAAGGTCACAGAACTTGCTTTTTCAGTCTGCCAAACTGTTCAAGCAAGAAACTATACTAGGGGTGGTTTGACAGCTTTTCCTGAGAACTGCTAGTGTTTGCACACTTGATTAGTGGTATGATTGTACTTACCTCCCTCAGAGAGGGAATTTACCTTTCTTCCTTCTTGTAAGTATAACTTTTAAATAATTTTAAAAAAAGAAGGTTTTTTTTTTTTTTCAAATTACTGTAAGAAGCTCTTCATGATATTTTAAAATTCTCTCATCTTTGTGTGGATATATCTTTTTTATTAAGTCTTTGTGGTAGTATTATCCAGTAGAAATAATTCCAACCCCTAGTATGAACTGATTTTTTAAGAAGCATGGAAACTTCCAACTTCAGGTAAGCAAGTTGTTGCTGAAAAATCTTTCTAAAATGCAGCTCAGGCCCAGCATTGCAACTGGTCTGTTGCTGGCTACCTTTTGGGTTGCTCCTTCAGTTTTAACTTGATGTGACTGCTAAGAAATTTTCATACATGTGGATTATGATGTGATATTTTCTGCAAAGGTTCATGCTTGTGGCAAAGTTTTAACAAATATTCAGTCCTCATTCACCAAAATATTTAAGCAGGCACTTATTATATAAATAGGCAGTTAAAGAAAACATTATCATGCTTGGCTTTACACATGTGCTCAGTTGTTTTGTAAGCTATTTAAACAAGTGTTTGAGATGATCATTATTGGCCTACTTGAAGTACAACAAGCATAAATTACTTTCATTTAGATAGGATGCATTGCTCTTGACTGCTTAGCACATGCTGAAATATGAAACTGTTCAGCTTAGAAGGGACCCCTGAAACTTCTGCCTGAATAAAATTGAAAACTGAGATTTCAAACCATTTTGAAAAACTACTAAAGCCCATCAGACACTCATTAGTGAATTCCTCTGTGCAACTTCAAAAATTTGCTCTGATCGTGGTCAGTCAGAAAGTGGGAGTTACACTAATTACCTACAGCTAGAACATACTTAGAAGTACTTTAAGGGATCAAAAACTTTCCAAATAAAGCAGTTAGAGTGTACAATTTAAGTACAATCTCTTTTTTTTTTTTTTAAGAAGACAGAAGGAAATTTTTTTAAGATGACAGTAAAAACAGATTAAAGATCTCAGTTATGTCATGCTGGATACTGTATGATATTGAGGTTTGTTAGATTGAAAATGGGGGGGTATTCACCAGAGTAAAATATTTTTATTATTTTTTCAAGCTGTCTTCTTTATTAAGACTTAGAAACTCGTTTATAAATATCGTATTAGGTAGACAAATTGCATTTTTCCTCAGGATATGTCTACTTGCATAGGGTTGAGGAATGCTTTTTTTGTGTCTACAAATATCAGTTTGAGTATCATTGGAGCCATATCATAATTGAAAATAATAGGACTGGAGACAGAAATTTTCTTTGACTTGGTTGATCATTGGCAAAATATTACCTGGTTTGATGATTGTACGGAAAGACTCAATTTTTTAAGAACATCCAGTGGTATACCTGCTTGTACTGTCAAATATCTCATTTAAATGGATATAATACCTATTTGCTCAATTATTACCTCAGAAAATTTGGAAATGAGTTTCATGTAATATATATCAGTCCAAGTCTCATGTAATATATCAGTCCAGAAAATGTCTGAATATTTAGCAAGTCTGCTGGTATTAAAGTCAGTATTTTAGCACTTTCAAGAGGAACACATTTTTATTATGCTCATGAGATTTTCTGTGTTTATCAAATTCCCTTCATAGAAAATAACATACATGGATTTTAAAAATATTCTTTAAAAATTGAAAAATATTTTAATATTATTTTAATATTTTCTTTTACTTGCACAATAAGTCTTCTACACTCACGTAATGAGAATCAAAAAAATAGTAGTTTTGCTTGCTTATAAACTTTTCATAAATATTTGGCATAGAAATTCTGAGAAACGAGAAAGTGCATTTTCAAGGTAAGTCCACATGCATGTTTGCATATGATTGAATGAAACAAGGTTTGGGGCTAAAATGTGAGTGTGGGTTGCAATATATATTTAATATGAGCTTCTGATTAGTTTCAAAATTTCAGTGCGTGATTTGGAAATTATTATGTGGAATAAGCAAAACATCAAGCATATGATTAGTCAGCCACAGAATTTTAACCATTTCTGTGCACATATTTTACAGCAAAGAACTGATTGATGGCAACTTTTGACATTTTCAAGCATAAAAATTACCCTCTACTCCATTCCTTTTCATGATTGGCATTTTTTTTTAGAAAAGAGAATAGAAATATTAGGTTGAGCATAAAGATGCAAAAAGGAGGGTGTGTGGGAGAAGGCTGAGCTCCTGGCAGAAGAACAGGTGAAGTAAGGATGGCTGTAGTAGTGGCTGTAGTATGGGAATAGCAATGTAATCATTTTTTGCCTCTGGTGAAGGGAGGAAAGCATGCATAAATCATAATTCCCTGTCTTGATGCAAACAGGTTGCTTTGGCACAGATTTCCTTATGCCCTGCAACAAATCAGTTAATTAGCAATGTCTAAAAAACACCTGCCAGTTCCATGAGTTCATGTCGTTGCTATTACCACATAAACTGCTGGGAATTAATGTTCTATTTCAGACAAAACTTCAGTATGGCAGAGAAACTGAGAAATAACTTTAGTGAGATTTCATTACAGCAAAAGCTGAATTTCTCTTCTGCATAGATATGATCAGGATCAATTAATTAAGATCTGAATTACAGTTTATATACCATAGTTTTGTAATCTTATTCCATCTGTATTTATCCAAATTATTGCTAATAGCAAAATGCTTTTTGTTGTGTTTTGTTATTTTTTTTCCTTAATGTTTGCAAGATACTTGGATTCAGTTTGCGGGGGGGGGAGGGTGGGGGGTGTTTGGGGATGTCCCTAAGTAACTAGCTACATATTTTAATGGCCCTTTGTTTTCATATGCATAACAGAATATATGCAATACTCTTAGTTTTTTTTTTTGTATCAAGGGATTTCAAGGAATTCAGTCAAAGCAAGAAAATGTCGGTACAATTCATTTTATTCAAGTGTTTCAAGGAATTCAGTCAAAGCAAGAAAATGTCTGTACAATTCATTTTATTCAAGTGCACAGAACCTTTAACATGACTTAGTGTAATCAATCTCCTCTTCAGTCTAGGGTTAAAAGAAAATAATCACCAACACATCTTTTCAACAGTAACTACCAACAGGAACTTTTATGCTGTATTATTCATATGTCATGCCATAACTTCTTAGCTTCCAATAGTGAAAAAAGATCCCAGGTGCAGGGATCTTACTGGTACAGGGAACATCAGAAGTGTCACTAAAGACTGTAGAAAGGTTCCTAATGAACTCCAAAAATGACATGAAAGAAAACAACCCGCAACAGCACAAAACCACGGGAAAGTGCTTGAGGAGACCCAAAAGCATAAGACAAAGGTCCCCAGCTCGGCTTCCTCACACACCTCTTCTCCCAGCAGTCTCATTCATTGTGACTTAGTGGCACCATAGCAAAGCCAGCCTTGAGCAGAGGCAGCCATAGCCCAGGTGGGTAAAGGCTGCAAAGTCTGATGGTCTGCTCAGGAGCCTAAAAATAACTTCATTTATCAAATATTTTTCTTGCCTACCATGATTTGCTTTCTTTGTTGATGAATCTTTTACTCAAAGAATAAGGAAAATATATGTTCAGCTGGGTGATGTTCAACGTGTTGAATTACTTACCTGTTGATTCACTTATTTCCTGTGTACACTAAGGTGCAGCTTATTTACATTTCTCTCACAAAAAAGTCTTCAGTGGAGCAAATTGTATTTATTTGGTTCTGAAAACTGGGGAGAAAATCAATTTTGTTGGTAATGCTTTGTCTGAATGGGTTCATGCAACCCCAATAGTTAAGTAGCCAGATATAAATTTAATAAAGGAATCATTTCATTACCCCTTAAATGCCTGCTAAATTGTATTTTGAAGATTCTAACCCAGGCTAATTTAAATCACTTCCCAGCAGTCTGTGTTGGAAGAATAACAAAGAAGTATGTTTCTTCAGTGAATGGTAAACCAAAGGATATGGTAAGGCCCTTCATTTGATGTCCCAGCCAATACTTGTTTCCATAAGTTAGCAAGGAAAAAAATGTTCCTTTTCAATTTATTAGCATTTAAAAGTTGTTACTCACCCAAGACAGTGGCAACCTGCAAAGAGAAAATACATAGTGTGTTCTCAGTTATTTCTTATTCCAACTTTGTTTCATATCATGGATATTAAAGGATCCTGAAGGTATGCAAAGTTAGAGCATTGGGATGATTTTTTTTTTTCTGTTAAACTCTATTTACTCTTTGTGATAACACAAGTATTATGGTGTGCCCTAACAGCTATTTTAAAGGCAAGCTCAGTTTTATTCTGAGGTGTGTTTAAAAAAAAAAAAAAAACAAAAACTGAAACAAACCCTGAAGACTGCAAGCTGGATTTAACATACTTTATTTCACATTTAATAGGAATTTCAAGTTGAAAGATCAGAAAAACATGAGTATGTTTTTATGGATGTGTGTTGTTTCTAGAAACTCCCTAGGAGGGAGTTAGTTGGCTAATGCTTTAACCCTTGATATGAAGAATTACAGGTTTTGTCCTCACTTCTAGGGGTAATTTTTCTGTAAAATGGAATGCTAGTTTGAGTTTTAATCTTGTCAGACTATGGTGTATTTTGAAAAAAAATAGTTATGAACTGTAAAATAAATGCAACAGGAGATCTTTCCTCTGTTTTCATGCTCACATTGCCAATTGGTTTGCTTCTAGAGATTATTTGGATTTGTAGTTTGTTTAATTTTGGTAAGTCCTGTTTAAACAGCAAAAATTTCATCTTGTCATCACTAATGCCGCACTAATGCCGCAAACAGTGGGGCCAAAAAACTTACACACAATATTGTCATATTAATTACTTATAAAATGAAGCACAAACAATAGTTAGGACAGTGACACATAGACCTTTTGAAAAACAAACAATCAAACAAACAAACAAAACCACCAAACAAAAAAAGAGCTTGTTCTAAGAACGTATTCACTTTTTTATCCTGAAGTAAGCTTTTAATCACACTCTGATGATAGCTTTAAACAGCTTCATAATATTGAGTGGGATTTATTAAATTCATGCATCCCTGCCCATGGCAGGGGAGTTGGAACTAGATGATGTTTAAGGTCCCTTCCAACCCAAATAATTTCATTTTATGATTCTATGAAATCTATCTGACTTAAAATTAGTTATCTTGTCTAAGTTAATTATGTTAGTTGCTTCTGTAGACAACAGAGGGACAGAACAACAAATGCAGAGCTTTGAGACAATTATATCCCAGGAACAGATATCTGTGATTGCTAAGATGTTGCATATACCTCTCTATTAATTACACATAGAGCCTAAATGGTTATCTTAATTTTGATCATCTGCGGTACATAAAAATTTAAACATGCTTAAGCTTTTCCAGCACATTGTCATGGTTTAAACCCAGACAGTACCTAAGTACCATGCAGTTGCTTGCTTTCATTCCCCCCTCCCTGCACCCGCATCCCACTTCCTGGGCAGGATGGGGAGGAGAATCGAAATAATGTGAAAAAACACAGGTTGAGTTAAGTAGAATTTAAATAAAAATATAGTGATAATAGGAAGAATCCCAACACTAACAATAATGATAATAATTGGAAACAACAAGAGAATAAATTAAAACTCAGAAAACACAAGTAATGCACAATATAATTATTCACCACCCACTGATCAATACCCAGCCCAACCCAAGCAGCAATTGGTCCCTTCCAGGTAACTTTCCCCCAGTTTATATACTGGGCATGACTTGCTGTGGTACGAATGCCCCTTTGGCTAGTTTGGGTCAGGTGTTCTGTCTTTGCTTTCTCCCAGGCTCCTGTGCCCCTTGTCATTGGCAAAACATGAGACTGAAAAGTCCTTTATTGGGGTAAGCATTACTTAGCAACAACTAAAAACACTGGTGTGTTACCAGCACTGTTCTCGGGCTAACGTAAAAACACAGCACTTCACCAGCTACTAGGAAGAAAAATAGCTGTTACAGATGAAACAAGGACACCCATTTTCTTGGCTTTTTTTTTTCTGCTTTGTGTCTGATTAATTTTAATAAATAAATACAACCATTGCAATGAGTTTTCACTGAAAACATGATGATGACATATAAGTTTTGACACTCAATCTCCTCATGTCACTTGTGTATGTTTTAATCTTCTAATGGATAAATTTGAGCAAAAAACAATAGAAAATTATAAAAAAAAAGCAAACAAAGAAAAAAACCCACCCCCCTCTCCAAAAAAACCAACCCAAAAAAAAACAAACTAGCAACAACAACAATAAAAAAACCCCAAGCCTATGATTTCTTAATCATAGGCTCATAAATGAAATTTCTATGTAGAACAAAGATAAGCTTTTCCTTAGAGTCCATGACTGGAGTGAACACAGGTCAACACCAATAAGAGCACAAAGTACCTTGTCACAGGTTGCTTCAGCAGAAAGAGCTGCTTTTTGATAGCTGTATTTTTTACATGTGTTTGTATGTGTCATCATGAATAAAGTTTATCATATCAGCAAGACAGAATAAAGTATATCTTGACCTTGAATTAAAAAAATTATGAAAATCACATAGAACCACAAATGCATGTAGAATTAAAATTGTTTGGAAAGTCTTCCTTTATGTGTGTTTCAGACTTGCGTTTTTTGTTTTCCTTTTTTTTTTTCTTTCTTTTCTTCTTTCCTTTCTTACTTTCTTCTACAGATCAAACTAAATTCAGTTTTTCGTTAGAAATGTTTGCTTCAAGCACATGAAAGATCTTCAGAAAAACCTCTATGGAATCAACACCTCATGGTACACTTGCAGGTTATCACAGTTCCTCTTTGAGCACAGCTAAAAGGACAAAAATAACCCCTTACTTTGTATGTCTGCAAGAAATGGAAAAAAAATCTTGACAGCAAACAGTTAAGAGATGATGAACTATACTGACTTGCAAGTGAAAAAGTGCATGCAACAAACAGAAAAATACTGTTTAATATTTTTGCGCAGCATATGTTTTCCTGATTTTACATTTTTATAGCTTGTAGTAGTTTGAAGTATCTTTGGCAACTTACTGCACTCTGCAGTAGGATGCACAGACACACATTCACTGCCCAAACCCCAATACAATGGGGGAGAGAATTTTAAGAATAAAAGTGAGAAAACTCATGGATTGAGATAAAGACAGTTTAAGCCACGCACACAAGCAGAGCAAAACAAGGAATTCATTCACTAGTTCCCATCAGCAGGCAGGTATTCAGCCATCTCCAGGAGAGCTGGCTCCATCACGCATTACAGTGAACTGTAAAGACAAACACCATCATGCCAGAAGTTCTTCCTTTCCTTCTTCCCACAGCTGTATCTGCTGAGCGTGATGACATATGGTATAGAATAACCCTTGGGTCAACTGGAATCCTTGTGCACCCCCAGACTACTTGCAGGTGGGGTGGTATGAGAAGCAGACCCTTTACTCTGTGAACACTGCTCAGCAATAACCAAAACATCACTCTGCTATTAGCCCTGTTTTCAGCACAAATCCAAAACACAACCCCATAGTAGCTACCATGAAGAAAGTTAACTCTATCCCATCAAAACCATCACATATGTATTATGAATTTGAATGTATATTTTCAGCAGTGACAGTTTCTATAGTACTAAACTCCAGTTCACTTGTTATGTCTCAACTGGATTTTGGGGGATTTTTCTTTTGTCACTTAATTTATTTTCTACACCTTAGCTTTGATTTTAAAAATACGGTAGAAAAATATAAACTTTAAAAAATTTTGAAATTTTATTTGTTACAGTAATGTAGAAAAAATCCTCTAGTGGCAATTTATTCACTGATAGTGTGTATTGATATCAGAAGGGTTATATGGATAATTTTTAAAGTAAGAGATATTTTCCCCTTAAGGATATTTTTAAAATATTAGAGTTTTTGAGGAGCAGACTTTACATTTTTTTTCTTTTCTAGTATATTTTTACAAGAGTTAAGAGCCACCTAACCATAGTAGGTGCTTATAGCTCTTAACTGGAAGCAATGAGAGAGAGACACACACACCTGAAGGGTTTATTAGAACTTTAGAGAATACAGTTCATTCAAAAGGAGAAAAACCCAAAACTTTTCAATACACTGAAGTGCTCACAGATGTACACGGAGTAGCAGGTTCACTACCACCTCTTAAAAAGGAAAGATTAAAGACCAGATGGTGAGTTGAGAAGCTTAAACAGCTGAAATACAAGGCATATAAAAGATTTTGGACAACAGGAAAAGGTGAAAGAAATAGGGATATAAACATTTTGGTAAGAAAATCAGAGAATAAATGTTTCCAAGACAAAAAGACCCTATTGCATTGCCTCGAGGAATAAGTACTGAAGTCAAGACAATTTATATTAAAAGGTCTGAGAATAGAGTAGCTGTTGCTGAGGTGAGATTAAAGCTATATTTACATAACATGTCTTTAAATTACTGAGTTCACATTCTTTCTTAGCCAGGCAAACAAGTCAGTATCTAAAGTATGCTGTCTGAAATAAAGTTAGTCTAAGCAGTAAGGAATAATTCTGGAGTTAACCTAATTCTCTCATCCTTTTTATACAAACACAATTGCTGACTTTTAAAAAAGTGTAAGGAAAGATATGCATGCAGAGAATTTTAAAATATTTACTTATTTAGAAACATGATAATCTACAGTACTGTTCCAGGCATGAATTTTGTCAATTTCTAAACAGAAACAGAGTAACATTGCCTTTTCAGCATTTTTATGATTTCGAGAGTAGACGACAGCTTAAGTTTTAAACACTTTTATTGTCCTGGTGATCTTGTGAAAACTTCTTATAGGAGCCAACAGAAAAATGAGGGATCTTAGAGATGTGAAGATATGACTTTGGACATTTAGAACAGTTAGCAAAAGGAACAGGTTTTCACAGTACACAACCCACTTTGTTAAGAAATTGTGGTTTAAACAGTCCCATGTAACTGTGCAGCTGTGAGTTGTGTCAAATATACTTCCAATAAATTTCAATACGAATTTCACTCAGATGCAGAAAATCATGTGTAGTAAAGCCAAGATACTTCAAACCATTGAAGTCTCTACGGATTCCAGAGAAAGTGGTCATCTTAGGGAAAAATGAAAAGTTGAAGCTCTTGGGATTTACTCTTTATCATATTTTATAATGTCAAAATATTTTAAGTTAAAGGCATTTCTGGCGTTTTGTCTTTGTCAATCTGAAGAAGCCTAGCCTAGCTCCTTATTCCTTGTGCAGCAGCCATTTCTACTCTGCGCTTGTGGGACCTCACTGGGAGCATTGTGTACAGTTTTGGTGTCGTAAGAAGGACATGGAGCTGTTGGAACAAGTCCAGAGGAGGGCCACAAGGATGATCAGGGGACTGGAGAACCTCCCATATGAAGATAGGCTGAGAAAGTTGGGGCTGTTCAGCCTGGAGAAGAGAAGGCTGCGTGGAGACTTCATAGCAGCCTTCCAATATCTGAAGGGGGCCTATAGGGATGCTGGGGAGGGACTCTTCATTAGGGACTGTAGTGATAGGACAAGGGGTAATGGGTTAAAACTTAAACAGGGGAAGTTTAGATTGGATATAAGGAATAAGCTCTTTACTGTGAGGGTGTTGAGGTACTGGAATGAGTTGCCCAGGGAGGTTGTGAATGCTTCATCCCTGGCAGTGTTCAAGGCCAGACTGGACAGAGCCTTGGGTGAGATGGTTTAGTGTGAGGTGTCCTTGCCCATTGCAGGGGGGTTGGAACTGAATGATCTTGAGGTCCTTTCCAACCCTAACTACTCTATGATTTTATGAGTCTATGATTTCATAGCTTTTGCCATTTTCATTGATGCTGCCTTTTTAAGTGATACTTTAGCCTTTTTGATATAAAGGGACAAGAACTGCACGCTGTATTTAAGGAAGTGGGTAAACCACAGATTGATACAATGATTTTATGTATTTATTTTATTCTGCATTTTTTTTCTGATAATTCATTAGAATTGTTTTGATTTGTTGTTTCTTTTTTTTAGTCCCCACCAAATACTGAGATGATGTTTACATGGAGGTAGCTTCTCTCTGCTTGTAAATTTGATATCTGTAGCTAGGCAGCACTTCGTCAAGTCTGTGATCGAAACTGCCCATATAAATAGACTAAGTGCTCTAGTCAGATGAGACATCCACCTTTTTTTCAGGTCTGAAGTTTAAGAGATGATTGTTTAACAGTGGATTGCCTGTTTCTTGGTTCCTATTGTAGAGTTGTAACTAATTGGTGAACTATACTTCATCCTGAAAAAAATTTGAAACAGCAAGGTCTTCAGATGTTTTCCTGATATAAAGGAGAGCATGTGACATTATTTGTCACTATTCTTTAAGACTTTTTGGAAGGAAATAATGGATTCACTCTTTCGTAAAGATTCTGAGACTTTAATTTGAAATCACGTTTATTGTACAGCCAAAAGAGTGGAAGATCAATATTTGTAGTCTTCTTTGAAGGCTTAACAGTAAGCAGTAAGCAACTTCATGGGCAGTTCCAGTACACTTTTATACACACATACACACGTTTTCAGCATCAACCAAAAAAAATTCCACATGAATTATGCCAAGCAAACCTTGCTGTTCAAACTCCTTTTTATTAACCCTAACCTGCGGATAAATATAAAAGAGGGCTAAGATTTAGAGACTGCATAAAAGATTACCTTTGACAGTCTGCCCTTATCTTTTAGGGTTTTAGCATGAAATGCTAATGTACAGTCATAGGCTTCCTAACCAAACAAACTGCCTATTTCCTGAGTCATGATAAAGAATTGCAAAATGTAGTCCTTTCCTAGAATGTGTTTCTCCTTCAGGTATGTACCATTTGCAAGCTGATTTTCACAATTATGTCTTTGTTGAGTATGGTGTTAGGTCTCTTTTTTCACACTCTTAAGAAAGCTGAGGAAAGTAGAAAGAAAGGCTTCACACGTGTCCTGAATTTGAATAATTTTTCACTTGTGGAAAACACTGATGTATTTTTTATTACTGTGTAAATAAGTTCCCTTTTTTCCCCTTACTTTTCTGTGCTTGTTCATGGTAATCTTGCAACTGAAACTTATGCAATAGGGGGTTTATTTAGTCGGTAACCCTTGATATTTTTATTGACCTTTGAGTTACTTTTGCCACATTTATTAATTTCATGCATGACATTTTCACCTCTTCATGGAAAATAAGAGTTACAATTAAAGGACGAAGCCCAAGTTTAAAGAGATTTTATGTAATTTCAACTACCTATATAAAATCTGGTGTTATATGTTTGCTAATTTCAGTGGAGTTAACCATACGACCTCCAAGCTCTTACCCAATTCCATGAGCGTTACTATACATAGATCCTCCCCCAAAAGCCAACGTAATTAACAGATTGCATAATCACATTTTATCTTTAAATGTGTATGCACAAATCACCTATGTGTATTAAGGTGCACAAATAACCTTACTTTAATAATTTCCTAGCTTGAATACTTTTACTTAGCAGTCTTTAAGTCCCTAATAAGTTTTTGTGTTTAATAGTGGAATTCACTGAAATGGCACCAGTTTTTTGGAGGTTGTTTCTCTCAGCAAGTTTAAAAGTCTGATCTTTTACGCTGAAGAATGTAATGACTGCATTGTCTTGAAATTAGTCCAACAGAAGATATTTTTTATTATAGGACCAGTACATTGACTTGACAACATGAGCTAAATACCACCTGAGCATGTGATTCATGTAAATACAAGAAAATATTACTAAAACAATGGAGCATTTAATCACTTTTATAATAATTGATAGCTTGTGTGTTGTGGTTTAAACAAATTCAGGCAACTCATTCACTCAATCCCTTCTTTCTTTCCCTTCCCTTACTCCAAGAGGAGAATCGAAAAGAATGCAACTCCCACTGGTTGAGATAAGAACAGTTTAGTAACTAAGGTATAACACAAATCACTGCTACTACCACCAATAATAATAATGATATAATAATAATGATAAAGGGAATAACAAGGGAAGAGAATACAACACCTCAGCACCAGCTGACCTATAATTCACACACACACACACACACACACACACACCCCCTCCCAGCCAGACCAAGCACCGACTGATACCTCCTCCAACCCTTCTGGGTAACTCCCAGTTACCTCCTGGGCATGGTGTGCTGTGGTATGGAATACTTCTTTGGCTAGCTTGGGTCAGGTGTCCTGTCTCTGCTTCCTCTCAGCTTCCCCTCCTCCCTGGCAGAGCATGAGGCTCACAAAGTCCTTGGCCAAACCAAAACATCGCTATCAGCTCTGTTCCCAGGCCGAAAGTCAAAACACAGCACTGCACCAGCTACCAAGAAAGAGAAAAATGACTGCAACTGCTGAACTCAGGACATTGTGTCAAAGGCAAGCAAAGAATGGGCCAAAATTATTCTTAGTATGTGAGATTTGGTTCTTCTGGAAAACATATGAAAATTAGTATTTGCAAAGGGAAAACACTCTTCATTTGCTATAAAAGTAATCAAAATCTAACCAAGAAGCCTGATATTTTCAGAACAGAGGGCAGATTACCAGAGAGAAGATGCAGATTTGAGTACATTTCAAGTCTATGTCATGGCGTTGGACTGTTTTCTTAAAAAATAAAAAATCACCTTCAACTGAACCAGTTTCCTATTCAAGAAATGGATATCTGGCATTATCCATGTACAGCCATCAGAGAGATAACTAGGCTGCCAAATGTTAATTAAATGCAAATATAATCGTTCAAATCCTTTTGCCTGTTTTTATCCAGTGTTTGTGACTATGTTGGAAAGCAATTTCATTGACCTTAGCCCTTACTCTATACTTACAGAAAATAAATTAGATTTTCTTTGTGGCTATATTTGGAGGATATGAAAAGCTCTAAGCTTAAAAAAACCTGAGCACACAGTTCATTCTGGCATACTCAATCCTAATGAAAAAGATTTTAAACAACTTATATGTAATTCTGAAGCATTCCATCCCTTCCTCAGAAAAAAAAAGATTTGGGGAATCTTCTGTAATTGCATGATAAGATCAATATTGATACAGTATTAAAAGAAGCTCATAAACCAGTAATCCTTTTATATGGGTTTAAAGGTGTCTTGGAGATTGAAATCAGTATATTTTGCCATGCTTACTCCAGAATTTTTCTACCTTAGGCAACCCTTAAATAGATAACAGTCCCTGAGGATAAAATTGAATGATGTTTCTCTTTTGCTTTGCAGTGTCTGTACAGGGAGAAAAACTTTAAATGTGTGTGTATTCTCTGAATGACACAGTTCTTCCAACATTGATTCAAATACATACACAGATAGATATGAATCTTTGTGTTTATTTGTTTATATATATATGTAATCTGAACTGTAAACACAGAAATAATGTGGACCTTTTATAAGTAAAATCTAAAATATTATATCACCTGCAAAAAAAAAAAAATCCATTATGGGCTATTTGCAGATCTGTAGGTGGTCATTATCTCAAATGTTATGATTTAGCAGCAGCTTCCATACACAGATATTTAAGAAAGTGATAAAATTTACACTTACAGTAGAAAAAAAAAGCTTTGAGGTAACACTGAATATAAATATAGATTTTAAAGGTGCTATGTCACTATGGAATTGGGACATAATTCAGAATTTTAATGTTTCTTATAAATAGTCCCTAAATTGTCATCAAGAGTACTTTTTCCTCTTTTACCCAAAAAGGAATGGAATAGATAGAATAGCATTATATAACTATCCTTAAAAATGAAACCGACATATACAAAGCTTGGCTCTGGAACTAGTTTGTTCCTGTTGACTATGGAAGGTTATACAATCTATAATACCTCCTACATGCCTAATTCAGCTACAGTAATTCAAAATTCTTTAAAAACTTTCACCTTATTTATAGTTTGCCCCAGATTCTAGTCATAGTGCTGAGCTTGTTACTGATACAGGGCATGTGATACTGAATTAAGCTAGTATTCCACTGTACATAGAGTCTTAGACATGGAGAAGGCTACAAGAATTCTCAAGATAAGGAAAGCATACAAGAGGTCTAATGTCTTTTCTCAAACCAATGTAGGCCTTCTTACTATTGATGAAACCTGAGAACTGGGCAAATGGCTGCAAAAGTAAAAAACCTCAAGGAGCCTCTCAGGGTCATGAATTAGACCAAACAAGAACATGTAGTTAATTGGAAAAACTAAAGACATTCCAATGTCCTTAACTAATGGACTTCCATAAAAGGATAAAATGAGTGGGAATATTTCTCCCAAATGAACCCAGTGACACCAAGAGACAACTCCTCAAAATTCATGGTGCCTGCACTGCGGCCTTAATCTGTGCAAGTTACCATGTGCAATGAGTAATGAGAATTGGGCAGGTTTTTCACAGAATCATAATGAATATATATATGATCATAGAATCATAGAATGGTTAGACTTGGAAAGGACCTCAAGATCATCTAATTCCAACCGTCTTGCCACAGGCAGGAAATCCTCAAACTAGACCATGTCACCCAAGTCTCTGTCCACCCTGGCCTTGCGCAATGCCAGGGATGGAGCATTTACGACTCCTTTAAGGAACTTGTTCCAGTGCCTCTCCACCCTCACAGTAAAGAACTTGTTCCATGTATCTAACTTGAACTTCTCCTGTTTAAGTTTAAACCCATTACCCCTTGTCCTGTAGCTACAGTCCCTGATGAAGAGTCCCTTTCTGGTATCCTTACAGGATCCCTTCAGATACTGGAACACTGCTATGAGGTCTCCACTCAGCTTATCTCCTCCAGACTGAATAGCCCCAATTTTCTCAGCCTGTCTTCATATTGTAGGTGCTCTAGTAGATATATAAACTGTAAGCTGTCCCTTCTCAGGGTGCATGATAGGCAGAGCAATCACCCAAGCACCTGACACCAAAATAATGCTGGCTTTCTACCCTGTCATTCTGATTGGAGAGTTTATTTCCCAGATTTCGGTGACACATGGAAACATCCTTATAGCCAAAAACCAATCAAAAATTATGAAACAAAACCTAAAAATTCAATATGAAAAATGGAGTACAAAATAATATACTAGTTTTAATTTATTCATTTTAATAAAATCAGTATTACATTTCTGAAAAAAATCACATATAAAATTCTTTGGGGTTTTGTTGGTAGTATTGTGAGAAAGGCTTAATGGTAGAAAACTTGCTTGCATTTAGAATGAAATCCATCATAAATTCCAGCTCTATAGATATTATTTCCCAGTGAAGTGAGCATCACCTTCTTGTCAATGCTAAGGAATACTAAGTGCTAAAATATCTATGACATTCCTCATATTCTTTCAAGGATGCCACTGAAGCTGTGCAGATTCATATTTGCCAAAGAGCTCATTTATTATTCTTTAAAAGAGAGCTTGCATGTGTAAGTGAAGCAGAAATAATGAATAGGAAGGACGTTGAGTTCAAGAGTAGCTGAATTTTGCCTAGTAAGAATATTGCCTCATCAAGGATATCAAGGCTGTGTTCATTTACTAAAATATGAAAACAACTTGTTCTTTCTTTGGGTCTATACTCTTTCAATTACTTGGAGGAATGCAGCACTATTATACATATTTTTATACATTGGACAGCAATGGTATGGTCAAGGTATCTGAATACAGATCAAATTCAGTAACTGTAGTTTTTTCTGACTGATTAATTTTTGACTTCTCACAATGAGATGCACATGGAGAGAGAAATGACTACTGAAATTTTCTTCAAATTTTTCTTCAAATTTTTCATTTTCACACTGGCAAGCAGTTTCAAATTTTGCATATTTAATTTTTTTTTCTTTTTTTTTAATTCCTTTATGCTCATGAGAAGAGAACAAATCTTCTACAAATTTTCCAAGAAATCTTTAGTTGAAAACTACATGTAACATAGCAAAGAAAAAGGAGTTTAGGATTCATAGATAATCAAAATAATAAAATATCAGCCAGCTAATGGAAGTGAAGTTTGCTTAAGTTTTCTTCTATGAGAAAACACTCTCCAAGATGGCAATAGAATTTTTTTCTTCTCTAATCACAGTATCATGGTTTGGGTTGGAAGGGACCTTAAAGATCATCTAGTTCTAACTCTCTTGCTATGGGCAGAAACACTTTCCACTAGACCAGGTTGCTCAAAGCTCCATCCAAAGTGGCCTTGAACACTTCCAGGAATGGAACATCCAAAACTTCTCTGGGCAACCCATTCCAGTGCCTCACCACACCCACAGTAAAGAATATATTCGTAATAACTAATCTAAATCTACCCTCTTTCAGTTTAAAGCCATTCCCCCTTGTCTTATCACTACATACCCTTGTAAAAGTCCTTCTCTAGATTTCTTGTAGGTACTTCTTGTAGGTATGCTTTAGGTACTGGAAGCTGCTCTAAGGTCTTCTCTGAGCCTTGCCTCCTCCAGGCTAACAAGCCCAACTCCCTCATCCTGTCTTCATAGGAGAGGTGCTCCAGCCATTTGATCATTTTCATGGTCCTCCTTTGGACTCACTCAAGCAGGTCCACATCCATCTTTCTTGGGAGCTTCAGAGATTAACACAGTACTCCAGGTGGGGTCTCAAGAGAGCAGAGTAGGGGAGAGAATCTCCTTCCTCCACCTGCTTGCCAAGCTCCTTGGATAAATACAGTTGGCTTTCTGGGCTGAAAGCAGACATCAATGGCTCATGTTGAGCTTGTTCAGCCAACACCCCCAAGTCCTTCTCCTCAGCGCTGCTCTCAATACACAGTCTCCACCCTACCTGTATGTGCACTTGGGATTGTCCTGACCCAGGTGCAGGATCTTGCACTTGGCCTTATTGAACTTCATAAAGTTTGCATATGTTATGGTTTAAGCCCAGTCAGTCACTTGGAACCACACAGCTGTTCTCTCACCTCCCCTTTTCCTCCCCTTTTCCTTGATCAGAGTAAACATTACTTAGCAACAACTAAAACATCGGGTGATATCAGCGTTGCCCTCAGACTAAAGCTGAAACACAGCACTGTACCAGCTCCTACTACGGAGAAAAGTAACTGTTACAGCTGAACCCAGGGTAGCATGGGCCCACCTCTCAAGCCTGTTAAGGTCCCTCTGGATGGCATTCCTTTCCTCCTGTGTGTCGACCACAGTACATAGCTTCGTGTTATCTGGAGACTTGCTGAGGGTGCACTCAATCCTACTGTCTAGGTCACCAATAAAGATGTTCAATAGTGCTGGTCTCAATAATGACCCCTGGGGAACATCACTTGTTCCACAGGTCTCCACAATAAATGAGTTGAAGACAATGAAGAATGTGACTATTTAATACTATAACTTGAAACACAATAAAATACATAAAATTGATCCACAATTGATCAAAGAATGATTTGTTAGGATGCTACTGTTAGTATTCCTGAAAAGGATAGAGTTCAAGGGTTTTGTGTATAAGTAATGTAGTTATATTACATGTACAGAATTTACTGGAAAATAAATCATTAAGGAAGTCTAAACACAGGTTTAAAAAAATGTGTTTCTTTTCATGGGAATCTGAGGAAAAAAAGAAAAAAAAAGCTAATTTCTGCAATGATGTCATGTGTTTCTTAGCAATAGTCAAAATCAGATATTTTAGCAAAAGAAGGAAACTATAGACTTTATCTATTTTTTAATATATACGTTTGCATGGAAAAATTAAGTTAAGAAGGAAAAGGAAAGAAAAGGTTTGAAGATTTATGATGTCATTTTAAGAACGTGTGAAGACAGCAAATGTAGGAAGTTCATTTCACTAGCTAAAAGGTGAAACATTTATGCTATTAATGTACCTTGTGGTGTGTACTGGTATGAAATATACTAGAGTGAAAACCTGTTCCACTAACACTTATTGCAAAATTTTTATTAACATCATTCTATTATGGGCTTTCGGCTGTGTGCTAAATGGGGTTTACTCTTTCACAGAATCTAACTTGGAAGTTAGCTAACATACCTCACCTTCCTGAAGGTAGCCTAAATACATTAACAGCTGCAGAGTAACATAAAAGCAGGTGGTACAATACAGTATCTCATAGTTAATAGACTGTTTTATAGAACATATGTCCAGTCACAGGTTCACAGCTCTGCATAGTTGTCATGAGCCATGAATTCTACAAGAACAGATCAGTACTAGTCTAATTGCACCTTTGTCTCAATAATTTTGTGATGCCTTCAAAATCTTTTACTAGCACCAGCCCTCCCCAGTTTTAAGAAGATGAGTGGAATTAATAATCTGCATAAAAACTGTTGCACTTATATGAAAAGCAATACACTATATCTGTATTTCTGAATACACAGAGGAACTAAAGAAGGCTAAGTATCCTTTCCGAAATAAGCAACATTTTGAAGAATTAAAAAAAAAACAACCCAACAAATAACAACCAAACAACAAAACCAAATCCTTTACCCTTCATATTAATGAAGAAATTTACATTTTTAGCAACATTATTATCTTGAACATAAAAAATATTTCTAGATATTATATCCATTGCTAAGTATGGAGTAGTATGAAAGGGCATTTTTCTTGAAAAACTTTGGATTTTCTGTTCTGAATATAATATTTTCAAATTCTAAGGTGGGCTGAGGTAACAGCATATTGATTTTTTTTTTTTGACATAATTTTTGTACATTATTTGTTTCTGTTTAAGGCAATTATTCCCAATTATTTTCATATTCATCTCCACACTTCCTGATTTTTTTATTTCTGCCCATTTTGGTGAAGGCATGACCAATGCTTCAGGACACATTCTGGACAAAATAACAAAAGACCAGTTTGACTTTAGTTTTATTCTCAGCAATCAAATTCTAGTTTATATTTTTAAGAGAGAATTGAAAAAAAATCACATATGTCTTCAAGGTGTTATGAGGAATAACTTTGTGTGCAGATGAAAATTTCTTGCCTGAAATTATACCCTTCTTTAAAGGAAGGTTTTAATGTATTTCAGCCTACATTGTAATATCAAACACAAGGCCTAGCAAAGTGTTCCACTGTATTTATTTTGAGGGTTTATTTTTTTAAGAGTTTGAATGAACTTAGGTTTATTACTATTGTTGTTGTTTTTTAAAGGTCAAATATAGATTTCAACAAAAGTCAGAGTGAAGACTTTGTAAAAAAAAAAAAATTTTCCATTCACCACAGCTGAGGATTTGCCCTACATAATTTTTTTTCCCTGCATGGTAATGTCTACATGTTCTTAGTTTTGTTGCTTTTAAAAGTAATTTAAACAAGAAATTATTCTTATTTTTTTTTAAATAATACAATGAATTGCAGGATGTCATGGTAATTATTCCTGTATTGGGAGTTCCTGTTTCCAGAGTAAATCTAAATCAGATCTAACCTACCTCCAGATATTTTTAAATAAAACCTTGTTGCTTGAATGCATGTTTATTAGAATTAAACTTAGCTAGAGGTATTAAAGATAACAGGAAGGGATTCTACAAGTACATAGCAAATAAAAAACAGACTAGGGAGAATGTAGGCCCCCTCAGGAAGCTCTCAGGAGAACTGCCTACACAGGAGAAGGCTGAGGTTCTCAATGACTTCTTTGCCTCGGTCTTCACAGGCAAAGGCTCTGACCAAACCACCCAAGTCTTGGAAGGCAGATGCAGGCACTGTGAGAATGAAGACCTTGCGCCCACTGTAGGAGAGGAAATGGCTCGAGACCATCTTAAAAATCTGAATGTACAGAAGTCCATGGGTCCTGACGAGATCCATCCTTGGGTCCTGAAGGAGCTGGCAAATGAAGTTCCTAAACCACTGTCCATCATATTTGAGAAATCATGGCAGTCAGGTGAAGTTCCCGATGACTGGAAAAAGGGGAATATAACCCCCATTTTCAAGAAGGGGAAAATGGATGGCCCGGGGAATTACAGACCAGTCAGTCTCACCTCTGTGCCTGGCAAAATCTTGGAGCAGATTCTCCTGGATGGCATGCTAAGGCACATGAAAATCAACAAGGTGCTTGGTGACAGCCAGCATGGCTTCACTAAGGGGAAATCCTGCCTGACCAATTTGGTGGCCTTCTATGATGGGGCTACAGAACTCATGGACAGGGGTAGAGCAGTTGATGTCATCTACCTGGACTTGTGTAAAGCATTCGACACTGTCTCACACAACATTCTTGTCTCTAAATTGGAGAGACATCAATTTGATGGATGGACCACTCAGTGGATAAAGAACTGGATGGATGGCCGCACACAAAGAGTTGTGGTCAATGGCTCAATGTCTGGCTGGAGACCAGTAACAAGTGGCATCCCTCAGGGATTGGTGCTGGGACCGGTCTTGTTTAACATCTTTGTCGCTGACACGGACAGTGGGGTTGAATGCGCCCTCAGCAAGTTTCCTGATGACACCAAGCTGTGTGGTTCGGTTGATATGCTGGAGGGAAAGAATGCCATCCAGAGGGACCTTGACATGCTTGTGAGGTGGGCTGATGCCAACCACATGAAGTTTAACCATGCCAAGTGCAAGGTCCTACACCTGGGTTGGAGCAATCCCAGACACAGCTACAGGTTGGGCAGAGAAGAGATTCAAAGCAGCCCTGTGTAGAAGGACTTGGGGGTGTTGGTCAATGTAAAACTGAACATGAGCTGGCTTCAGTGTGCGCTCACAGCCCAGAAAGCCAACCTTATCCTGGGCTGCATCAAAAGAAGCGTGACCAGCAGGTCGAAGGAGGTGATCCTGCTCATCTACTCTGCTCTTGTGAGACATCACCTGGAGTATTGTGTACAGTTCTGGTGTCCTCAACATAAAAAGGACATGGAACTGTTGGAACAAGTCTAAAGAAGGGCCATGAGGATGATCAGGGGACTGGAGCACCTCCTGTATGAAGACAGGCTGAGGAAGTTGGGGCTGTTCAGCCTGGAGAAGAGAAGGCTGTGTGGAGACCTCATAGCAGCCTTCCAGTATCTGAAGGGGTCTATAGGGATGCTGGAGAGGGACTCTTCATTAGGGACTGTAGTGATAGGACAAGGGGTAATGGGTTAAAACTTAAACAGGGGAAGTTTAGATTGGATATAAGAAGGAAATTAATTCCTGTTAGGGTGGTGAGGCACTGGAATGGGTTGCCCAGGGAATTTGTGAATGCTCCATCCCTGGCAGTCTTCAAGACCAGGTTGGACGAGGCCTTGGGTGATATGATTTAACGTAAGGTGTCCCTGCCCATGGCAGGGGGGCTGGAACTAGATGACCTTAAGGTCCTTTTCAACCCTAACTATTCTATGATTCTATTGCTGATCATGTTAATATGACTTTTTAAGATGTGCTATCATTAAAAATTTCAGCCTTCCTGCCCAGTACTCGAACCATGACTCTATCTTGCAGCTTGTTCTAATGGCCATAAAGACTCAAAGAATGTATCTGCATATCCATGCTTGCGATTTTGTTTAATTTGGCCAGTTGATGAACTTTGAATATCGAGTGGAAACCCTTTACCAAAGGGCAGAAATGAAGGAAAAAAGGGATTGTGGTAATTTTAAAGTGTACTAATTAATAGGCCATAGATTCAGTCTTACCAGGTTGTGAGATAGGTTTTTTGAGAAACCTTGGTAACAGTTTCTCAAAGGCAGTCAATGTTAACAGGCAGCCTGTGCTCAGGCTGGGTTCAGGGCACTCCCAACAGCTCTTTTCTGAGCTGTGGGCTCCCCACATCCTATGGACATAGGTGTTCAGAATGGAATTCAGTCCTCGTCTAAACTTTCAGCAGAAGGAAGAGTAAAATTCGGGCAGCTAGTAATTGCCCCTTACCTAATTTCATGCAAGATACTAGAAGAGTTTTTCTTCTAAGCATAACTAACTCGGCTACACAAAAGGTAGCCAAATCCATGCAAAACCTACAGTTTAGACTTTTACTGGCTGATCAACTATAAATGTAAAAAAAAGAAACAAAAAAACAGAAAACCCAACAAAACATTTCTGACCAGTGTAAGGATAACAGAAATGCACATAAAGCAAAAAATTATTTTTATAAATTGCAAAAGCAGTTTACTTAGTCATCGACAATAAAACTACTCTGAAAGGGATAATACAAACACCTTTTCCTGTAGACTTTTATCTACTGAGATCACATTCTTCCAGAATTATCTGTATGTGATTGAAGATACTGAGACCACAATTGGCAAATAATGTTAAAGGCATGAAAATATAAACTCCAGATTTAAAAACTATTTAAAAGTAACACACACACAAAAAATGTAAACACACCTCCTTTCTTTTTATAATATATCTCCCTAAAAGAAAAAGGCTTTATGGAAATGTATGGAAAGCTATAAACATATTGCTGTTAAAACTTGTTAAAAATGTTTAACATATGGTCTTTGAGGATGCTTTATGGTGGCTCCTCTCCTTCCCCCATCCCCCCACACCTACTCTCCCACTTAGAAGTATGTATTTCTCTCAGTTTGGATGAAATGTTCAAAGAGGCCAACAAGCTTAATAAAATGCTAGCTAACAGACTTTGAGTCCCAGAGTGATCATCTGTAATGAAAAAAGTGAAGTTTATTAGATTGGAGATTATACACTTCACACACATCTCTTTCCCTCCTTAGCTTTTTCCTTTTAAAAATCCATAGCACTTTAACAAATGCTTGCAATTTATTTTCTTTCACTTATGTAGCTAAATATATTGCATGAGTATATCAGGGATGTATTTTGCCAAGAAAGGATGTAAGACTGATGACATTAATTAAAAAGTACAACTTCTTTACAATTAGTAATATATCCTATTTTTCCATTTTGAACAGTTACTTAAAACACTCAATAGAATTACCATGCAATTTGATCTTTGGCCAGTTTATCTCTACTGACCAAGAACCAGCTTTCCTCTTACCTTGAATGATCATTACTTGTAAGGCAATGGAGTTGTGATCTACAAAAGCAGGAAGCAAATGCAGTCTGGTAAACTAATTTCATGTAATTCAGCATATATTTCAAATCAAGAAGACCCTAAATAAAAAGCTACTAAACTCTTCTGTATTTCCTGTGACCTATAGAAATGATGAAATTATGTGAAATATTTTTTATGTTGTCATGAAAAATTCGAAGTTTAGAAATGGATTGTCAAATTTCTAAAAAAAAAAAAAATAAAATACGCAAAATACAATTCCTAAGCCCGTTGTGAAAATAACAAAAAACTTCACTGACTTCTCAGTACAGAAATTGCTATGTGCATTATAGAAAACAAAACACATGACCTCTGTCTTCTGCTACTATAGGAAGCCTAATTTCTGGCAAATCAGGCTAAATTAGGGCTTAAAATAAGAACATTGCTATCTTGCAATTCAAGTAACAATGCTGCATCCTAACCACATGTAAGCCATCACAAGATTTAGAGCTCAGCTCAATCAGGGACAACAAAATTAGAAATAAATGGAGAAGGGTCAATACAAAGTGTTGTCTGGCATAATGAAACAACCCTTAGGTAGAAAATCTATTTTATTTCTCTCTTAGCAGCTCTACTCTTTAACAATCTCTGACCCAGTTCAATACACAGTAAGGTTATTTACTTTATTGAGAAAAACCTTGGAGTTACATGTCTTATACTACAGAAATACTATTTGGTTGATCAATAGAGTGGTTAAACAATTTAGGTTTTATTGTTAAATGTTATTGTTTACTCATATTAACATTGCTGTTATTTAGTACAACATTAAGAATTACCTTACATTTTATGCTGTTATGGCAATCAGTGCTTAGCAGGAAATGCTTTCCAGTATGCTTTTATGCAGCACCAGATCTTGTGCCAGATGTTTTTGAGCCATTCTAGTAATAACAGATATAAAAATATTCCTTATATGACTGAACATTCAGTATGTAGTATGGAATGCTCAATATTTATTCCTTTCTTTTCTTTTTTTATTTATGCCTATGTCTAAGGAATGACTTGTGTGCCTATATCGGGACTTTTAATTTGGAAAAGTTCACCACTCATGCCTCTTTGTGCCTTTTTTTCAGTGCCACACTAGATGCTGAAAATTCTGATTCTGCCCATGCTCACAAGTAACTTAGTCAATAGTTAGGGATACAGACCATGATTTTAGATCTATTTTTTAATAGATATTAGGGTGTTCTTATCACCTTCAGCTGTACTTAAGGGGATGAACTTGGTAGTCTTTCCAGAATGCTTTTACCTAGCCCTGTAAATACACTATCAGACATCTTTCAAACTTGAGGGGCTACTCTTCTCTCCATTAGTTAATATACTAATGTGAGAAACTTTCTTCAGTTTTCACTCCAACTAGAAGGCAATTAAAACTTTACTCACCCAGGGGACCATATTCACCAAGGTCTGCAAAATTTGAGTACCACAGAAACACAGAATGGTTGAGGTTGGAAGAGACCTCTGAAAGTCATCTTGTCCAACCCACCTACTCAAGCAAGGTCACCTACAGCTAATTGCCCAGGACTGTATCTAGATTTGCTTTTTGTTAATATTTCCAAGGAGACTCCACAACCTCTCTGTGCATCTTGTGCCAGTGCTCAGTCACCTTCACAGTAGAAAAAGTTTCCAGATGTTCAGAGAGAACCTCCTGTGTTTCAGTTTGTACCCATTGCCTCTGGTCCTGTAACTGGGCACCACTGAAAACAAGAGCCTGGCTTTGTCCTCTGTGGACAGCTTTACTTAGCTATTTATATCCATTGATAAGAACCCCTTTGAGACTTCTCCAGGCTAAACAGTCCCAGCTCTCTCAGGCTTTTCTCATATGGTTTAGTACCTGCATCATCTCTGTGGCACTTTGTTGGACTCTTCAGTATATCTGTGTCTCTCTTGCACTGGAGAGCCCAGAACTGGAGACAGTACTCCAGATATGGCCGCACTAGCGCTGAGCAGAGGGGAAGGATGCCCTTCCTTGACCTGTTGGCAATACTTTCCTTAATGCAGCCTAAGAATATCACTAAGCTTCCTTGACATGACGTGAGCACATTACTGGTTCGGGATCAACTTGGTGCCCACCAGGGCGCTTGGGCCTTCTTTTGCTAAGCTGCTTTCCATCTGGGTGAAAGATTTCCAACTTTCTTTTTTTACTTATTTATTTTTTTTTTAATATGGAATAACTGTGTCTTTAAATTTCAAATACCATGATGTAGATGGAATTATATTCAGGTTTTTTTTATATTACCTCTATGCACTGAAATCTCAACAGTGTTTTAGCCTAAGGAAGAAATACACCTTGAACAAAAACCCCAAAAGGAGTTTGGGATGCAAAAGGAGGTGATGTGAATTATATAAGTTTCCAACTACACAAAAGCACCCTGTGTTTATAATTAAGGCATGTACCTTAGTTTGGAGTTTAAAATAATCCAATTTCCTTTTGACTAGCTCTAGAAACTTCATAGTATATTCTATATCCCGTTGCATTTTGTTCCAAATGTAGGCTATTCTAGATTCTGTTCAGAGCTGTCTTAACTCCAGAGATTTCATAGATCATTTGCCCAGATAATACATGTTTTGAATAAAGTTCCAAGGGCAAGATATTTGAAAATAGGATGTTGCAACACTACCAAATTGATATATTAATAATTTCTTTTTCTTAGAATTCCTTTATAGAGTTTAACTAAATCATTAAATTCCTGAAATTTATGGCTCAGAGCTGTCATAATACCCATATTATGAAATCTGCTTTTTGGTGGGGAAAGGATGACCTTCTTTATTTTTTAACTATTTTCTCCAGTAAAGTTACGAATAGGTCTTGACACAAAACACATTAATCAGTAAAATGCCCCTTAACACCACCAGTACCTAAAATAAGAGCAGGGAACTATACCTTTTGCATTATTTGATAATAATGAATCTTTTTTTTCCTCCTGGAGCACTTTGAATCTCTTATTTTCGTCAAAAGTGACTAGTATTTAGGCTGCTGTTTGGAAGTCTAGAATATGGTAAAGTTCTGTGTATTTATTAGATTAGCAGTGTTAAAGGGTCTAGCAGGTCAAAAAGGATAAAGTCCCTTAAAAGAATCGAGGATGAGTATGAATTGAGTATGATTGCTATAGGTGTTTATTACTGGGAATATAAAAATATTAACTCGCATTTTTCAAATATGCACTTTTAGGCCCCAAACTACTAAAACAAATCATAAATTTACATTTAAGACTGCAAAAGACAGTTTTCACATGCTTGTTCTAGCCTTTTGTTCTCTCAATAAAAATGCTTGTTTTAACAATTTTATATTGATTAAAAATTACATGATTGGATTATTCTAGAAAATGTTCTCTCCCCCCACCCTCAAGTCATGATCATATTCATTTAAAATTCTGATTTTTGTTTAAAAGTTGGCTGGATTTTTTTTTCTTTAATTTTTATTCCATAAAATATTAAACCTAACAACTCTAGGTGTGTTTTAATCCTTACCGCAAATATGTAGATTAGAAAGCAACGTCTGATACTTAAAGTATCAGATATTAAAAGCAGAAAATATGAACAGTAGCATAAAATGTGTTTTATTGTGCTCATTATAGAGTCATTGAAAAAGAGAACAAACAGTGCATAGTTACTGCTTCAGATACAGATTTGTGATATTACTGTAGTGCCCCAGCTGTGGGTGAGAATAGAAACTGTCTGCCCCCTGAAATGTCACCCCTTTTCCAGCTACTCAGAAGCAGGTCATTACTTTCTTTGACTTCTCATCCAGCATCTGCTAAGAAGTTTTATCTATTTCTCTGTCTGCTTGTCTGTCTTCCTTTCATGGAAAAGACAGAGGGGTGGGAAACAATAAACAGTGTTTGTCAAAGCTATCTCAATTTTTTTTTTACCGGAAATTAGAAATCTAAGTGGCTGAGATACTGCCTTTTTGACTTATTTCATAGCTCCAAATGCACCTCTACATTTAACGTTAATTCTGTGTGATAAAAATGTGTTATAAAAGCAGTATATTTCTACCATACACAATACTTTCATCTTAACACATGGTTCATTGTTCATCTTTCCCATCTCAAGAATGCAAGTTTTCTGCTCTCTGACAATGAAAAGGTTTGGGGTAAACTTAGCAGTTGTTATCTTTAATCTGAGAAATCTTTTACATATAGATTTATTTTTTTTTTGTCATTGATCTTTCACTCATTTTTAGTTCTGTATAATTTTGATTTTGCTTTAGTGGAAGTATTTTTAAAAAAAGAAGTCCAGTGTTTCCCAATAGATTTTGTATCTAGTCAGTTGAAGAATGTGACTTAGTATGGTCTAGCTATGAAATTTTTAAATTTTTCTTCCCCAGTATATTTTCACATGAAAAGATTTTCAGAAAGAATAGCTGAAGAATTTCAGTGAAGTGCTCTCCAAATACTCAAAGACATTTTGGAGAAAAGGCCCAAACCAAATCCAAAACTAAAACCCAACAACAATAACAAGCACCCCCCCCCCCCCCAAAAAAAAAAAAAAAAACAAACGACAGAAACAAAGAAACCTAAAACCCAACAACAGCAATAACAAAAAATTGTAAAAGGACTGAAAATATAAGGAACGATTTTGAAAAAGTACTCAATATATTGCAATTCTGTCATCAAGAGCTAGAAAGAAACTTTTATCTCACCTTATGTAGAAAACGAGAATATCAACTAAATTGAAAAACCAATTTTACAACTAGCAAAAGAAAACAGTACATAACTAGTTGATTAAGCACTAAAACTTGCTTATGGAAAATACATTTGAATTAACATGTGCCTGATAATCTCTGAAATATGACTTCAAAAGGCATCAGTAATAGATGTGCACATAGAGATAATCCAAAGTATGTAAAGTACATAGTGCCCAACATAATGAGCATTGAAAAAATGTATTTGGAATTATTAATAATTCTGGTAGTTCCAATAATATTTAGAATATTTTCCAATGAATAGAAATTGGTTTTAGGTAAGCTTTTTTATAAACATCTTCCAGAATACTTTTCACATGCTCTTCTTTAGTAGCTGGCACAGACTCTAGATGGGGACAAATAACTGGACTGGACAGACAGGTAATCTATCCCTGTATGACTAATTATACATTCTTCATGAGGATAATTTCCCATATTAATACCTGTTTCATAGAATCATAGAATGGTTAGGGATGGAAAAGAGATTAGGATCATCTCGTTCCAATCCCCCTGCCATGTGCAGTGGTGCCTCACATTAGACCCCATCTCGCAAGGCTTTGTCCAACCTGGCCTTGAACTATTTTACAAGGTTTTCTGTGTTTTCCCTTCAAAAATTTTATTTATCCCTTAATTCAATACAAAATTACAATGCTACACATAGATTTGTTCTCTATGCTGTATTATTTTTCTTCATTTTTAAAATTTTAAGATAGAAATAGGTCTTTTACAGAGATTATTTGGCAGGTTTTTACCATTCTCCATTCTTAATATTTATAGGATGAAACTTTTCATCTATAAAAAAGATAATACTGATACTTACAGATTCATCTCTCAGATTCATCTTTCACTGTTTGTATCTCAACTAATTGCAGTGTAATTCTCCACACTGTTCAGACATATTTTCACCATGGCTTGTGGAAATCTTTTTATGGAGTGCAGCATAATGCCTAATATATTTGTACACACTTTGTAGTGGCCTATGATCTTACACCCTCAAGGCCATCATTACCTCATCCTTCAAAATTAAAACTAACTTGGTCCTTCTTTCTTTTGGGGTTTTTAGTATTCAGCTGCATTGCCTTTGTTTAGAAGAAAAGGATCTTTCCAGTATAGTAGTTCATAAGACATGTTTACTTCTTTCTCCTTTGATGATATTGGCATTATGTCACATTTTAAATCACAAACTGCTTAATCCTGCCTCTCCCTATACATATTTTTAAAAGTCTTATTCTTCAAACTGTTTCAGTTTGATAGTTCAGCACTTTTAGTTGTGATACCTGTTTCTTATTTTTAAAAAGTTGTTTGAGCTTAGAGGTTTTTAGAGCTCTCTTGATCCTTTAGCTTATTTACTTTGTGTCTTTTATGCAAACCTCATCCGTGTTTTATCCCATACGGTCTTATCAATGCTTTTAATATTTTTTTTACAATTTTGCTTACTATAAGATTTCAGTGTGTTATATCTGGACATTTTTTTAACCTTCTATGTTTCAGAAATACTGTCATAAGACAGTTTGCAAAATTTGCCAGTCTAGTAAGTCGTTTTTTTTTCTAATGTTATTTTCATATGCTATTTATGTTACTTTTATGTTATGTTCAAGGTGAATACATATCTGTCTTAGCAAAGCACTTGAATTAGACACGAATATTTAGAATACATTCTCAGTGACACTGATAACATCAGCTTTTTTTTTTTCCTCAGCTGGCTCACTAGAGTGAAAAAGCACCATACCAGATTTTTTTTTTTATAATAGTGTGAATTTAATTTCCTCCTCATTCTATAATGAGAATCCATAAAGCAGAAAATCCATAAAGCGAGTGTGAATATTTGTAAAGATATAGATAGCTTGTTATCACCTGCTATCTTCCCATCAAGAAGAGATTATTTTCTAAATCTTAAAAAAAACTGTAGATTCCTGCATAAATTGCTATGCAAGGTTCTTTCCTAAGTTTAGGAGGAGCAAACCATCCTGCTAAAATAGGTTCTGACTTTACATTCTATTTAATTTTACACTGAAAGCAAGATTCTGGATAAGGCAGTTGAACCCCAGGACTTTATGTACCCAAAAGCGATACTGCTCTTACCATCAGAGTAATGGCAAGGTTAGGTTTGGTGTTGGACACTCAAAGTAGCTTTGAATCATAGAACAGAATTATAAAATCAGCTAGGTTGGAAAAGAACTTTAAGATCATCAGGTCCAACCATTACCCGAGGACTGCAAACGCCACCACTAAACAATGTCCTTAAGGGCCTTGTCTGCATATTTTTTGAGCACTTCCAGGGGTGTTGGTTCCACCACTTCCCTGGGCAGCCTGTTCCAGTGCCTGACTACCCTTTTGGTGAAGAAATGTTTCCTGGTATCCAATACAAACCTCCCCTGGTGCAGCTTAAGGCTTCTTACTTGTTTCTTGGGAGAAGAGACCAGCCACCTCCTCTCTTCATCCTCCTTTTAGGTAGCTGTAGAGACTGATAAGGTGCCCCTTGAGCCTTCTCTTCTCCAGACTACAAAATACAGTTCCTTCAGCCACTCGTCAGAAGACATGTGCTCTAGGCCCTTCACCAGCTTCATTGCCCTTCTTTGGACATGCTCCAGCAACTCAATATCTCTCTTGTAATGAAGAAGTGTATAAAGAGTATATGTACTTTGATAGTCAATATTTTCTTTCACTAAGCATTGTGAAATTGCGCATCTGGGTTTCATCTGATGGGTGAAACACTAACTTATCAGATTGTTTGTAATTTAAATGCCATATGGAGATCGGGCAGTAGCAGTTGAAAACTGGATACTGTCCACCCACCTTTTAATGTTGTCACAGAAGATTGCATTTGCAAGTATTGTAACTATGATGCCGTAGTAACTGTCTGACCACAACTTAATGCCTGTATCTATACTTTTGGATACCTGCCAGCTAAAAAAATAGTGTCCTTCATATTTCAAATGCTGTTAGTGATAACATACTGAAATTTTTCTTTCTGAAAGAATACATTAAACTTTTGCTCACTGCTCACATTTTTAGGTGTTTCAGTGAAGGACAGAAAAATGGAAGACATCAAATTAACAATGTGTTATCACTGGTAACATGACAAAGGTGTAACATTTTTAATAGCAGAGACTAGATTAATGTCGTTTCAGCCACGAGGAGCTGGGCATCAATTTCCATGGTAATCAGTGGTTTAAAGAATAGATTAGTAATGCAGTGGATGCCATTAACCTTTCAAGCACTGCCAGTACAGGAAACTTCCTGCAGAGGTATAAAGCAATGCGCAGTTGTGACACAAACAGAGAAAATGCAATACAAAAGAAAGAGCTGAAGATTTTTCTTGGTCTATCTTATGGATAAACGTCACTTGGAAGAAGTCTTACTTAGAAAGTAGAAAAATATTACCTTTTAATATGCAATCCCCTCCCTCCGAAACCAAACCACCCCACTTTTCTAAAAAATTATTTATTTTTGAGTTTGAGTTTTCTGAAATATTAAGCCCTGCTTAATCTAAATGTTTTGTGAAAATTATATAATATTCAGTGGCATGAACTTTGCTTTCCAAAACATGATGTTTTTTTTATAACTTCTTATTGAAATGGTATATAAGGCAACGTGCATGTGGCTCTTAAAAATGTTGTGCACACATGATTGTTGAGAGTTATTCTAATATTATTTATGAGTTTTCTCATCTGTGTTAATGGAGATGATGCAGACAGTACAAGCAGGTACCATGATCACAGTGTTTGCCTTAATGGTATCAACAAAAATGAAAACCATATTATTAAACCTTATGACAGCCAAGAGAAAACTATATCCGCTTGTATGAGACCACAAAATCAGCTGGCACTGGAAGAACTGGATTTCTGTCTGTAATGATTTCCAAACTGACCATACCACTGGAAAAGGGCAGGACATGAACAGTGGTTGCAACCAACACAAAAAGATCTCGCAGTCTTAAAATATTTGGTCTTATCTGTGACTTATTCAAGGGTATATAAAAGCATGCAAACAATTAACCATTGTTTTTTAAATAATTTTCCACATTTGAACAGATATTAAATAGATATGGTGTATTTGTAGATAGGCAGTACTGGTTAGTTTTGCTGTGAATTGCCCATGCGTGTAAGACAATTTGTGCTGTATTTTCTCTTATGCTTGTTAAATATTGTTCTCTAAGTGCTTAAAATATTACATTGTTATCAACTTTTTAACTCGACTATCATCTTCTTTTTAATCCCCCAAAGGATATAAATTATAAATGTATTTCACAACACACATTCTATGTGTAAGAGTGTTCTGAAATCTTGTAAAAGAAAATAGAAAATTTAATTCCCTTTGCATAAGGTTATACAACTTTAGAATCTAAACTTTAATTTCTGCTATACTTTCATTCACTTTTAATGTTCAGTCAGAATGGTGAGATGATGATACATGCTCCCCAAGCTGTTTTAGTCCTGGTAGTCCATCATTTTGAAAGTATTATTGATACATTCAATGATGATAAATGATTCATCTCACTTAATTAGGCTGAGAATAAAGTAAGATACTTCAAACAAAACTATTTTACAAGGATTTAATGCTTACAATTTCCTAGACTTCTTTATTTTTATGTACATTTGCATTTCTTTCCATCCCCATTAAGGTAGGCATATCAATATTTCACATGCCAAAGACTGAAAAAAATGAAGAAATTTGTTCGTCAAGTGCAGATTGCTCCCCAAGCACAGTCTGTCTTTTGTTTATATGTTTTTTCCTCTGATATAAGGAAGAACTTTACTGTAAGGGTGGTGAGGCACTGGAATGGGTCGCCCAGCGAAGTTTTGAATGCTCCATCCTTGGCAGTGTTCAAGGCCAGGTTGGACAGAGCCTTGGGTAACATGGTTTAGGGGGAGGAGTGCCTGTCCACGGCAGGGGGGTTGAAAGTAGATGATCTTAAGGTCCTTTCCAACCCTAACTATTCTATGATTCTATGTTATAACTGAAAAACTGTTGTTTGGTTGTTTTATTTTACTGCTTCAATCAAATGGTCATCATAAATATCAACTTTGTTAAACACTGTATCTTTATTTGGGGAAGGTTACTAGCCTACAGCATGAAGCTATGGACAAAACCAAAAAGACATGGTTAGTGCACTGACACTTGGGCTTAGGTTTATAAAATGCAGATATATCCTTTAGTAGGCAAAGGCTACCTTTTGTGGCTATATGAATTGTTACCCCTTAAAAGACATGAATAAAAATCCGTTATAAAAACTATGTGACTTCTCTCAAAAACCAGCTTATGATATGTGAAGGAAAAGCTCAGAAACTGGAATAGAAAACATTGTACTACAAGTCAGTGCTAAACCCTTCCCTACCACCAATGCTAAGCCAGGCTACATTTAATCAAGAATCACAGACCAGAAAACTGTGAATTGAGAAAGGAGGAAGAGTACAGAATGTATGATAACATACTAATGAGTAAAAAGAATAATAGTAATTCTGGACAAAGGGAAGTTGAACACTGTGTGAAATTTAAGACTCATGAAAAGAGGAATAACTTGGGTTTTCCACTCATACTTTCTACAAAGAAAACTTTTATATTATTATTATAACATAAAAAAAAGTATTAAAGTTAATAATATCAACTAAGATGGAGAGCTCTCCATCAGTCAGAAAATTCTGCACCTAACAGGCATTCAGTACAACATTAAAATGCACAACAATGGTTTTCATGGGCAGAAGTGATTTTTTCTATTTTTATTCAAACATATTAGGTAGATAAACTACCAGAAGAATTTGTGAAGTGATCAGTTCTTGAAATAACAGTCAAAAAAGTTAGCCAGAGAGCTGAAGAAAACAAATATTTTTCTAAATTAGAAATGTGAATTTTGGTAAAGTTATGGTATTATAAATACAATAGTGAAAAGTATGGTGAACTGAAATAAAGATACAATAAGCATAAGATAAATCCTTGACAAATAGCGGTTGCAGATTAATATTGCTTTTTTTCTATTTTATTAATTATGCTGATACAAGACATCAGACAAGACCTTTGTAGAAATACCAAGTCTGTGTAGAGTAATAGAGAGTAATGGCAGCAATAAGAGAGTACAATAGAAATAGAATTATAAGACAGATCCATTTTCTTTAGATACTTCAACTGAATTATTAAAGCACTGTAAAAATCCAGATATAAGATTATCCTGGAATTATTAGATACCTCTCCATAATGGGATAGGAAAATACAGTTTAAAATACACGATTAAATTGGATGACTTTTTGCTAGACATGCTTATGAATGCATGGTCTCCTCCTTTATTTTTTCTGTTCTGAAAAAGTTTGTTTTGTTTTTTTTGTTTGGATTAGGTTAGGGTGTTTGGGCAGTTGAACCTGTTTTGGGGCAAGAATATAGAACTAGAGAGTAATGCCTCCCAGATAGGATAAGAAGTGGAAAAAAAACTTAAGTCATGGTCAAAGCTTTGCCTTGTGAATTTTCCCAAGGAAGTAAGTACAGATTTAAAATTGTAGACTTAATGCTTTCTATGTACTCAGGACAAAAAGTATTGTAACTGTTCAAAACCAACATTAATTTGTACATTGATTAGCAGACAATGTTTAATACATTTAAATATACAGATTACATGTTAGTCACCGGCAAGTGTTCTGACCAAGCCACTCAAGTCTTGGAAGACAGACGCAGGGACTGTGAGAATGAAGACCTTAGGCCCACTGTAGAAGAGGATCAGGTTTAAGGTCATTTAGCAATCTGAATGTGCACAAGTCCATGGGACCTGATGATATCCATCTGCAGGTCCTGAAGGAGCTGGCAAATGAAGTTCCTAAACCACTGTCTATCATATTTGAAAAATCATGGCAGTCAGGTGAAGTTCCCAATGACTGGAAAAAGGGAAATATAACCCCCATTTTCAAGAAGGGGAAAGTCAAAGACCTGGGAAACTACAGTCCAGCCAGTCTCACCTCTGTGCCTGCCAAATCTTGGAGCAGATTCTCCTGGATAGCATGCTAAGGCACATGAAAATCAACAAGGTGCTTGGTGACAGCCAGCATGTCTTCACTAAGGGGAAATACTGCCTGACCAATTTGGTGGCCTTCTATGATGGGGCTACTGAACTGATGGATATGGGCTAAGCACCTGACATCATCTACCTGGACTTGTGCAAAGCATTAATCATTGTTCTGCATGACATCCTTGTCTATAAACTGGAGAGACATAAATTTGATGGATGGATTACTCAGTGGGTAAAGAATTGGCTGAATGGCCGCAAACAAAATGTTGGCTGCACTGTGGCTAACAGCTCAGTGTCCAACTGGAGATGGGTAATGAGTGGTGTCCTCCAGGGGTCAGAGTTGGAACCGATCCTGTTCAAATTCTTTGTCAGCTACATGGACAGTGGGATTGAGTGTGCCCTCAGCAAGTTTGCTGATGACACCAAGCTGTGTGGTTCAGATGATACCCTGGAGGGAAGGAATGCCATCCAGAGGGACCTCGACACGCTTGTGAGGTGGGCTGTTTCCAACTTTATGAAGTTTAACCATGCCAAGTGCAAGGTCCTACACCTGGGTTGAAGCAATCCCAGGCACAGCTACAGGTTGAGCAGAGAAGAGATTCAGAGCAGCCCTGCGGAGAAGGACTTGAGGGTGTTAATCTATGAGAAAATGAACATGAGCCAGCTTCAGTGTGCTCGCAGCCCAGAAAGCCAACCATATCCTGGGCTGCATCAAAAGGAGCGTGACCAGCAGGTCAAAGGAGGTGATCCTGCCCCTCTACTCTGCTCTCGTGAGACCTCACCTGGAGTATTGTTCACAGTTCTGATCTCCTCAACATAAGAAGGACATGGAACTGTTGGAACAAGTCCAGAGGAGGGCCACAAGGATGATCAGGGGACTGGAGAACCTCCCATATGGAGATAGGCTGAGAAAGATGGGTCTGTTCAGCCTGGAGAAGATAAGGCTGCATGGTGACCTGATATCAGACTTTCAGTATGTGAAGGGGGCCTACAAGGATACCAGAGAAGGGCTTTCCATCAGTGACAAGGGGTAATGGGTTTAAACTTAAACAGCGGAAGTTCAGGTTAGATATAAGGAGGAAGTTCTTTACGGTGAGGATGGTGAAGCACTGGAATGGATTGCCCAAACAAGTGGTAAATGCCCCATTCTTTACAGTGTTCAAGGCTGGGCTGGACAGAGCCTTGAGTTACATGGTCTAGTGTGAGGAATCTCTGCCTGTGGAAGGGGGTTGGAACTTGGTGATCTTAAGGTCCTTTCCAACCTTAACTATTCTATGTTTCTGTTTTATTTAAATTCATGCATAAAACTAACAGGAGCATAGAGAGTTTTTCTAAAGAATAGAATACTTGAAAATAATTGAATGCAGAGAGAAATCATTCTCTCTGATAATGAGATACTGGTGATGTTTTTCCTGGTTGAAGGGTTTTTTTTCTTTCCACCTAGATTTACATTCAAGCTGTCAATATTTTTTGTCTCTTTCCCCCTCTCCTTCGCTTGAATCAGAGGCAGAGAGAATGTATTTGTTTGCACATGTCAGGTCTCACAAACTTCTGGAACGCTTACTTTAGCTTTTCATATTGTTATTTACAAATATCTTATTTTCTCTTTTATTTATGTATCTATTACTTACTTCTAAGTTATGCTTAAACTGGCATGATTTCACCTCTTATATTTCAATACTTTTCATTGGGTTCTCTCAGAAAAACACTGCAACTGTCTATTAACACTTCATATGTGAGTTCCTTGATTCAACAGTTGGTGAATCTATCTCCTCTCCTGAAAATTATTTGATTGTTATCACTTTTAAAATAGGTTCCAAAGGCTACTGATATTTTAACATTGGATCCTGAACTTGTTTTAAAGATCTCTGTGTAGTTTATTTGGGAATTTTAGGACAATTAAGTGAGGACAATACAAAACATGGCATAAATGACATAGAATACTCATTCTATTATTTGGTTTTAATGATGAAGATTCAGAAATATAACATGCACTGATCTTCAATTCATAATTGCTTGTAAACTGACCCAAACAGCTAGGTTTTAAGCTTACTCTTCAGAAGATTTCTTTTACATATCATTTTCTTAACATTATTGGTCAAACTGTATTGTTGTTAACAAAACCATAAAATTAAAAGCTATAAATGATTGAAAATACAATTGAAAATACAATATCCTTGAAAAGTAGGGATTATATTACCTTAATGTAAAAGCCAATTAAACTAATGATAATCAGAGATTATAACTGAATTAAATAAAGACAGGAGATGCTACACAGCTTACTGTAGGAAATCAGTTGAAATAGAAACGGTATGTCAAAAGCAAAATTAAGCTCAGTATTAAAGACAAGGTATCAATGTGGTAGGGCTGCAGGGATTACATGACATTAGCATGCCTTAATGTACTGTATGGATTTTAAAAACTTTAGGTGATGCTGTTTGGTATTATATAAGTTTCTCTCCATGAAAGAAGATACAGCAAAGAGCAGTTCCATAGATTTGAAACATCAGCATGTGTTGAAGTTTTACTGGATGGTGTTTACCTTCTGAACAAGGACATTTGTTGCAGTACAATCCATCTGCATCCACTTTCCAGGTTTATGAACAGAAAAGAATGATTTTTTACATTGAATTTAGGTGAAAACATACTGGTATGAAAATAGTGAATGTTTTGTGGATAAAAGATGACAAAAGTGTTGTCATTAAAAGAAATACACATTAAAAGAAATACACATTAAAAGAAATACACATTAAAAGAAATACAGCTATCCAAAACTCTCTCACCTTCCCACTCTACACTGTAAACTGAGTCTTTAGGTAATTAGAATGATAAGAAGGCATTTGACAAACTGAATTTTAAACCTGACTGAGGTCATTAATATCTCAAAGGTATTGCTTCAGAGTGACACTGGCTGGTAATACAGAAAAGATGATCTTGCTTTTAGGGCATTAAACTGGACTTTGAGGGGATAATGCTCAGTTTTGTCCTTACCATGAACTCCTCTAAGCAGTGACTGTCATGAGCTAGGGTTGCGGGGGCCTTGACTCACTTGAGCTAAATATGTGTAATAACTACAGATTAAACAGAAACTTTCTCCTCAGGAAAAAGCAAAGTATTTATTAACTCATAAAAGGTGTTATTTTTAACCTCGACATATTTCAATTCGCAACATCAATTATAATGAGGATTTCATTCAAAGCCTGCCTACATAGAGTAGCTTTGCGTCAATATAGTGGATTTTGGATTATAGGCAGGAGTCTGTTATTTGAGGAACAGCATCAAAGACAAGCTTTCTCTGAGATCTGAGATCTTACTTAAGCAAGAGAGAAAAAACTATGATGCTGGAAAAAAACTGCTGGATTCTGAAATTCCATTGATATAAAAAATGTGAGGTGCAAATTCAGATAAATATTTCACATACCAGTGGCAGGAGTGACTGAGAATTAATGCGACTATGCCTGTTTGAATCAGATGAGGCTCTGGCCCTTTTCACTTTTAAAAATTAGTACCAGACAGTAAGATTTGTGTAATGCTGATCATATACATTCTAAGCTTAACATTATTTTTAATAAGAACCTTGCAAAAGTTCTATTAAACTACATAGAACACCAGAACATTTCCATTATTACTCCAGTGTTTTCCTAAATAGTGTTTGTAGTCTGTTCACGAGTCTGACCACATTTTTACACTCTTATTGCACTCCTAATACAACCAGGAACATTGAAATTATTCTTGCAATTTCTGTTGATGAAGTCTAGTTTCTATAGTTTCTAAGGAAATACTCCACCATGGAAAATAGTGAACAATGGATTTTTAAGCACACTCTTTTCAATCTCCTGCTGTTTAAATTAGCAGCTGTATGACAGAAAAACTATTAAATATGCTGGCAATTATCCTGTTATTATGTATACTTAGTGCTCAACACAACTTATATTTTTCAAGTATATGCCTATTGCTATCTTATCCTGAACTTTTCTGAATAAGAAATTGAAAAAATAGTTTCATCTCAGAAATTCTGTATGGTTCACAAATCGCAACTATACCTGTTACTCTTTTTTTTTTTTTTTTTTTACATTTATAAAACTGTCATAATCTGTATGAACAGAGAAGATAAACAAACAAAAAAGCAACTATATGTTTAGATAATTCCTCAAATGGAGAAAGATTTGTAAAGCAAAAACATTCCGTTTCAGCTTCTCTTGGCCTGCACAGATTTTTCTTCCTATTCAGTTTGGGTTTTGAAACAAAACAAACAAAATAAAGAGAAACCTTTTTATAAAAAAAAAAAAAAGTTTTAAAATTATTTTTTCTTTTCAATTAAACTGTTACATTTATTGAAACATGGACAAATGTTCTTGTTTATGAAATATTTATGATCTTTTGAGAAAAAAAAGACTTTTTCAAAAGAACAGACCATTTATTGCTCTTCATTTTATCACAGTGATACTTTCTCAGGTGCTTTTAATAAAAACTAACAGAATTAAAGAAAGAGATCCTTTTAAACAAAGAGCAAAATTTCTAATCAGTTGCCACTTCCATCAAAATCATCAGCTTGACATTTTTATAAGGGGCACATCTCAAAGGATTTTTACATTTCCCTTATCCTTTCTGGAAATTATTCACTATTTCTAGAGACAGCAAAAACATTAACAATGACAGAAAAAAACCTGAAGAAGGACAGTCTGTTCACTTCCAAAATATCCCTTACCTCTAGTCATCTTTTCTGCTTCTGTACAGAGGTTCCTTTCGTGAAGGCTTAGTTCAACAAGTATTTTAGATCCTATTAGCATTCATAGGATTAGGAAAAAAAAATTGTGTATGGTTTCAAAAGAAAGGATTTGATTCCTGATACTTTGATCCCACAGAAACTATGTCATGGGTGTTCAGCATGAGATTTCAGGAAAGCAAACTCTTTCATTTTACTAGTGAAAGGTTTGCCAGGTAATTACATTTTTTTCTTAGATTTTTTCAAAAGGAAAAACATAGACTCAAGAATATATGAAGTTAATTCATCAAGTACGCTAAAAAATATGGGGCACTGTATTTGTACAGAAAGTTTAGACAGCTTCCAGGTAGGTACATGAATGTCTGACAAAATTAGTGTCATATCTCAGACAACTGTCTTAAAAGTACCAATCAGCTGGACTATCTTGTAATCAATATGTGTGCTCACTGTCTCCTACTGAGGGAATAGAGTTGATGGATGTCTGTCATGGCTGAGGTGAGACAATGATAGAAGAGTTGCAAATGGCAATTCCTTGCCTTTCACATCAGTGTTTTAAACCTTGGGAAAAATCTAACCTGCATGGATTTGCTCTACATTAGGGTTAAAGGTTTTATAAGTAAACATTAAGAATACCACCAGTGTATTTGCTAACACCACGAAAGGACTGAGATCTATCTACAGTAGATGAACGACTGATTTGTCTCTGGAACTGATGTCAGTGGTCAGGTAAGTTTTAGATAAGGTAGGATCAAACATCCATTAGTTCTGATAGTTTTGTTTCACTGAACAGCTCCAGAAATAACTGCAAGATATCACAGTTTTATAATAACAATCAAGCATTTGTTAAAGTGCATATTCCCTCCACTTCTGCACCCCAAAGCCTTTTGTATCCTTGTACTCTCTAGTTTATAGTCATTTGGAATAATTTCCATATTTTCAGCTTGCTAACATGTTAGGCATCTAGTTCTTACAGGTTATTTAAATTACTGAATTCTATTAAGTCAAATTATCAGCATTTACCATATTATCATAATTACAGAGTTATGTTGGCTTCCTTATTAAACAAAATCTTTTCTATCTAATAGTTTAGATGTCCTAACCTCACCCATCTTCTGTTTTCCTTCTGTAATTAAAAGAAAAAGTCATCACAGCCTCTGATTCAGTAAAAGCTAACCTATATGAGGACCTTAGAGCAATTTTCTAATGCCAAGTAGAGTTATTAGACCTATTTTTTGTGTTCATTTTTTCTAAAGTTTAAACAAAGAAACAAAAAAACCTTCCCAAGCTCAGTACTGATAAGCATGTACATTAGCATTTGATTTAAAAATGTATTCCCACGCCAGTTTCCATAGTTAATTCTCTCTAATCAAGAATGTTTTATAAAATTATCACAAGATCATTATACGGAGGTGGTAGGCTTCTTTTCGCAACAGAACAAGAAATGAAGCATTCTTTCTTTAAAATATAAGATCTGCATTATTTCTCATGAAACTTTTTAATTTCTTGGATTTACAGGTTACTTTATTTTATTGTCATGATCCCTTTATAATTTACTGTTTTAAAGAATATTAAGCAATCAAAAGTCAGGGGCTGTTCTGAAATTGAATTGTGGGAAGTTTTACAAAACCTCCTTGTTTTTCCCTGACATAATTTTTCAGACTTTGTTCTTTCTTTACCCAACCCCCATTTAGTTGCATTACACAGAACGAAAGCTGGCTGTTAAGACAGCAGGTGTAGTTTATAGAGAACTTATTTCACATACTTGGTGACATTATGTTCAGGCCATGAAGCGGACTGCAGTTTTGAAGTTCTAGTGGGCAGAACAAATATTTCTCTTCTACGGTTTTCTCAGTATAATTGTCTCATAGTTTCAAACCTTAAACTTCTAATTTGCTAGAAGTTATTATTTTTATTTAATAAATTAAATACACACCCTCTTGAGTGTTCCTGCATATCCTATCTGGTTATGAATTTTTTTCTAGTAATTAGGTTTTTAAATAGATTTATAAGAAACAGCAGCTGCACTGTAGTGAGTTCTGGTATAATATGTACCAAGCTCAGAAGTTTATCTTTCAAAGTAAAGATAATCTCACTAGTCCATGAAAGCACTGCTCCTCCTAGCTACTACCTAAGTTCGCAAATTTGTTATCCTAGAACTTTTTGGTTCAGTATTTCGTAGGAACAGAGTTTGTGTTCCTGCCTTTCATTTGTAGATAATGAGTCTTCAGATTTTCTTCACGGTATTTTGCTTAATCCAGTTAATGAGTTACCCTTAACCAAGTGACTTGCAATGAGGTGTCCACAGATCAATATTTCAGATATTCATGTTCCACTTGGGGCAGTCACTTTTGATAATTCTTTCTTTTAGGAATAATTTTTTAGATTATATATTTACAGAATCAAACACAAAGTTTTATGCTTGAGATTGCCTAGTCAATCAACTCACATAGAACATTATTTTGGCTAATTAGTATTAGAGGATTTTTCACTAGATTAAAATGATTTTTTTCCATTTCTGATTTCTATTTGAAAGTCACAAGAATTAGCTATATATTGACAAATATTTGAAGATGAAAGCAAGTTGCCAGCTTTTAGTGGTTTGTTTATTTGTTTTTAATATATGTTCTATAAATGTTTCCTGAATTCTTTCTATTGATAAAAATGTTAGCATTATTGTCTTAGTCTTTACAAAGACACTGAGATTTGGTTTTTATTTCTCTGATTTATACACTTAATTGGGATTGAAAATACAAATATAGAGGTACAACAAAATGAAAGAAAGGATACAGTGAGTCAAATTATTCTCTCTCTTGTGCTCTGGGCATATAGCATTCGTATAGATAATGCATATTGATGACTTTCAGTTACAAACAGTTTAGTTAGCATCCATTTTCCACAGACTAATTCCTGAACACAGCAGTCAGCAGTAAAATTTGTACTGTCATGAGTTTTAGAAGTAATGAAAAATCTTCTGTGGTGTACTTTGAACTCATTTTTGACATACACCTACTATGGATATACAATAATTTATCTTGGGTGCTGAATAAGCCTCCTTTTTTCACACCTCACCACACAGTATTGTGAGGCTTAATTATGATGCTGTGTCTTTTTCATTTAAATGTGTCAGAATTTATATTATAACTTTCACACTTAAACCAGTTAACACTAAATAGTCATGTCATCCAAAACAGTGTTCCACTGAAGCTGAAAAAATTAATTTTTCTTGCAGCTAAATCCAATCTCCTGCTGGTTTCCCTTTCCCCCAGGAAGAATATGTTACTATAACTTAATAAACAAATTGTTGCTGATACACGTAGTTCTGAAGTTTTGACATAAATATATTTTAGTATTTTGTGCCAATTAATCTTAATTAATAAATAAAAGCTGTACTGTTAAAACCCATCAAATCATGACATCCCCCCAGCACCTCCACTCCAGATAGTTTTTTTTTTCTGTTCTAGCATAAGATAATCCAATGGAGACTTTCACCTACGATAAGGTTTAAGTTAGTCAAATTTCCATTAAGTTCTACCCCACCGTAAATTACGCTAAAGATGATTTCTTCATTTTGCGAGCTTTGGAAATGGGAGCTTTGTATAAATAAACAGCCTAAAATCCTTCTTTACAATATGAAATGCAATTGTACTTACATATTGTAAGTACAATTGCAATATGTAAGTATAGTTAGAGGCAAACACTTCTATCTGCAATGGTCTGACATAACTGTTAAAACATCTCATGAGTCTTTTGAATTGAATTTTCCAAAACCCAGCTGACTTAGAACTGATGTCTGTATTTTAGGTCTCAGAAAATCTAGCATTACAAGATGAAGAATGTTAACAGCGACAACACCAACAAATGAGCCAATAAAAAAATAACACTTCAATAATTTATTTTTCTGTAAAATGTGATTTACAAATCAAAACCAATTATGTGGTATGATATAAATGGTTTTATTCATATAATATATGAAGTTTCTATCCAAACTCTAAGGTATAACTCATTTATACAAGAGCATATAATCCACTAGTTGCTTTGTCTTCAGATCTCTCTATCCTGTTCTCTGTTCAGTACATTAATGTACAGATTTGGTTTTGGTATGAAAGTGAGCCAATGTAACTTCTTTAAAGATTGATATTTCAGAAAGAGATAATTCATCCTGGAGCTTCCAGATGACCTGCTGTGCATCTTTACCAGGGGGTGGTTGCCTCTTTCCTTTAAAATTGATTTGAAGTTCACAAAACAGCTGATCCTGTTGATCATAAATACAAATGCAGTGAAAAAGACAAAAGGTTTGTTTTATTTTCCCTTGTCTCCGCCCTAACGATCAACACAAAAATTACATAGAACACAATTTGGTTTACATCACAATATTATGATTTCAAGGATTCTTACTCACTGCTGGATGTGAGTAACAGCTGATAGAAGTGAAAAATTTATTTGAATATGCAAAATTTTCACATATAAACATGCCGTTATCTTAAACTGCATATGTTGTATATCGTGTTGCCCATATTAAATGCTGGAGTTGTAGCCTTTAATGCATGAATCTGTTTTCCAGGATATTCACATAACTTAGTTGCCTAAGTACTAAGTACTTTAAAAACCTGATACTTTTTGTTAAAGAACAAGCTCCTCTTATTAAAAGTTCTAAATAAGTTCTTCCTTGATTTTCTTTTCTTTTTTAAATATAAATGACTAACTCAACTATAATGTGTTTGACAGAAATAATTTGAAAGTAATTATACAGAGTCAAGCATTTAGACTCATGGGTAATTTGAATGCAGCGTCTTTCACCGTTTATAATTATGTGTTGTGCCACTGAGTGAACATTATCCTCTAAAAAATGCGGAGAAAGATGTAACCATTTAAAATTCATTCTGCAGTATGAGACTTCAAATTACTGGATGGAAAAGGAACGTGGAACAAAGCAAGCCCTTCTGTGAAGTCCACTTGCATTTCCTACAAAGACTTACAGCTTTCAAAATAAGGTTGTGAATTTATTTTTTTCCTTTCATAAAACCAAATTACTTTCTTTGAGAAAGAACTGTACAGGCTATTGATGGCTTGGCTTCCTGAGTGAAGATTTTGGAAGGGCTTTAACCACGCTTACTACAAGCATGATGACCAAGGGGATGTGGGAAATGCAAATCTGGTTGGAAAAAAGGGTGCTTAGGCAATCAGGAAGTGTCTGACCAGGACTGTCATCTCCTGAGAGTTCTCGAGCTACCCATGAGCTGGTCCACCCACCCGCAAGGCTAGATCTGCAGCTACCTATGCACCTTGTCACCTACTGTTTCTAACCTTGCCTGTCCATACAGACAAGTGAGAGTGAGCCCTTCCAGCCTGTGCACTGGATTTTTTAGGTGAAGCGCAGCTTGCGCAGAACTGGCCCCACCCTTTACACCTGAGGTTTAACTGCCACAGCCTAGCTAGCTAGGATGGTGACAGCAAAGTCCACAGGTCATAGGTTTTATGAGTGTCCTTCTCTTTGATGGAAGACCATAAAAGGCTAGTTGAGCTCCATCAGCCCGGGTTTGAAGATCAGAGTTTTCCTTCTCCTATGAGGAAGGCCTGTCTTCGCTAACGAAGATTTGGGAAGACCTTCACCCACGCATTCTGAACAAGACTGTCATCTCCTGGGTCAATCACAAGCAACCGATGACAAAATAGCACAACAAGCTATACGTCTACAGACACAGACCAGACTCCTATAGGCCTAAGATAAATAATCTTATTCTGCCTTATTTTGGTTTTGTCTCTAGTCATGCATCAGTAGAGTGAGTCTAGATGGCTAACTCATTAATGGATTGTAAACCTAGCTGAACTATTTAAAACACAGAGAGGTTTTACAGTCAGTAGAATTGTTTTGGATTTATGTCAGTTAAATAAAAACAGAGTTTACAGCAATGTCCTTTCTTAAGAGACTGAATTCTAGTGGTCTCCTACCTTATCTTGTTAAGCAAGATAACATAGCATCCTTTGCTACTACTCATTCTTTACCGACCATCCACTAGTTTAATGGAAAAGTTATAAACGCTGACATTTCAAGAAAACCTGACTCTACTGACCTTTAACTCAGAAACATACCAGAACGTATTATGACACAGTGAGATTTCCTGATTATCAGCCTTTAGTGTTACCACAGTAGAGGTTACATATAATTTTTGATTCAATTCTCACGAGGTTGTGACTTTTTACCAGGTGTTGACATAAAACTTGATATGGTCAAAGGCAAGTGTTTTATAGAAATTACATGGTCAAGTAAGGAAATTAAAAAAATAGATGTGGCCAACAGTTAAACAAGTAGTGATAAAAAATGAAGAGTGCTCCATAACTGATGGAACTACATTTCAGAAAAAGCAACAAGGCAAAAGCACAATGCTGGGATTTGGAAAATTTGGTAACCTCTCTTCTGTGGTTAGACAGAAAACACATGCACTAATTCATGTTGTTGAGTCCACCAATAACCTGTAGTTGTTTTCCAGTCCATCTTTAAAGAAAAGCTCAGAATTTTGAAAGAAGTGTTAAGTCAATTGTTCCCACTGTGACTAAGACCAGGCTTGTTACTTGGAGAAAAAAAAAATCTTAAATTATTCAGGCAAACTGCAGATTAAACACTTGACCTCAGGTCAAATAAAATTAGAGATAAATACTTGAAAACAATGGTCTCATAATTTGTTACTTTATCAGCTGCTCCCTAAATCTGTTGTGGCTGAGTCTAACCTCTTTTTGGCAAGATGCTTTTGCTGGATGTCCAACTTCTTCCTGTGACAACCCCAACTATTTTACTTGTTTTCCGTCCAGTCTGAAGAAAGTTGAAATTAAGTCTTTAATCTCTGTGGTTTTGCCTGTTATCTAATTTGATAATGGTACTATATGTTCATTTTATCTTGGTGGTCTTTTCGGATTTCCTTTCGGAAAAGAAAATTATTGTGGTGAATTAGTAAAAATTAAAATTTGCATTGGATTTAGGTCCAGTCTGTCAGAATGCAAATAAAACTTCTCTCACCTTTGAGAATTTATCCAACACTTCCCATTTTTATTGTTTTTCTAGATAACTCTTTCTTAGTCCATACCTTATTGGATTACTTTGTGCTTCCAGCACTACCTTTGAGGACATCAAACTAGTGCTCTTACATTATAATGTATTTGCCAGAAAATAATTTCTGAGGAGACCGTGATGTAATTTATACATTGCAGAGTATTTAGAGAAACTGCTAGAATTCTTATGCTTAGTAACAATATTGTCTCTTAGTGAAGGAGAAAATAGATCATCGGAAGTTCATGGGGGGAAAAAAGCTACATTGGCAGATTAAAGAGAATGTATTGGAGGATTTGCTAAAAAATTTCCTAAAAAAAAATATGTGAAGAACATAGACAAAGTTGTTCATAAAATCTCATGTTGATACAAGATATTTGTTATATATAGCAACCTTAGTAAAAAAATTGATATGATCCAGTAAATAGAAAACATAGATTATATTTTGAAGGTAGAAATGGTTAACATTTTTCTCTCTTGCATGTGATAGACATAGATGAAACTTCTGCCTATTCACATTTATGTTACAATGCCACACTATACTGTCCATGTTATTGAACAAGTGTGCTATCATAGTTGCTGTCACAGGGAGTAGGAGGTATCTTTGGTAATAGTTTAGCAGTAAAATTGGGATGGCTTAGGAATGTAAATGCGTGAAAAAACAGGTTAGAGGTATGTGATGTATGTAATTTTTTTTTTCCTGGAATGTCCTGGCAGTGCATGTATTGATCTTCTTTAATATAAATGAATATACTTACTGCTGTTTCCGAAGCTGGCAGTTGATCATGGTAAAGTAAAATTTTAACTAATTACATTTGGTTCCCTTGTACTGTTGTTTAGTCAATAGTTTGAAAACATTCCAGTAATTTTAAATGTGGATTTCATTACCCATAAGGCACATGGTGATGAAATTATATTAATAATGATGTCTATCATTGAGTAGCAATTTGAAATCAAATGATTTGCTGAAGATTCATTCCTATGTCAGTGAAGATACATTGAACAGTTTGCCAGACTCCTACTCTCATTTTTGGCAAAGAAGGAATTCTGTTCCTTCCCAGGAGTTTGCTTTGACATCATATTAAAATAGTCATTACTGTTATTCTAAGTGACTAATTGCAAGCTTACAATTCTTCCCTTACTTTCTTTTTGGATTCTTCCTTTTGAATTATAATCAGTAGGTGAAGTTGAGCAAGTGTAAAACTGAAACCCAAAAGTGAATTATACAACACTGATACATTGATCATATCTATTGGTTCTAACTAACAAGGTAATAGACAAAATCCTAGTTCAGTTCACCTCCATAGGCTCCCGAGTTCGCATCTACTTACTTCACAGTAATTTTATCTTTGATCTCACTGAAGAAAGTGTTAGGGTTTTACTGGGTGATTTATTCTGAAAATCGGTGATAGGCAAGTGTAAAATACTTAATCTTAGTTAGTCAACATTTTTAGTTGTTTTTTTTTGAGTTTTACAAAAAAAGTAATGCTATTAAAATTATGTCATAGAAAGTTCTAATTGAGTACTCATTTAACATACAGTTCCCAAATCAAACTACTTTGGGGAATGAAGAGAGAAAAACTCCTTTATTTTTCTTTGGTGGGTTAGTCTTAGTCTTAGCAACAGACAAATTCCCATCCATTATTGGTTCATTCACTCCCCCTCCTTACGTGGGCAGTGGGAGAAAATAGGTTAAGAAAGCTCCTGGGGGAAGATAAAGACAGATTGCTTACCAGTTACAATTGCGAACAAACCAGACTGGACTTTGGGAAAATTATTTTAATTTATTGCTGATTTAAATAGATTTTGGTAGTGAAAAGACATACATTAAAACATATTTCCTCCTCCCACTCCCAGGCTCAACTTCACTGCTTTACTCCTAACTCCTTTACTTGTTCCTACCCTAAGAGAGGCAGCAGGGATGGGAGGGTTTATATTCAGTCCATAATGATTTTTCTTTGTTTTTCCTTCCCTCTCACACAATTACCATGCTCTGGCATGACTTGTTCTCTAGGCCCTTCACCAGCTTGATCTATCTTCTTTGGATATACTCGAGCATCTCAATGTCTTTTCTGTAGTGAGGGGACCAAGCCCAACACAGCATTTCAGATACAATCTCACCAGTGCTCAGTACAGGGGGACAATCACGTCCCTGTTCCTACTGACCACAAGATTTCTGATAGAAGGTAGGATGCTCTTGGCCTTCTTGGCCACCTGGGTACACTGCTGACTTATATCCAATTACATTTATAATAACTAAATTATATATAGTTATATATATATAGTTATAGTGACAGTCTGCATATTCCTTCTACTGTTGTATGGAAAACTAGAACATTTGAAACACACACAGAAACTGGTGTTACTGCCTTTCTGAAACTTGTGAATACTGATCATGCCTAACAGTCACCTTACTTTCTCACATCTCGTGTACAAAAGCATTAATGCTGTTTTCTTAGAACATCTCTCAATTAAGTTGGTGAATGCCTTCTCCTTATGTGGAATGATTCCTTATCTCTTCAGCAAGAGCTGTGCATCCTGCTTACAGAGTAGAGAGATTTATGCTGTATGACCAGTTGTCCTGGGTTCAGCAGTCAGTAGCAGTCATTTTTCTCCTTAGTAGCTGGTGCAGTGCTATATTTTTGACTCTCAGCCTGAGAGCAGCACTGATAACACTGATGTTTTTAGTTGCTGCTTAGTACTGTTTAGTTTGATCAAGGGCTTTCTGAGTCTCATGCTCTGCCAGGGAGGAGGGGAAACTGGGAGGAAGCAGAGACAAGACAACTGACCCAAACTAACCAAAGAGGTATTCCATACCACAGCACATCATGCCCACTGCATAAACTGGGGGCAGTTACCCGGAAGAGCTAGATCACAGCTTAGTCGGCCTGGGTGTCGGTCGGCGGGTGGTGAGTGGTTGTATTCTCTTCCCTTTTTATTTCTGTTATTGTTATTATTATTACTGGTGGAAGCAGCAGTGATTTGTGTTATACCTCAGTTACTGGATTGGTCTTGTCGCAACCCATGGGAGTTACATTCTTTCGATTCTCCTCCCTGTCCCTCTGGGAGCCGGTGAGGGGGGGGGGGGGGGGGGGGAAGTCAGTGATTGAGCTGGTTGATTGACTGGACTTAAACCACCGCACCAGTGTTAATGCAAAACTGTCCCATCTTTGTCTCAGACACTTTGCTGTGTTTTCTCTTCACTTAAAGGCAAATGAAACAGAACAGAACGTAATGTTCCCTTCTATCTCCAGCACTTTACCACATTTGGGGAACTATGGATTGTTTCCACTAGGAGGAAAAATCAAACATGGTGTTTCTTTGATGCAATCCTATTTACAAAGATGGCACAAAATGCTATTTCTATAAACACAACAGGAAGCAGAGAAGAAGCAGCAGGACTGTCCTAGTGCCAAAGCGCTTTTCAGAGCACTTAGTCCAGGTGTTCTTTCATATGTTGCCATTCCCTGAGCTGATGGTGCTTCTGGTTTGTTTCACTGTTTCTCTTATTTGAGACTGTGGTTGGTTTTGGTTTTTATAACTTCCTCTGTATGGAGCACAAAATATTTACAAATCAACACCCAATGAAATTCCCTCTACCCACATTTGCCTGGTACATAAATTTTGTTTGGGAAAGCGGATAAACAATGGTCTCAGGTTAAGGACATTATTTATTTCAACTATTTGATCCCACAATCACTGAAAATAACTCATTTTCTTTTTTTTTTTAAAAAAAAAAGATAATGCAGTTTAAAGATTTGGAGTTTAAAACAGACAGAAAATTAAATCACAGTCCTTTTTTTTTTCTCTTAGCTGCAATAAAGTCTTCTTTAATAATTAAATTTTATGGTCTTTCATCTGACAGATGAACTTTTATGAATATGACATTTTGGTACTATGCAGAAGAAATTATACCTTTATAAAAATTTAATTGTAATTACATTTACTTTGAAATTAAAATCTAATTAAAAGACACATAATCTTGCATTATTGACAGTTTTAGTTACGTGACTTCAATAGCAGCAGTAGAATTTCACAGCTCCAGACTACTAATTGTACAGTAAGATTTAGACTGCAGCTACAAAAGCTTTCCTTCATGTAAATTAATTAGCAGCATTAATGCATGACTTGATGCCACTAGACATATAATGGGACCTTATACTTTGCAGTAATGACCTTAGAGACAGTAATTTCATACTTTGTTTCTATTATATGTTTAACAGAGTCAAAATAAGAATCAGGATTTGATTCTGCTTTAGGCTTTGATTTATACAATACTAAACTAATAAAAAGTCTGTGAAAGAATTACTGTCAGTGTCTTCTACATAAGCTGTTTTTACAGGAGGTTACAGCTAGCAAACCTTTTCGGGTTTAATCCAAGCACTCAATGACAAAAACACTTTGTGATTGTACCTGGACCACTATTTCATCCTCTGCTCTTTTGAGTAACAGAAGGATATGTACAGATGAAACAATAAATTTTATTTTGTTAGTAGTTCTTATGTTTCTGTCTGTCATAAGATCATATGAATCACTCATCAGATGTGACCATTCGCCTGTCTGGTTAAATATACTTTTTTAATATATTCCCATCTGAACATAACACACAAATTTATTCCTTAATTCTATACAGTTAACATCTAGTGTGATTTGCCATATTTAAATATTTCTGTAATTCACAATCATTACTTTTTCATTTACCCTAAAAAATTACATGTATAGATCTTTGAACCATGATACATTTTTAAGGTTTTATTATGTTATTGTACACATAAAAGAGAATGTTGCACCATATAAAATTTACTTTTTCAATTTTGTTTGTTATTTTCCAATACAGTTGATTCCAGAACTTGTATTATAAGTATTATTAGATTTCTGGAGTGTACCTGTCAACTTCATCCTAGTAACAGCAAGAAATTAAGGCAGAGTGGCCAAAAATATCTAATACTGAGAAGATCTCTTTGAAGAAAAGAAATTCTATGTTTCTTATTTCTTATGTGACCTCAGGGATGTAATAGGACCACAGCACGCAGAAACAGAGATATTGGTTGGAAGTGACTTCAGGATGTCATCAGGTCCAACTGCCAGTTCAAATGAGGACTACCAACAACACTTGATCAGGACAGCCTGTGAGAGACTGATCTGAAATCAGACTCCACTGTCCATTGTCTCAAAGATTGGTATGAGAAGCTGAAATGGGATTCCATAACCATTGTCTCAGAGATGGGTAGGAGGAGCTGAGATAAGACTCCAAGGTCCATTGCCTAAGAGATGAGTGGGAAAGAGCTGATAAGACTTGCCCATTATCTTGAGGATTGGTGTGAGGAATTGCTGTCCATTATCCCAAGAATTGCTGCCGATGTGCAGCTGAAGAACTGGCTGCAAAACCAGAGAAGCTGGTCCACAAAGAATGTGCAACATCTGACATGAAGAACAGAGGTACTCCCCCCAGCTCATAATAAAAGGGGTAAAAAGTCTTCACCATTGAGGACAGCTCCATCAGGCACCTTCATGTGGACAACTCCATCAGGACACCTGTATGAGGGTACTTTCAAGGAGGAAACTCAAGGACACCTACCTCTGACAACTACTATGGACTCTTGGGGGACGCTCTGCTCCGATACCAACTACAAACCCTGAAGGACTCCCACCACCAACAACTTCGACAGATCTCTGGGATCCACAGTGGTGACTCTTTCTTTCTCTGCAACCCAAATTCTTGCTTCATTTCCATCTTTTTTTCAATCCGTCCTATCACTATTCCCTTTACTACAATAATTTCCCTTTTTTATAATAATTGTCTTTTCATAATAAACCAACTGATGGTACTTGACCTCGTTTGTGTGTTAATTTCACTCTTGGGATCATGATTGAAACAGGATCTGACACTGGGGTTTTCTCTAATCGGACCCTAACACAGCCATTAGACAGATTTGCCTAGGTGATTCTTGAGCTTATTTTGTTGTCTGTCTGGAAGCCCAGTGCACTACTGCACCATCCTCGCATAAAAAAAAAAAGAAAAAGAAAAAGCCCTTCCAATATTGAACGTGAAACTTCCAAGCCACAATTTTTTTGCTGTTGCCTCTTTTTATGTCATGCACCAGTAATGAGAAGAGTTTGATTCCTTTATTTTTGGCTTCAGGCTATTTCTTCCCTTAGCCTTCTCTTCAACTCATGAAAGCAAGCCAGCTCTCTCAACTTAAAGGCCATGTGATAGAGGTGACTGGTCCTCCTCATAACAAATTCTCTTCCTGCTTCTTCACATCACTCAAGAACTAGGGGACCACAGACCAGTTCTGGTGTTTCAGGTGTGTAGCCTCACCAGTGCTAACTAGAGGAGAATATAACCTCCCTCAAACTGTTGGCCACAATGCTCCTAATGGACACAATTAGCCTTGTTCATAATAAGAGTGAATATTTACATAATCATGCCATCTGTGTAGGAGCTGTTGGCTCATATCCAGTCCAACTGTAGGGCTAGTCAGCCCTCAGCCCATACTGAAACTTCTTCTCACCCAGATGCAAAAATGCAATTTTCTTTGTTGAACTTTGCAAGGTTTCTGCTAGCTGAGTCCTCAAGTTTACTTCAAATTGAAGATATACTATTCCTTGTTTCAGTCACTTCCCTAATTTCGTCTGTAAGTCTGCTGGTAGTGTATTCTATCATCTAAACTGTTGATGAGAATGTTGAAAAAGAGGGACCCTGGTATTTATCTGGGACATCCTCCACTTATTACAGGCCACCAGACAGGTGTTAAAGCATTGAGCAATACCTTTTGACTCCACTCCAGCTGATTATGAACCAACCTAACAGTCAATTCTAGCCTGTATTTCTTCATCTTACAAATGGGACACACTGCCAAAAGGCTTAAAGAGGTTAAGGTATAGAACTTCCAGCCCTCTGCTTTATCCGTATAACCATTTTGCTATAAATGGCAATCAGTTCATTCAGCCTGGTTTGCCATTGGTAAATCTTTTCCTGGTTACTCCCTTGTCCTGCACATGCCTGGAAATGTATTCCAAACATACATTCCAAGGATTGGGAAGAGACTGAGCAACATATAGTTGTCCAGATTTTCCTTGCCTGTCTTAATGATGTGCATACCATGAAGTTTTTGCCCAGTCACGGGTACTTCCTCTGTTTGTCACCCTTTTCCGCAGAAGATATCCTGCAGCCTTAAAATCATGATCCACCAATTCTGTCAGCACCTGCAAGATGAAAGAGCTGATGAAATGCTGAGGCTGTTCAAGCTGATGGATTTAAACATACCCATTTCTCCAAGAACTTCTGAGCTGTTTCTCCCTGCTGCTACCTGTCTCACTCTTCCTAGACTATGCTGTTATGTACAGAAGTCTGAAAGTTAGCAGTCTCTAAGAAGACCAAGACATAAAGGCACTGAGTTGCTTAATCTTTTCCATGTCACCTCTCACTTGTTGGTTCCCTCATGCACTGGCAAACCTCTTTCCCTGAACTTCTTTTGGTTTTAATTAGTTTAACTGCAGGATCCTTTTTCTTTATCTCTAATGTCCCTTGCGAGGTTTAGCTCCAGCTAGGCTTTGTTCTTGAATCTATCCCAAGGTATCTGAGAAATGCTTCTCTTTTACTGTCTGTCATTTCCACCTCTTGTATGAGGCATTTTGTTTTTCAGTTCAAAAGATATTAACTTATGTGCAAAAAAAAATAAAATAAAATTCATCCTCATACTCAAGGTGGATAAATATTACACTAAGATAAAAACTTAACAAGTTTAAAGTTTAAATTAGTGAATATTTTAGTAAGATAAAAATTATGGAATTCTGAGGAGGTTTTTTTGAAAGAGAAATAGATTACAGGTACATTGGTATATTTTACAGCCCTGTAGTTTTGGCAGCTTTTAATTAACACAACAACAAAACAAGACCCCTGGGGATAGACTACAAAAACATACAGTCAAAACAGAACCTCTGTAGGCAGCTGACATAAAAAAAAAAAAAGAAAAAATTCAGATATCTGTCTATTTCAAGCACAGAGCTTTTTAATCAATTCTGTGTGGAAGCAAGGATCTACCATTTTCCTTGTCTGTATTGTTACAAAAAGTGCTCTCCTGTGCTGCCAAGCTCACACTGCTGCCTCTGCCTGGCACCAAAGAACCATCTTTTGCTGCCATGGAACCTGCACTATGTGATAAAGTGTAGTCCTTTGCCTTGCTCATTATTAACTCTTCTATAGACAGTGCTCCCCTACGCTGCACTATTCTGTTTTGAAGTTCTGTGTTTTCCTGCTTGTCTGCCTTCTGAAATCCCAGTCCCAATGAAATTTTAGCTCACTGCTTTCACTAAGAGTTTTTGTGTGGTATGTGTCTGTAAGGAAAAGTATTGTTGGTTTTAAATTGACATTTGTGTGTGTATTTCACTAATGGGTTTTGAAAGACCTAGAACTGGAAGATGATATTTGTACTTATAGAATTGAAAATGTGTATTACAAACAGCAATATTAGAGGACAGCAGAGAATAGAAATAATATTTCATTGATCAGATGCATGTTGAGTGAAATTCACCTTGAAATGAAATAATTACAGCAGTCTCCCAATAATTATAAATCAATAATAACAGCAGCAACAACAATAAAATCAGCAATAGCAAAAATATGTTTCTATTGTTGTTGCTGTTAGTATTGTAAAGGAATATAAATTTTAGGTGCTTTATTTAAATGAAACCCACTGTCCTGAATTAGCCTCAACTAGGCTCTCTATAAAATCAGAGAATTATAGAAACATAGAATAGGGTTGGAAGGGACCTCAAGATCATCTACTTCCAGCTACCCTGCCATGGGCAGGGACACCTCACACTAAACCATGCCACCCAAGGCTCTGTCCAACCCAGCCTTGAACTCCACCAGGAATGGAGCATTCACAACTTCCTTGGGCAACGCATTCCAGTACCTCAAGACCCTCACAGTAAAGTACTTCCTCCTTATATCCAATCTAAACTTCCCCTGTCTAAGTTTTAACACGATACCCCTTGTCCTATCACTACAGTCCCTAATGAAGAGTCCATCCCCAGCATCCCTATAGGCCCCCTTCAGATACTGGAAGGCTGCTATGAGGTCTCCATGCAGCCTTCTCTTCTCCAGGCTGAACAGCCCCAACTTTCTCACCCTGTCTTCATACGGGAGGTGCTCCAGCCCCCCGATCATCCTCGTGGCCCTCCTTTGGACTTGTTCCAACAGCTCCATGTCCTTTTTATGTTGAGGACATCAGAACTGTGCACAATACTCCAAGTGAGGTCTCACGAGAGCAGAGTAGAGGAGCGGGATCACCTCCTTTGACCTGCTGGTCATGCTCCTTTTGATGCAACCCAGGATACGCTTGGCTTTTTGGGCTGTGAGCACAAACTGCTGGCTTATGTTCAGTTTTTCATCTACCGACCAGTTTTTCCATCTACTCCCAAGTCCTTCTCTGCAGGGCTGATCTGAATCTCTTCTCTGCCCAACCTGTAGCTGTGCCTGGGATTGCTTCAACCCAGGTGTAGGACCTTGCACTTGGCATGGTTAAACTTCATAAAGTTGGCATCTGCCCACCTCACAAGTGTGTCAAGGTTCCTGAGGATGGCATTCCTTCCCTCCAGCGTATCAACCGAACCACACAGCTTGGTGTCATCAGCAAACTTGCTGAGGGTGCACTCAATCCCACTCTCCATGTCACCAACAAAGATGTTGAACAAGACCAGTCCCAACACTGATCCATGAGGGTCACCAGTCATTGCTGGTCTCCAGCTGGACATTGAGCCATTGACCACAACTCTTTGTGTGAGGCCATCCAGCCAGTTCTTTATTCACTGAGTAGTCCACCTATCAAATTGACATTTCTCTAATTTAGAGACAAGGATGCTGTGAGGGACAGTGTTGAATTCTTCACACAATTCCAGGTAGATGATGTCAGCTGCTTAGCCCATATCCATTAGTTCTGTAGCCCCATCATAGAAGGCCACCAAATTGGTCAGGCAGGATTTTCCTTTAATGAAGCTATGCTGGTTGTCACCAACCACCTTGCTGGTTTTCATGTGCCTAAGCATGCTTTCCAGGCAAATCTGCTCCAAATCTTGCCGGCACAGAAGTGAGACTGACTGGACTGTAGTTCCCTGGGTTAGGGTTCCCCTTCTTAAAAAGGGGGGTTATATTACCCTTTTTCCAGTCATTGGGAACTTCACCTGACTGCCATGGTTTTCCAAATATGATGGACAGTGGCTTAGCAACTTCATTTGCCAGCTCCTTCAGCACTCGCGGATGGATTTCATCAGGTCCCATGGACTTGTGCACGTTCAGGTTCTTAAGGTGGTCTTGAATCAGAACTTCTCCTACAGTGGGCCCAAGGTTTTCATTCTCACAGTCCCTGTGTTTGTCTTCCAAGACTTAGGTGGTGTGGTCAGAGCCTTTGCCAGGGAAGACTGAGGCAAAGAAGTCATTAAGAACCTCAGCCTTCTCCAAATCCAGGGTTATCTTTCACATCCCTTGCCAAGTTTAATTCTAACTGGGTCTTGGCTTTCCTAACCTGGTCCATAGCTTCCCCACCAGCATCCTTGCATTCTTCTCAGGCCGCCTGACCTTGCTTTCACCTTTTATAAGCATCTTTTTTCCTTCGAAGTTTCCTCAGGATCTCCTTATCCATCCAAGGACGTCTCATGGCCCTTCTGCTGCACTTCTTTCTAGTTGGGATGCAACACTCCTGAGTTTGTAGCAGGAGATCTTTGAATATCAGCCAAGAGTCTTGGGCCCCCCTGCCCTCTTGGGCTATATCCCATGGAACCTTACTAAGCAGGTTCCTGAAGAGGCCAAAGTCTGCTCTCTTGAAGTCCAGGGCAGTGAGCTTGCTCTACGCTCTTCTCACTGTCCTGGGAATCTCAAACTTGACCATCTCATGATCACTATAACCAAGGCTGCCCTGGAGCGTCATATTTCCAACAAGCCCTTCCCTGTTGGTAAGCACGAGGTCAAGCATGGCACCTCTGCTTGTCGGCTCCTTTATCACTTGCTGAAGGAAGTTGTCTTCCACACAGTTGAGGAACCTCCTGCATTGCTTGTGTTGGGCCATACCGTCACTTCAACAGATGTCAGGGTGGTTGAAGTCCCCCATGAAGCTAAGGGCAAGCGAGCAGGAGGCTGTTCCAATCTGTCTATAGAGTGCTTCATCCACAGAGTCCTCTTGATCAGGTGGTCTGAAACAGATCCCCATAGTAATGTCCTCATAGCTGTTCTGTCTTTAACCCTGACCACAAACTCTTTGTTAACTGCTCACCTGTCCCCAGACAGAGTTCCATACTCTCCAGCCTATCGCTGACATAAATAGCAACTCCCTCTCCCTGCCTGCCTGCCTGTCTTTTCTAAAGCACCTGTAACCTTCCATTCCAACACTTCAGTCACAGGAGCCTTCCCACCATGTTTCTGTGATGCAGTCGTGGTTTAAACCCAGTCAGGTAATTCGTTCGCTCACTTCCCCCCCTTTCTTGCCCTCCCCCTGCTCTCGGAGGGACGGAGAGGAGAATCAAAAGAATGCAACTCCCACGGGTTGAGATAAGAACAGTTTAGTAACTAAGGTATAACACAAATCACTACTGCTATCACCAATGATAATAATGATAAAGGAAATAACAAGGGAACAGAATACAACACCTCACCACCCGCTGACCGATAACTCGCCCCCCAAGCCCGACCAAGCTCCGACCGATACCTCCTCCAACCCTGCAGACTCCCAGCCCTTCCGGCTAACTCTCCGTTACATCCTGGGCATGACGTGCTGTGGTATGGAATACCTCTTTGGTCAGTTTGGGTCAGGTGTCCTGTCTCTGCTTCCTCCCGGCTTCCCCTCCTCCCTGGCAGAGCATGAGACTCACAAAGTCCTTGGCCAAACCAAAACATCTCTATCAGCTCTGTTCCCGAGCCGAAAGTCAAAACACTGCACTGCACCAGCTACCAAGGAGGAGAAACATGACTGCTACTGCTGAACCCAGGACATTATCCACCCCTTATTCCATACCATTCACGTCATGCTCAGATCCCACATTTTCAATATACCATCACTCTTGTCTCGGTGCACTCTTATCTTAGTGCATGGACCAGTCCCTATAAAGCTGCTGCGTCCATCTGGTCCATGTCAGGCTCCATCTCTTGTAACAGTCTTCCAGAGCAGGAGAGACTGTGTGCAGTGTTCACACTCGTGAATAACCTGGGCAATAGTGTCCATTTTAAGTCCACCCCTCGATCATGAGTCCATCTCTGTGTTGCATCTCTGCTCTGATGGCCTGAAGTGCCATGGGCCCACCAGGCTTAAAATAATTCACTGTCCCCTTAAGCAGTTTCTGCAGCTTGTTGCTGGGGACTCCATACAGCTGCCTTCCATCTCCGACGCTTCCAAAGCACTGGAGGGGCCCAGTGGTGGGGCTCAGCAGGCGGCTTCCGGGGAATGCTCTCGGCCGTCGCAGGGCTGGGCTCCTCCGCGGGGCTCGGCTCCTTCGCGGGGCTCGGCTCCTCCGCGGGGCTCGGCTCCTCCGCCGCCTTATCCCGCTGCTCGGCAGCCGCTTCCTTCTGCTCCTCGACCGCCCCGGCCTCCTCCACCGGCAGCCGTCCCCTGGCGGCCTCCGGCCCCGCTCCCGCCGCCGCTTGGTCCCCGGGGCCGCTCTCCCGGGCCGCTTCAGCAGCCGCCGCCTCCCGGGACCGCTCCCCCATCAGTTCCCCGCAGCCTCACGAAGATGGAGAGTAGGGTGAGGGCCAGGACGGTGAAGAGCAGCCGGACGGCCAGGTACAAGTCCACGGCCACGTCCGTCCCGCCCTGCTGCTGGAGCCCACCCGTATTACAAGCCATTGCCATAAAGCACAGTGAGACAAGAACCTTAGCCCAGGCCCCACACTTGATAAACACTATCACAGCAAATACCGGCTCTACGTAAGTTACAACGGTCTGAAGCTGTGAGATCAAGAAGAACAACTCTGATACCCAATAAATCAGCATTGTGACAAATGACTATTAATCCAGTCAAATCTGTCGTTATCTCAACCCTTCGTGCCCCACGTTGGGGGCCAAAAAGAACTGTTGTGGTTTAAACCCAGTCAGGTAATTCGTTCACTCACTTCCCCCCCTTTCTTGCCCTCCCCCTGCTCTCGGAGGGATGGAGAGGAGAATCAAAAGAATGCAACTCCCACGGGTTGAGATAAGAACAGTTTAGTAACTAAGGTATAACACAAATCACTACTGCTACCACCAATGATAATAATGATAAAGGAAATAACAAGGGAACAGAATACAACACCTCACCACCCGCTGACCGATAACTCGCCCCCCAAGTCCGACCAAGCTCCGACCGATACCTCCTCCAACCCTGCAGTCTCCCAGCCCTTCCGGCTCACTCCCAGTTACATCCTGGGCATGACGTGCTGTGGTATGGAATACCTCTTTGGTCAGTTTGGCTCAGGTGTCCTGTCTCTGCTTCCTCCTGGCTTCCCCTCCTCCCTGGCAGAGCATGAGACTCACAAAGTCCTTGGCCAAACCAAAACATCCTTGTTATCAGCTCTGTTCCCGAGCCGAAAGTCAAAACACTGCACTGCACCAGCTACCAAGGAGGAGAAACATGACTGCTACTGCTGAACCCAGGACAGATGCCTATTTTATTATAACCCCATAGACATGCACACATCTCTAATTCTTCTTATTTCCTCCCCATACTACGGGTGTTTGCATAGAGGCATCTGAGCCAAGCTCCAAATAAAGCTGGCTCATTGGCTGGAGCAGCTGGAATATCTCTACATTGCTCCAAGCATTTATTATAGGTGCTGGCAATTGACTGGGTGTGTTGGAATGGAATGATGCCCCCCTCCCCCAACACATCTAGTTTAAAGCTTTCTTGATCAGTCTGGCAAGCCTCATACCAAACCAGCTCCACCAGCCTCCGGTAGACCTGGCTTCCTAAATTGAGTCCTGTGTTCTAGATACCCAAACCCCTGACTATGGCACCACTGTTCTAACCATTTATTAACCTGGCCAATCCTCCTATCCTTTTTAAGGTCATCCCCTTTATCCTGGGGTATTGATGAAAAGACTTCAGAGCCCCTAACCACCTCTCCCAGGGCTCTGTAGTCCTTATGTTCTCTGGGCTACTGCTATCTATATCACTAGCACCCACATGGATCACTAGAAGTGGGTAATAGTCAGTGGGACTTACTAGAGCAGGCAGCCTCTCTGCAGCATCCCTGATCCACGCTCCTGGTAGGCAACACTCCTCCATGAAGACTGAGTCAGGCAGACAGATGGGTGCCTCTGTTCCTTTCAAAGTAGAGTCCCCTACTACTATGAACCTCAGCTTTTTCCTGGTAGCACCAGTAGGGATCTTCTTTACCAGTGCATCAGCCAGTTGTTCATATTGCAAGGTGTGCGTTTCCTCATTAAAACAACCGTATGATATGGCCCTGGAGAGAAGAAGGGTCTAGGGGAGCTGGTTGATATTCACCTCCTCCAAACTTAAAAAAGGGCCAACCCAACCAGTGAAAAATCAAGCAAGTGACCTGGAATAAGCTGTTGCTTGAATGTGTAGGATCAATGTTAGGAAAGCCAAGGTCAATCTAGACTTGAATCTGTCAAGGGATTCTAACAGGAAATGAAAATACATAATAGAGAAAAAGAAAGGCTAGGGAAAACATGGACTCACTGCTGAATGATGCAGGGGACCTGTGATAAAGGACTTTGAAAATACAGAGGTAATCAATGCCTTCTTTGCCTTTGTCTTTAACAGTAAGATCAGCATTAGGGAATCCCAGGTCTGTGAGACCAGAGGGAAACTCTGGAGCAAGGAAGAAAAACTGAAGGGAAACCATTTTGCAGAGAACTTAAAGAAACTGAACATACCTAAGTCCATGTGGACTGATGGGTTGGCACCAGTGCTGAGGGAGCTAACTGAAACTTGACAGTGTCTCCCATCTTCATAGGCAAATTGACAAAGTACAGGTTATATAAGTGGATAGTGAGGGTGATTGAAAGCTGGCGAGGCAGCTGGGCTCAGAGGGTGTTGATCAGTGCTACAGAATTCAGCTGGATTTTAAATCACTGACAGCTTACCCCAGCAGTTGTGGGCAACGTGTTTTGAGATGTTGTGGAGGATCCTAACTCATTCAATGTATGTATTTACTCTCTGTATATTTCCAGTATACAGAAAGGCTATAGCTCTTACATTTTGCCTGCGACTTCTACGTTAGTGTGACATTTAGTATTAGCTGTATTATATCTGTGGGCAAAACATAGAAAAAATTGAATAACTTCACTAGTCAAATGAAAAAGTTGGCAGAGCACATACTGTAATAGAGCAGGAGCAGCAGGTCCCAGAGAAAGAAACTCCAGTTTGAGACAGGTGGTAGTTTACAGTTTACCCATTTTGATTAATTTTAAATTATTAGAACATGTATGCCCATAAAGAAAAAGGCTATGAAAAAATTCACATCGGCGGGACTTCCATCATTGTGCTAGCTGGCAGGTTGGCTGCCTGATTTACAGAGCCAAGGAATGGAAGCAGAGAAAGGATTTAAAGGAAGAACTCATTACCAGGTAAAATGCAGGCCAATGAATCACATGGAAATGAATCATGTCACATGACTGAGAATTGTCTGAATAATCTTTTTGTTTTGTTTTTTTTTTTCAGGAAAAACTTTGACTTTACATTTCCTAGTAAATGAAATGTGGGCTAGTAAAATTAAACTACTAATAGTTAAGTAATGATTTATATTTCCCTTGAATGTGAAAATAAGTAAGTTTTACTTGTTTTATTTTCTCTCTAACTGCCTAATTTACAGAGTTCAATTTTAAAAGAGGGTATACTACTGGGAAAAAAGCAAAACCAAAAAAGCACTAACAAACCAACAACAGAAAACCAAACACTTCCCTCCCCCCAAACTCCCAACATACCTAACAAATCCTACACTTAGACTAGAATCAATTATGATTGACTTATTTTATGTCACCTAACAGCTGAAAGTCAAACTCCTTCCACAGCTCTATTCTTTATCCTCCTTTACCCAGTGGTCTTGCAGTAGCAATAATCTACTTCTGTAGAGTTTTAACTTCCCTAAGGGTTAAGTGGACATCAGTTCTTCAAACAACTACATAAGATTTCCTAGGTAAACAATCTTAATGATCTACTCACATGTTACAAAACAAACACACACACAGAATATCAATGTCCTCCATGCCCAGTTCATCCTATCACTTCAGTCTTTGTGAACTATGGACACTTTTGTCAGTGACATGGAGGATATATTTGCTTCTTTTGGGTAAGCTGGCTGTTTTTCACTCTCTCTCCTCTCTGGGATTTGGGGTGGGGTCTGTATGGAATGACTGACTAGTGAAAATTAGTGCCTAATGTTGAGGATGTATATTTGTTGGTTTAATTTTTTTTTTTTTTTGATACATGTCTGTTTCACTTTTCTGCCTTCTCTTTGAAAGTCCACAGTGCTGATTTACAAAATGTATTTCTCTGCTTTTTGACAGTCTGACACTAATTAGGGTGATGCTCTGGTTAATAAAATGGCAGTTAATTCCATGACTTGTATGTAATTTTAAGGCTGCTCAAGGTTCTTATCACAATATTATTTTGTGAAAAGAAGTAGCAGAATAATAAAATTTGTAGCTCTGGTATGAGAATATCTTTGTTGGTAGAAGGAGGCATAATCTTTAATTAGGAGAAAGGTTGAATTGCTACTATGAAATAACAATGCAAGAGGCATTTCTATTTAATAACTGTTCTCATTTTGCTATGATCTACACTGCAGAAGTTTTTGGTGTGAAAAATTGAATGAAAAACTGCTTTATTTCCAACTCACTAATTTAAATAAGTTACAATATTTTTATTAGTTATATCTCTTATTGCCTTGCTCTTGCAGGTGGCAAAGTCTGCAATACTTAGAAATATTAACACTGAAATTAATATAAAATATTAGTTTGTAGAATTTCACATTATGTCTTCATGCTACTACAGCAGTTTTAGTCTCAGTTGCTGGTGTCTGCAAAACATGGGAAATCAGTAATACAAGATTTTACAAGGAAATGTCTACAAATCTGTATGCTTATTCCACTGTGATTCTTCAAAAGACTCTCACACTGGATTTCATTTAAAGGTAGAATGGGTAGATTCCTTGTGTAAAATGAAGTTCTATATGTAACTATCTCATTCAGCCAACTGGAGAACTTGGAAGAACCTTTTCTCATACCAGCTTTCCTATTCCTTATTAGTGTAGCAATATAATAGCTTTTTGATTATGAAAATACAAGTAGAAAAAATATAAATGAAAAGAGAAAATAGTAACAGCTCAGCTTATTTTTACTTCACCCCAGGTGCAAACTGTTGCTAGTCAGAACAGCTCACAGCTGCATTCCTTTAATTCTATCTGAACTGCAAGAGCTCCAAAATCAAAATATAATGACTAGCAACAGCTGGGCTTTATTGCTGAACCAGATTTCCCCAGAGTTTTAGTAGTACAAACAAATTATTTTTTGTAGTATAGTATAACTTCATTAGTTTACCACTCCCAAAGTGGGCATTTGTGAATAACTCTCTAAATTTTTTTCTATATAAGAAATCATGCAGTGTAACTGTATTCCCCCAAGACTGATGTTCCTCCCCTTTTGTTGAAATCCCCAGAGTTCTGGTTGGTTTGTCCTTGCAGGAAATCAGGCAGGATAAAAACCTTCCTGCCTACTTGAGCTAATGTACTGATGTTGTTTCCTATGACTTGCAGAAACTATGAGAAATAGTGAAAAACTGAAAAGAGAGAGAAAAAAATCTGCTAAATAAAGAAAAAGTAAAGTATTGTTATGTGAGATGCAACCACTTAATGTTATGGTTGTTCCCTACTTCCCCTGCCCTCAAAATTTTTAATTGTTAGTGGAGGAATAAATAAAAGCACAAAGTACTTGTGAAGAATTGGTAGTATCTGAAAAACTTGACTTATTCTAGTGATAATGTAAAAATAGAAGCTTTTAAATTAGACTTACTGCTCTGACAGCTGATCTTCCAGTCTAATAAATGGTCTCTCACTTAAGTGAAAATAAACAGAGTATATGATATCGATTTTACTATAGCTCATTGAAAATCTGTTGTGTAGGTAATATTGTGAAATTGTGTTATGATAAAATGACTACTGGGCAAGAACATTCTTTGTTAGTTCCATCTGCTCAAGTTTCTCTTACTTTGCTTCATGGGAATAAATAATACCTTTGAAACAACACATATGTACTATCTAATAATTTTGTAGTCAGGGAAAAAAATGAAAATCAACTTTGCACATAGTTATATATATGTTCAGCTTAAATAATTTCTTGATGTCCATAGAGCTCCTTGTATAAGTCTATTTGGTCATCAGCCTAAACATTTCCATGTTCAAGTCTTGAATTTGCATGATGCTTTCACATCTTAATAGGAAACTGCAATTCTGAGCTGACTTTGGTAGCTTAGCATATTATAGATGTAGATGCATACCCTGGTATGATTTTAGAGCTTTGAAAAATATGAGGTTAGTCATGTACATATAGGTATACGCCTACCATGGTTTACTGCTGTGAAAAACTACAGGAAATGAAGTATGAGTGATTACTTACTGTTATTTTCTATCACTAGTAGTAATTTGATTTCTTCTTAAACATATATTGCAAGGACATAGCAGAGTAATAAACTAGAAATGGGCAGAGCTAAGGAGCAGTTAGATTAACTACATGCTTTATAGCAACTGTTGAATAAATCAACAAAACTTGTACTAACCTTTCATTTGATTTTGCTTCCCAATAGAGAGTATGTAGCTATGGGTGAAATTTTTAAGTAAAATGGCTTTACTAGTAGCATTTCCCTGTTGACAGCAGTGGTGATTCTTGTATAAACAGCATTTCAGGTGGCTGCCTGTCGTGGTTTAAACCCAGTCAGGTAACTTGTTAACTCACTCCCAGTGAGTGGTGCCAAGCTGACAACAATCGAGGTCCGTGTTCCCCCCCCACCAGGGCTCTCCCCTTCCCCGCTCCCGGAGGAACGGAGAGGAGGATCAAAAGAGTGCAACTCCTATGGGTTGAGACAAGAACAGTCCAGCAACCAATGTACAACACAAATCACCACCGCTACTATCAACTACAACAATGATAAGGGAAAATAACAAGGGAAGAGAATACGATACCACCGGCCAAGGAAACGAGTTCCACCCGGAAGCCCGTGTCCTTCCGGGTAACTCCCAGTTACCCCCCACCCCGGGCATGACGTGCTGTGGTATGGAATACCTCCCTGGCTAGCCCGGGTCAGGTGCCCCATCTCTGCTTCCTCACAGCTTCCCCTCCTCCCTGGCAGAGCATGAGCCTCACAAAGTCCTTGGTCAGGGTAAACATCACTTAGCAACAACCGAAAACATCGGCTTCACCAACACCGTTCCCAGGCTGGAAGTCAAAACACAGCACTGCACCAGCTACCACAAAGGAAAAAACATGACTGCTACTGCTGAACCCAAGACACTGCCAAAGACTACTTGAATCACATTGTATTCCTCAGCTCAGACATAAAGCAATTAGTGGTTTATAGATCCTGAATAATTAGATCCAATTTTTAGTTAGCATCAGACCTCTTGTTACTGAAGAAGTGATGGAGCTTTGTAGCTGTGAGAAAGAGGAAATTTATATTAAAAAGAAAAATAAAAAAAAAACCATGTGTGTTGACAGGAGGAAGGGGGGAAAGAGGAAGAATCATTAACCATAGAGTGTGTTGCCACATGATGCTAGAGCCCCAGAATAATTTCTTGTTGTTTTTACTGACCCTGCTGTATATTCTGCTTACATCTTCAAGCAGAAGCAAGAGTCAGAGCCCAAGTATAATATATGCAAGAAAATATTTAATCCAAAGTTGTTTATATTCCTATTTATTTTGGGGACATAGTCTCAAAAAATGTGTTATTAAGTGAATAGATTTAGTTACGAAATCTGATTTGGGCTGCAAAAGTATTAGCAGCTTTAATGGCACTGATACGTCAGATATGTTAGAGCTCAGGTGAAAGAATTAGAAGATCTCCCACACAAAGAATGCTATACTAAATATAGCTAAATGGGGGGGGGGAGGAGGAAGTTGCTTTAAAATAATAATCTAAGCTATTAAAAACGTAAAGAATGAAATGACTTCATTTGCTCTGTCTTATAGTACTGTATGAAATGTTTCAGAATGATGAAAGGTAACAAAATGAATGCAATTGCATATAATTCATTGAAATTTTTGGTAAATACAGTATATTTATCCTTAAATATTTTAAATGAGCTATCATAAGAATAAAACATATCATTAAAAACTTTTTATTTAATACTGGTAACAAGGTACTCCAGAGTTGAAAAAAAATTTTTTTTTTTTAATTTATTTTTGATTTAAAAGGGGATAGTCAAACTTCTTCAGATAAGGTTGCTTAATGTTAGCTGCTTTTCTGCATGAACTCTGTGCAGGCCTCCAAAACTGTATTAAAAATTGTCCTTGTGGAGACTCGAAGGGTAACACAGGGAGAAGAAAGGTGCCTGAAAGAAAGGAAGGAAGAGAAAACACATATAATTTAAATAGAAATAGTTAGCTGTGCTGCTTTTGCTATTTGTGTACTAGCAAATAAAGTCATTGCCTGTAGCATACAGGAGATATGTGTTGAAGGGAAAAAGTACAACTTACACAGTTTTGTTTCCCATGCTACTGATGGGTTCAAGTGCTTTCTATGGTTCAAAACAGTGAAAGCTGTTGTTTTGAAGATCAGGCAATAGATCTCAGGGCGAATGTAATTTGGAGACAGTGAAAAGCTCTCTGAGTGGGAGCACACCATTAAGCCTACCACTTTGCTGGACTTTTGCATGTTGGAGTCTAAGAACGCCATGTGGAAGAGCTTGGAAGAGACCGTAACCTCTGGCACTGCGTCAGGTTCCATACCCTGGACCTTGCAAAAGATCCTTGAAAAAGAATATAGCTACTGGGAAGACTTTTGCCCAGTTCTCACCAACAGTCTCATGGAAACAGCAAGCATAGGTAGGGATGCCTTGCCTTTATTTAGAAAGCAAAGCTATTAGCTGAGAGCATTTTGGTTATGAAATGCTTCTCTCCTTTTGCCTTCACTTTCCAAGCAGCCAAAACTTACGTAGCTTATTTGGCACTGAAAGTGTGTAGCAGTGGCATATCCTTGACAATGAGACTTTTCTGTCTCTGCATAACTGTAAATACATGGATTACAGGGAGCCCCTGCTCCTCAAGATGTGTGAAGAGGCATTTTCATTTCCAGTTTCAGCATGTAGCTTGCAGATGGGATCAGCTGGTCGTGGTATTCCTCAAGAAGGGTCATTGAGGATGTTCTGTGTCATTTACCAGCATATCATCATGTTGAATGTGATGTCCATGGTTTATCATTTCATGGATCACTACAAAATAAGGAAGTGGACAAATTTTGCACAAGGAGGAATTCTAGGGCAAATTTTTGCTGACTGTTGTGAAAGCAACAGTGGTGCTCTACTGAACTTATGTAAGACAAGTTGAACCATTCTTTGATATAGATAAGTAGAACATAGTAAGGAACAAGCCACAATAAACATGAAATGACCCTTTGACCAAGCGAGATAGGTTCATTTTCTCATGTTCCTCCTTCTACCTCTTGCCTTCCATGTTTGGTTAGAAGCTGAATTCATCTTCCCTGTACAGCTGTTACAATGGTTACTAAAGCTGATCTGCAACAGGTGCTGATGAAAATGCTGCACACAGCTAAAGGGAAATTGCTGTCACAGTGTTTACACAGTGTTTTGCTTAAAAAAAATAATAAAATGTGTAAAAGGTCATTTAAAATGTCAAAAGCGTAATATTAAAATAGTACTCATAATGAGCATTAATAAACCTCTGATTTGGTGGTGGTGTTGTGTGGAGATGGGGATGGAGATGAACAATGAGAGAGACAGACTTGCATGGTAGTGATGATGGGAAAATCTTTTCGAAAATCTTTTCAAATATCTGTGGAAATACAAACAAATCCTGTGTGTGAAGAATTACTTCCTTTTTAAATACACAGGCAATATATTTGTGAAAGAACCAATTTTGTTTTCACCGGTGAGAAGGACACTGCCATATTAATTTATTACATAATAGAAACAGCACTGGGAGAATAAAATAAGCTTTCCTCTATGCTGCATTTAAATGAGTATATGTGCATGTTTCACTGGAGCTTGTGGGCATTTTGTTGTTATTCTCCTTCTCTCATTTCCCCCCATGTTCTTTAAAGAGAATTCCATTAAAATTAAATTTGGTACTTAAAAATAGATTTGGGAGCAAAAAATTATATAGTTAAATTGACTGCTTTCAAAATTTCTCTTTTTTTTGAGTGTAGGGTGGGGTTGGGGTGAAGTAAAATGAAAGTTTAAAATCGATTATTAGGCAGAAATTATTGTTCATTTTACCTCCTAGAAAGGGAAGGAGTCAATAAGCTGTTTTTATACTGAGGTAGACCATATGAATTGTAAATTATTTTAAATAGAGGTGCTAGATTCCTTGGAGAGTGTATATGTGTCCACAAAAAAAGTAAACAGTATGTCAAAACTGCAGTTCAACTACAGAAGGCTTTTTAAGTCTGAGTTTTCTAAAGTGAGTTGGTGTCTCCTTCAGATGCTGACTTATCTATCGCACAATAAATAACTGAAACACAGCCAACTTAAACATTTGGGAGATATTCTGATGGTATCAAAATAGTGAATGGATTGCTCTTTATGCAAATTAATGTATCAAAATGAAAGGTATAAAGGTGAAACAGCAGTCATGTCATTAACTGTCAGGATGAGTAAAAGAAACCTCAGCAATTGTTTTAAACAGAAATGTGCCAGTTTCAGAGGGAGACTGATCTCTAAATAATTTCTTGGTTATTTTCTAAAATCCACAAAGCACAACTGGAATGATCTAGTTGGATTTTCTGCATGAATATGAACAACAGGCTTGTCTAAATTATTACTGCTTGAAATCCAATGTACTTAGTGATACAACAAAGGAATTGACCACCTCATTCATTTAAAAGATATAGTTTGTCACCACCAGAAGGGACTTTGCTATGAATTGACAATAATAGATGTTATCTCTAAGATTTACTTTAGGTCTGCCCAGTTTCTCAGAGAATCATTTTAGTCAGTGTGCTACAGTTCTTAGGAGAAAAAAAAAACAATCAGGTTACGCTTAAAATTTCTAATAAAGAAAAAATTCTGTGCTTCCTACTGTGTGTAGATCCAGTTGGACTGCACCCACTGTGATTCCCTTTTTCCAATAACATCTTGGAACACGCAAACTCATTTTAAGGAATACCACTGTTCGTTTGTTTTTTGTTTTTTTTTTTGGTGGTGTTCCTTTGATTTTTTTTTTCTGTTTGTTATCAATTAATGCGTTGAGTAGTATTAAAGAAAGTACAATCTAGGAGTCAAAAGCTAAGTTTAAACCAGTTGTGATTCAAATACAGAGATTATTTTAGGATTCTCACTTTATTATATTTCAGACTGAAACACCTATGTTATATAATAGGAAATCTGAACTTTTTAAAGCCTAAATTGATCTCCTTATAGCCATGAATCTTGTTTTGTGCAAATTTTGAAAAATGAATGATGGAAATCATAAAGACAACTGAAGTGGTTTTGTTTGTTTGGGCTGTATTTTTTTTTGTCTGTTCCTTTTGAGTGAAATTCTTGTGAAGCATACCAAAGGAATATTCTCAACTATGCAGTCGTATTTGTTGCTTGTTGAGGTTTTGTTTGTTTGTTTTATTTGTTTGTTTATTTGTTTTGGTTTGTTGATTTTTTTTTTTTTAATTTTGTTTTTTAATCTAACTTAACCAAATTGATTGCTTTTAGAAGTCACTTCATTTTCCAAATATGCATGTACTCTCAATGCTAGGAGTACTATCAGTCACTGAACTTTTGTCAACCCATTTGGTTATGCCCATATTGATCTCCAATGTGAGAATGCATTAGTGCATTAAATAAGGTTTGCTGCTGCAGCTTCACATTCAGTACTGAAACATGTGACAATTTCTTTTGGTGTGACAAGTGCATATGAAAACTGTGTTTGTGACTCTGCAAAGTTGTTTTTCTAATGAAGACAAAGATAAGGAAAGTGAAATAAAGTTTAGTTTCCCTCCTTTTTTTTTTTTTTTAATTTATTCTGATTTGTCTTGAATGGTAGGTCTATTGAGAATCCACGTGTTCTGTATGAATGCAGGCTGGCACTTTTATCTTTGCAATGCATATCTCTGAAACATATTTCAAAATCAAATCCAGGTACACAGAAGATGGGGAACTGTGTTCAATGTTGGAAATGCTAGACATGGTTTTATTTGGGCAGATTTCTTTTGGAAAACAGCTACCACCCATACCTCACTTTTCATAATGTAACCTATTGAAAAGTATGTATAATTGAAGCACAGAATGTTTAGGGTTGGAAAGACTCAGATCATCTAGTTCCAACCCCTAAATAGGAGGCATATTTATAGAAGAAATCAGGTTTCATACACCTGGATTCCTAACTGTGAGTGAAGTATTAGCCAGTTCTCAGTACCAAACAAGGAAGGATATCTTGTCACCTGACCACTATTTTCATTAGGAGATAGTTTCTCATGGACCAAGATTATTATCTTCTAGATAAATTTACTATAAATTCACAATAAGAGGTTGTTTTATCAAGATACACTTTCTTTTTTCTTAGTACAAAGATTCATATCTATGTGCTCTATGTAAAATGAAACAGGGATAATAATACTTTGAAATTTTGAATAGAAGTGTGTAATGTTTAATTATCATTTTTTTTTCATTCTTTTGTTTTGATGGGACAACTGAAAACAGGCTGTGAACCTTTCTGTCATTTTCCCTACATCTCCTTAAATAATATCTTTATAAAGTGTTAAGTGGCAAAATCAGATAAAAGGATTTTTTTTCCCCCACCTGATATGTTATCTTTAAGGTAATTTTAGGATTAAAGCCCACTATTTTGTTTCAATAGAACTAATAGTAGCCGATGATCCTTTTTTATTAGTATTGTTAGTTATATATTTAAAATCAGGATGTCCAGGACAGGTTCATCAGGTATTATCACAGCAAAACCAGTCAAGGATACCTCAGAGCTAAGCACAAGTTTCTGAACAAACTAAAAGGTTTGGACATGCTTGAACGTGCTCTGAATTCTGCAGCATACTCCCACAGGGTGACTGCTGTTTATAATTTATGTTTGTTCTTCCTTATCTCTTGACATATTATTTCTCTATTTAACTATTTATTTGTTGTGTAGTATCTAAAAGCCCTGCTCCACTTGGATGAAATTTTGTAACAGGGGTTTTGTTTTGCTTTTTTTTTTCTTTAGAATCTTAATCTGTTCTTCTCAAATCACATGCAGCTGCTGGGACTTCAGGCTGCATAATGAAAGTTTTATGGGTTTCAAGAGAGACACATTAAACTCGCCTTGAGCTTTTGAGATGAAAGGTGATGTATGAGTTCAAAGTGAGACCCTATTCACTATAATGCAAATGAAAGCTGAAGGAAACAAATATGTATCTGAAAGGTTGAAAGCAGGAAACTTAAAGGATCTTTTATCATTGATTGTTGAAATGTTAGGAGTACATGTGCTTTCTTACAGTCTAGCCAGTAGAGAGGACAATGGAAGCCAGAACAAAAAATGCTTTGTGTATCACATAAAAATTGTTAAGAGATTTCTTGTTGAATAATGTAAGACATTAATATAATTAAATTGAAATAAGGTCTCTTTATCAGTATGAATTTTTTTATTTTGTAATAATAGTTTTTAATTGTTTAAATTATTTTAATTGCTCTCGACAAAATCGAGTTTTAGTATTGTTGTATTTTTAGGTTTGGTTTTGGATTTATTTTTTTTTGTTGTTATTGGTTTTGGTTTCTTAATAGCAACCACTAAAGTGTATTATTGATTTCTTTTTTTCTTTTTTTTTTTTCCCAAATGTGCTATGTTTGCAGGTTTAATGAAATTATCTAAAGAAAGAGACTTTTCTAAAAGGCGTAATAAAGAAGGCTTGAAATCAAGAATTTTAACAATAATCAAAAAGGAGAATGAACAGAGCATATATTGCCATCCTTCTCTGCACTGTCTCAACTGCTTTCTTCCAGGAACCATATAGAGTGGCAGACTGACGTTTGAAGAGAGCCTTTCAGATGACACTACCCTAAATCCCTGTCCTAGGGACAGGTTTCTAGCTTAAGTAAATTCTCTTACTGAAGTTCTCTAGTCAGTCCCAAATAGCACAGTAATATCTAAATTTCCTCTTCAATTATATATACATCTATCTTGGATGTTGTTTCCCACATATCAGTTGTTAGTGCGCAAAAACCACTGGCAGAACAGCAGACTATGTAGTCTCCATACATTTAATTAAGGTGTACTCCCAGCCAAGCTGAAACTTTCAACTATTAAATTTTAAGATTAGCAAAAAATATTTTTATTAAAGATTTTTATGTTTTATTTTAATCCAGACCTAATCCTATATGAATGTAAGAAACGAAAATTAGCAAGAAGCTATTGCCTAGAAAACATGCAAGCACTAACAACTGTGAAACAAATTTCAAGGGTGAACAGGGAAGAAACATATTAAGCAGCAAAAAATAATCAAGAATTTATTCCACAATAACAGAAAAGCTACTTTAAAAAGTTTACTAAATGTTTATATGTACACACACTGTGTTTTTTTTTATTAAGTTATTATAGATATATACACAAAATATAATGTACAGTAGCAAAAATCTTTAAGGCCCCTTCCAACTCTAACCATTCTATAATTCTAAAAATCTCTCTTTCTGACTTTTCATTGAGTATCTCCACTCCCACTGAGGTTCCTTGTTAGAAGCTCTTCTCAGCTACTAAAATCTAATGCAAGAAAGGCAGGGTAAACAGTGGAGAAAATATTCTGGATTCAGTAACTACTATTTTGTCTCCAGTGAAAAATTATGGGGAAATAGAAAAGAGAAACCTCTATCTAAATGGAGGTTTTTTCTTCATTGAAAATTACCAATTGAAGCAGAGTTGTAGTTGTGAAGATTTTGCCAAATACAACTTTTTTAGTGTATCTTATTATGTAGAGATATATATATATATATATTTAATGATTTAGTAGCTCTGAAATTACACTACTCTTAAATAACTTTGGCTTCTAGAAATAACATCCCTAAAGTTCTAAGGTATACCCAGGTCAAAGTATTCTTAAACCTATTACAACTTCTGTTCTCCAGGAAGGTATCACTTCACAGAGTTAACAATATACACCACTCCATGACCACCTTTTTCAGCCTCTGCCTGCAATACTGCTGCTGTCTTCTGATGTTTTGAAACATGTTTTCCTAACTGGATTACAGCACACGAAAAATATCTAGCATATTATGCCAACAGCATCACCTCTGTTTCCAACTTGAACATCTAGGACTGTTCATTTAATTACAAAAAGATATTACTACTGGTAGATAACTGGTAAAGGAAAGGAGAATTAAAAATAAAATTAAAAAAAGGCTCAATTCATTTTATTCTCCTGGTAATGTCTGACAAATTCTTGTGAATTTATGTCTTGTTCTAAAAGTGACTACACTTTCCTGGGTGTTTTGGGCCTAATCCCTAATAATCTTCAGGGATTATTAAACCTCTTTCGCTGAAAAAAAAAAATAAATTTTGAGTCCTGAAATTCACCTTTCTTACTTTGCTTTTTACTTTAAGAAGAGAACACTGAGTTGATTATGTGGTCAAAGCTGAGAATTTTACTAAAACATTTTGGTTTATTTTGTAGTTTAAATAGCTTCTATGTTTCCTTCCATGTCACATCCAGAATCCAAAAAGAAACCTCCCAAAAATTGACATGTTAATGTTACTAAACATGAATGAATCAGATCTTGTAAAATAATGATACCACTAGAAATAAATACAGTTATTTTTACTTTAAAATTTGTTCGAGATAGATTTTTCATTAATAGAAACTTGTATAATGATGTAGGTATTTAACACAAGTTACTGAGGATCAAAGAAAAACAGCGGCTTGTCATTGATAATTACATGAAGCAGTAGCTGCTCACTTTATTTTACTTTATTTTAGTTATTAAACTGTTCTTGTCTCAACCCATGGGGTTTGTACTCTTTTGGTTCTCCTCCCCACTCCCACCCAGGGAAGGGAGAAAGTGGAGGAGGGGGGATCTGAGCTATGGGGTTTACATTCTTTCAATTCTCATCCCCATCCTGAAGGAGGAAGGAAGCAGTGAGTGAGTGGCTGCATGGTTCTGAGTTACTAGCTGAGCTTAAACTACATCAATTTACCCATGTTGTCTCTCTGATTTGCAAAATTGCATCAAAAATTCTCTCCAAGTTGAGAGTTTGTTGAAACACCCGGAAGCCCTGTCCTTCCGGGTAACTCCGTCTCTGCCTCCTCACAGCTTCCCCTCCTCCCTGGCAGAGCATGAGCCCCACAGAGTCCTTGGTCAGGGTAAACATCACTTAGCAACAACCGAAAACATCGGCTTCACCAACGCTGCTCTCAAACTAGAAGTCAAAACACAGCACTGCACCAGTTAACACAAAGGAAAAAACATGACTGCTACTGCTGAACCCAGGACATTATCCACCCCTTATTCCATACCATTCACGTCGTGCTCAGATCCCACATTTTCAATACACCATCGCTCTCCCACATATATACATCCATATACATACAGACCAAGAGGAAAAAAATCATTTTCTTAGTGCATGGACCAATCCCTATAATGCTGCCGAGTCCATTCGGTCCATGATGTTCCAAGTTCATTCTCTGTTGGGATGATGGCTGGAGGGAAGTCAGGGCCAGTCGCTGGTGACCTGGAGACATCTAGTTGATGGGCTATAAAAGCATTACACAGCAGGCAACAGTATACAATTGAGTTCACTGGCTGTTTTCCCCTAAAATCAAATCCCCTTGAGGTATACATCGGACTTCCCCATCTTCCCGCATTACCCACCAAGTATATCCAGGTCCCTGAGCAAAAGCAATCCCACGAGTGGGTTTGCCTTTACCTGAAGCAGGAATAACCCAGACTGTCTTCCCCAGCAAATTCTTCATATGCACCACAGGAACTTTGTCCCCCTCTACAATATGTAAAAGTTCTGACTGGGCTGGGCCAGCCCTGTTGGCAGATCCTCTGGTGTTGACCAACCAGGTGGCCTTTGGTAAATGTGTATCCCAATGCTTGAAAGTTCCCCCACCCATCGCTCTCAGTGTAGTTTTTAACAGCCCATTGTACCGTTCGATTTTCCCAGAGGCTGGTGCATGGTAGGGGATGTGATATACCCACTCAATGCCATGCTCTTTGGCCCAAATATCTATAAGGTTATTCCGGAAATGAGTCCCATTGTCTGATTCAATTCTCTCTGGGGTGCCGTGTCGCCACAAAATCTGTTTCTCAAGGCCCAGGATAGTGTTCCGGGCAGTGGCATGGGGCACAGCGTATGTTTCCAGCCACCCGGTGGTTGCTTCCACCATGGTAAGCACATGGCGCTTGCCTTGGCGGGTTGGTGGCAGTGTGATATAGTCAATCTGCCAGGCCTCCCCATATTTATACTTCAACCATCGTCCTCCATACCAAAGAGGCTTTAACCGCTTGGCTTGTTTAATTGCAGCACATGTTTCACACTCATGAATAACCTGGGCAATAGTGTCCATTGTTAAGTCCACCCCTCGGTCACGGGCCCATCTGTATGTTGCATCTCTGCCCTGATGGCCTGAAGTGTCATGGGCCCACCGGGCCAGAAATAATTCACCTTTATGTTGCCAATCTAAGTCCATCTGAGCCACTTCAATCTTAGCCGCTTTATCCACTTGTTGGTTGTTCTGGTGTTCCTCAGTGGCCCGACTCTTGGGTACATGGGCATCTACATGACGTACCTTCACCACCAGGTTCTGCACCCGGGCAGCAATATCTTTCCACAGTGCAGCAGCCCAGATGGGTTTACCTCTGCGTTGCCAGTTGTTCTGCTTCCATTGCTTCAACCACCCCCACAGGGCATTTGCCACCATCCATGAGTCAGTATAGAGATAAAGTACTGGCCACTTTTCTCGTTCAGCAATGTCCAGGGCCAGCTGGATGGCTTTCACCTCGGCAAATTGACTCGATTCACCCTCTCCTTCAGCAGTTTCTGCAACTTGTCGTCCAGGACTCCATACAGCTGCCTTCCATCTCCGATGCTTTCCCACAATACGGCAAGAGCCATCAGTAAACAAGGCATACTGCTTTTCACTTTCTGACAGTTTATTATATGGTGGGGCCTCTTCAGCACGCACCACCTCCTCCTCTGGTGACATTCCGAAATCTTTGCCCTCTGGCCAGTCCATGATGACTTCTAGAATGCCTGGACGACTGGGATTTCCTATTCGAGTTCGTTGTGTAATTAGTGCAGCCCATTTACTCCATGTAGCATCAGTTGCATGATGTGTAGAGGAGACCCTGCCTTTGAACATCCAGCCCAGCACGGGCAGCCGGGGTGCCAGGAGGAGCTGTGCTTCAGTGCCAATCACTTCCGAAGCAGCTCGAACCCCTTCATACGCTGCCAGTATCTCTTTCTCAGTTGGGGTATAGCTGGCCTCAGATCCTTTGTATCCCCGACTCCAAAAGCCGAGGGGTCGACCTCGAGTCTCCCCTGGAGCTTTCTGCCAGAGGCTCCAGGTAGGACCGTTCTCCCCAGCTGCAGTGTACAGCACATTTTTTACATCTGGCCCGGTCCGGACTGGTCCAAGGGCTACTGCATGAACTATCTCACGTTTAATTTGCTCAAAGGCTTGTTGCTGCTCAGGGCCCCATTTAAAATCATTCTTCTTCCGGGTCACATGATAGAGAGGGCTTACAATCGAACTGTAATTTGGGATGTGCATTCTCCAGAACCCCACTGCACCCAAGAAAGCTTGCGTTTCTTTCTTATTAGTTGGTGGAGACATTGCTGTTATCTTGTTGATCACATCTGTGGGGATCTGTCTACGTCCATCTTGCCATTTTATTCCCAAAAACTGAATCTCCTGTGCAGGTCCCTTGACCTTACTCCGTTTTATGGCAAAACCGGCTTTCAGCAGGATTTGGATTATTTTCCTCCCTTTCTCAAAGACTTCTTCCGCTGTATCGCCCCACACAATAATGTCATCAATGTATTGCAGGTGTTCTGGAGCTTGCCCCTGTTCCAGTGCAGTCTGGATCAGTCCATGGCAAATGGTAGGGCTGTGTTTCCACCCCTGGGGCAGTCGGTTCCAAGTGAACTGGACACCCCTCCAAGTAAAAGCAAACTGTGGCCTGCACTCTGCTGCCAAAGGAATGGAGAAAAATGCATTGGCAATATCAATCGTGGCATACCACTTGGCTGCCTTTGACTCTAGTTCATACTGAAGTTCTAGCATGTCCGGTACGGCAGCACTCAATGGTGGTGTGACTTCATTCAGGCCACGATAGTCTACTGTTAGTCTCCATTCTCCATTAGACTTTCGCACTGGCCATATGGGGCTATTGAAGGGTGAGCGGGTCCTGCTGATCACCCCCTGACTCTCCAGTCTACGGATCAGCTGATGGATGGGAATCAGGGAGTCTCGGTTGGTGCGATATTGCCGCCGGTGCACTGTTGTGGTCGCAATTGGCACTTGTTGTTCTTCAACTTTCAGCAACCCCACAGCAGAGGGATCTTCTGAGAGACCAGGCAAGGTGGACAGCTGCTCAATTTCCTCAGTCTCCAAAGCAGCAATACCAAAAGCCCACCGGTACCCTTTTGGGTCTTTGAAGTACCCTCTCTTGAGGTAGTCTATGCCGAGGATGCATGGAGCCTCTGGACCAGTCACAATAGGGTGCTTTTGCCACTCCCTCCCAGTCAGGCTGATTTCAGCCTCCAGCACAGTCAACTCTTGGGATCCTCCTGTTACTCCAGAAATATAGATGGGTTCCACCCCTTGACAGCTTGATGGCATCAGGGTACACTGTGCACCGGTATCTACTAGAGCCTTATACTTCTGTGGGACTGATGTGCCAGGCCATCTGATCCACACAGTCCAGTAAATCCGATTGTCCCCTACCTCCACCTGGCTGGAGGCAGGGCCCCTCTAATGGTCGTCACAGCATTGGACACTTAAGTCGTGTTGAAAGGGATTATTCTTCGTTATCACAGGAGCTGGAGTAAAATCAGCTCTTCCACTCCATCTGGGAAACTGCTCACCAGAGACTGAAGCCGTAGCTCTCATGGGACGATCAGTCTTGGCCCTTGCTCCCCTCTTCAGTTCACTCACCCGTTCCTCCAAAGCTGAAGTAGGTTTTCCATCCCACTTTGTCATGTCTTCTCCGTGATCCAGCAGGTAAAACCATAGGGTACCCCGTGGCGTATACCTTCTGTATCTCCTCTCTTGAATAATAGGACGTCTTTTGTTAATAGCTGAGACGTGTGTTGGTACACGTGAGGAGCTGGATAAATCAGATACATCGTCCCTCAATTTGTCGAGGTCCTGGGACAGTTTTTTCACAGCTGAGATGATGGAAGGAGTGAGATTGTCTTCGAACTCTCGGAGTTTATGAACCATTTCATCCACTGTTAGTGGTACTATGTCATTCCAGGTCACTGTTGCCAATGAATGGGCATATGATGACGGTGCATTCCGTGTAAGTTTTCGCCACATGGGTCGTGTACATTCAACTTCATCTGGATCTATAGGTGTATCCCCGTTATTCGGCTTGATGTGATAGATCATCTCTACGATGGCCGATTCCCTCAGAGACTGGATGCCTTTGTCTATAGTAGTCCACTTGGCCGAACGACTCGTAACATCGTCCTTGTACGGAAACCTTTCTTCACAGCTGCCAAGAGCCTCCTCCAAAGGCTGAGGGACTTTTTCTCTCTTGCAATTGCTTTGTCAATTCCCCCTTCTCTAGCAAGTGATCCCAGCTGCTTGGCTTCTGTACCTTCTAGTTCGTGACCATCGGCCCCATTGTCCCAGCATCGGAGTAACCAGGTGATGATGTGCTCCCCTGGTTGACGGGTAAAATCTTTTCGCATATTCCGCAGCTCGGTTGAGGTTCGAGGTCGAGAAGTTACCTCTTCTTCTTCTTCTTCGTCATGTGATGATGACTCCTGATCAGATTCTGGACCGGGTGGTGAATTCATTGGTTCTTCATCTCGCTTCACCCTTTTTGCCTCCTTTTTGCTTGTTCTCTTGCGTACAGGGGCAACTGATATTGGTACGAATTGGTCCTCTGGTTTGGCTGCAGTGATTATCACTGTGGTTTGAGTAGCGACTGTACTTGTTGCTGGGGGTGGTGTAGCTACCGTGCTTGGAGCTGGGGTAACCGCGCTGTCTGTTGCAGTTGAAGTTTGAGCAGCTGCTGTACTTGCCACTGGGGTAGCTGCGCAGTTCATTGCAGCCAAAGTTTGAGTAGCGACTGTCGCTTTGCCCTCAAATCCGCCGATATTCTTTTCCTTTTGAAGGTGCTGGATAGTGTTGAACAAGGCCCTGTAAGCATAGGCCAAGCCCCAGCACGTTGCCGTGATTTGTCCATCTCTGGTATGGCCAGAATGACCACACACCTCATTTAAGTGTTTTACTAATTCTTCTGGATTTTGCAGTTGTTCGGTAGTGAAATTCCAAAATACTGGAGGGGCCCACTGACCTAGATACTTGCCCATACTATCCCACACACCCTGCCACTCATGGCTGTCCAGCCTCTGGGAAAATCTCTCGGTCCTCCTACATCGTCTTTTGACCCCAGACAAGACCCAAACCTGAATCTGCTTAACTCTTGAAATCAGTAGTGGGCAAAACACACTCTGTATGCGTGTTAGCATGGTGATTCCCATCACCATCAGTAAACAAGTCTCAACAGCATTAAAAGGCCATTTAAAAAATTCAAAACTCTCAAATGTAAATGGTCTGGGGGGACGACTAGGAGGGTAAAAGGATGTCTCCTTCACAGGTTGAGCACCTGAGAAGGAGAAAAAAGATGTGTAATTGCTAAGCACCTCCATCATATACCTCCCAAAGTATAAAGGTGGTGACCACACTGGGAACATAAACCAGATCAGTTTCATGATCAATGATTCTATTGTATTACAAGTCATTACCATAAAGTACAATGGGATAAAAACCTTAGCCCAAGCCCCACACTTGAAAAACACTAATACAGCCAATACCGGATGGACGTAAGATATGGTATACTGAAACTGTGAGATCAAGAGGAAAACCTTGAGATTAAACCCAGTCAGGTAACTTGTTCACTCACTCCCAGTGAGTGGTGCCGAGCTGACAACAATCAAGGTCCGTGTCCGTCTCCCCCCCCCCCCCTGCACCGGGGCTCTCCCCTTCCCCGCTCCCGGAGGAACGGGGAGGAGGATCGAGAGAGTGCAACTCCTACGGGTTGAGACAAGAACAGTCCAGCAACAAATCACCACCGCTACTATCAGCTAAAACAATGATAAGGGAAAATAACAAGGGAAGAGAATACGATACCACCGGCCAAGAAAACGAGTTCCACCCGGAAGCTCCTGTCCTTCCGGGTAACTCCCAGTTACCCCCCACCCCGGGCATGACGTGCTGTGGTATGGAATACCTCCCCGGCTAGCCCGGGTCAGGCGCCCCGTCTCTGCCTCCTCACAGCTTCCCCTCCTCCCTGGCAGAGCATGAGCCTCACAGAGTCCTTGGTCAGGGTAAACATCACTTAGCAACAACCGAAAACATCGGCTTCACCAACGCTGCTCTCAAACTAGAAGTCAAAACACAGCACTGCACCAGTTAACACAAAGGAAAAAACATGACTGCTACTGCTGAACCCAGGACAGCATCTTTTACCTCAGGGAGGTGGGGAACAAAACAGACCTCGGCAATCATGTCCCAAAGATTTTCAGATACTCTTCATGCCTGTTTGATTGAAGCATGGTGTACATCTATTTCTTGGTGGTATAATTACCATTCTCAGAATGCTCTAGAACTAGGACTGTATTGGCATGCATCCATCTGCATCTCTGTTTGTTCACAGTTTAGGATGGAGGCCTGATTTTCTGTGATACTGAGAATTCAATTTTGAAAAAGACATGGTGGTAGATACCAAGGATTTCAGAAAGCTAGATCAGTTGAAACTAAAGAAAAGATTTTCAAAAATGCCTCCTTAGTAGGGAGCATGACTGACACTGGCTTTTTCAAATTATTTCTATTTTTTCTTTTTCTAAAATTATATCCAAAGTTTGAGAGAATAAAATATTAATTTTCATTTACCATGTGTAATGATAACCTCCTGACCTTGAGCTATCTAAATAACAAGTTTTTAAATAACAGCTTGAATTTAGTGACTTTGTCAAACAGCTTTTGTACTAAACTGATATATAGAAAACTTCAGTTCCATCTTCTTTGTAAACTAGTGCAGTCAGAGATGTGGTTCATAATTAAAGATCAACAACATGTTACAAAGTTGAATTTTATTTTTTTTAATGAAACCTTTTAGTGTCATCTCAAAACATCAATTACATTTAACATGTTGATTCAGAGTTTTAGCTGTCAGTCTTTCTTTTTGTAAAGAAGTGGAAAATACTGCCACTTTCTCTCCTGGAACATTCAAAATGAAGATAATTGCCAACAATAACCGTTACATGAAAAAAGAAAGAGCAGATACTGGAAGAATAATACGAGTATGAGCAGATAAAGTTCAGAAAGCAGTTAAAATTTCCCCTGTTTAGATTGTGGGGCACAGCTATTTCATGAAATGTGCTGCCATATATCAGCTTTAAAAGTTTGAGTATTTCTTTCAGATAGAAAAATCTAGGGCAGTGCTATATGTTTTCTCTTTTCTTTTCTTTTTTTCTTTTTTAACATGGCTTAAAAAAAGCAACAATGAGAATTAATTTCATTCTAGTAGGCACTTTTAAGACTAGATTTAGCTGCAGTCACATTAGCTTAGATAATGGGAGAATTTTTCTTCATTGAAAATGCTCCCTGTCGCTTAAGAAGAACTCACTGAGGCAGCCTGCCATCTAGCTTTTTCACAGCAAAATAGGCTTGCAGACTGCAGATGAGAGGCTCGGGAGCAGAGACAATTTTAACTTAGCCATCCCTAATTTATCTCAAGCTTTTTCAATTCATCTTCACTGCTCTATGCACACTGGAACACCAGATTGTCAACCCCTGGGAACAGAATGCAACCAGGGATCTAGAGAGCTGTCACCTCCTGAGAAATATTTAAATTGTGCTGATTTTCTTCTGGTGTGCTGAGCAGAGGGAATGAAACTCTCCATCAAGTCATAGCTGTGCGGGCAATAGATCAGAGGATACTGCCAGTTTTTCTAATGGATTATTGTTATCGGGCAGGTTCTTCCTGAAGGTATGTAGTTATTCTCTCAATCCATTACCCACACTATTTATCAGCTAATGATCTAATGAACTAGTAATACAGATACATTAAGAAAAATGTTAACTAATCTATATTGATTGAATGATGGCACTTTATTGCAGCATGTTTGCACGTAAAATAGTCTGATCTACTTACTGTAGATATATTGTACCTACTGCCTAGTGCTTTGTCAGCACCCCCCCAAGCAAAAAAACAAACCCCAACCTTTAAAAAAAAAAAGCAAAAATCCATTGTGCTTCATGTAACATTGCCACAAGTTGATGCTGACTGTCCAGAGAATGTTGTTTTTCTGAAACAGTGAATAATGCAAAATCATACTTCTGATTTTAAATTTGTTAAAGTGAGTATTTATTTTCCACATATATTTCAAACCTGGGTATAGGCAGAACTCCCATTAAAATACTACAAATTAATTGTGGAGTTAGATATTTTCTTGTTTGCTATGATGTTCCACCCTTTTGCATGGGGAACCAGGATATTTAATTCAGAAAATCTCTGATGTTGGATATATAACAGAAGCCTGTTGTTGCATCTGTAATGCCAAACTCCAGGAGCTTCTTATTAAAGCATAAAGATCATATACCACAACAGGGGGATAAAAAAAAATCTGTAAAGAAGAATTTCTTGCCTTTTAAACTTTTGTATTTAAATAGGAGTTACAGCATCTGGCTCCTAATCTGAAATGCTTGCTGCATGCCTGGAGCTTGTGAGGCAGACTGACCTAAAAATGAGAGATCTCTAAATTGCAGAAGCAGCCAGACATTTTTGAACTATTCCAAGCGCGGGAGTTGCTGCAGATGTGGGAAAAGCACTAACAGATTTAAGCTGACATCCTGGCCTTGCTTCATTCCTGAGTTGACACCCTACCTGATTACAAGCTCTGAGACATGAACCCCAAAGACAGACATAGGGCTGTGCAAGGGTTGAGCCCTATAGAGAAAATAAATAGAAAAAATCTTGCCTGTAGCTTCTTGTCCAGTGCACTTGCTGGGCTGCTATCATGCTGTCATGTTACCAAGAACAGTGATACATGAGCCTGTGTATGGTGTACTTGAAAGTGCAGTGGATATGCTGAACTGTATATTTAGTCCCAAGTGATAGACACTTATCATATTTTTAATGTAATGCTGAATGAAAGCAGCAAGATAATAGTAAGTAATAAAGATGGGGGCAGAAGGTTTTGGTATCCCATAAGGGATAAAATCAGTAAGTCTGAGATAAGAGCATTGTCTAGTGTTTAACTTCCTCTACTTATGGAATATAATATTTTCAAGGCATTAATAATAAATTGCAGCAGTATAGTTGCTCCTGTATGCAGCACCTGAAAGTTCCTTTCCTCTAGAGCCTTAGAAAGGCTGAAGGAAAAAGAAGAGAGATTGATTCTGTCCCATTTCCAATGAACTCTGTTAAAGTACTTCGTTTCCTATGGACCTCAGCAGGACTGAGGCAAAGAGGCTTTCATTAAACTCTCCCTAGAGGCTACTAACATCAGAAAGCTAGGTTTTAAAGCAAGTATGCATGCAAACTGCGTTTTTCCCAATCTACCAAGCTTCTTGTTTAAATATATAGAGCCCTCTTATAATCTTCCTGGACACCCATGGATATTTCAGCATTTTGTGCAATCACTTAAGTGTGTAACAGCCTGAGATGGTAATATGGGCATTTCCTGTTATAGGTTGCTTGTATGAAAACCTAACTTTTCTAGACCAGATTCCATCTTTCCTTCTTTGGGTCCAATTATATGTTTGCTTTAAAATGTTGGGATGCTTAAAAAACACTAGCTAATTAAGTGTAATTGTTTATGATATTTGGCATTGGGGAGTAACCAATAGTAACATAAAAATATCTTTGATTATCCTTTCTACAAAGTAAGATAAAATAACCCAACCAAACAAAACACATTAAAAAAAAAAGATTTAAATGGGGAGGTAATATTAAATAATAGTAAATAAATTAAGATTAATAACTTTATGTTCTATCTTCACCTTTTTATTTTTCTTTTTAATCTACCATGCTGTGCAGTAATAGCTGTGCCCGCTTCCTTTGATAGAGTGTGCGCATTACATATTAGGACATTTTCATCTGGAACTTTCTGCTGCCTTCTGAAATCTTTTTTGGGCATTTGTGTAAATAACTGTATTACAAAATTTGGTATAGCATAAACAGATTAAACTATTCTGTAAATGAAGAAAACTCAAACAAAGATTGTTTATTAAATGGTGCTTAATCCATGATCTTTAAAGTGTAGTCTTCTGCCTTTCCTGGTTCCACTGGCATTCCTGTTCCACTTTTAGTTTGCTGTTCTCTTTCTTATGCTAACAGTCTTCTAAAAAAAAAACCAAAAAACCATAAGCATCGACATATATATTTTTGATATATATATACTCCTTCCTTGATATCTTCTTAGGTTCTGTTCTTCTCCATTCTGCTTTATGATAGACAAATCATAAAATCAAAAGATGAGTTTTGACCTTCTGCAGTGCTCTTAGTTTTCCCTTGTGACTATTTAACAACTGTTTGAGGTTGTAGCTTATTCTTCTCCCAGGGTGAGCCTCTAGAAGGTACAGATATTACAAAGAACATGGTGTAAAAAAGGCACCTTTTTGCTTGTGTTATATTTTTCTTCCTTCTTACTTGTTTTATATTGGGGAATATGTGTAAGTATCTTATTTCTAGACAGTGGACATAAATAACGTCTTTTGGGGACTTTTTGGAAAAAAGTAATTCACAACTGTTTGACGTTATCTGTTCTTTGAACTCTAACAGGTAACTACTGGAAAAAATGTGCTTAGAAAAAGGAGGGCCTAGGGGCCTGGATAACAACAGGTTTTGCAAAACAGCAATGAATACTTTCAGACAAAACCTGGGTATCTCTAGCATGAGGATGTGCTATGGCATTATTTGTTTCTTCCCTTTATACATCTTCCTAGGTTTCAGGACTGATTTGTCACTATTTTCAATCACTATTACTATTTCTGAAGTGTATTCTCTGGTTTCAAGTGTATTTGTCTTTTGCACAGACCATTAGCAAGACAACACATTCAATTATCTGGTAATTCTGTTAAGACCTAAGTAAGTCTAATGAAATACAGCAAATCTGCATTTTCATACACATAATTTCACAATTTTGAGTGAGCCAGAGTGAAAAGATGGTTTATCCTGAGAATCATATCTGATTGTTGTAAAACACATCGAGAAACAAAAGTGGAAAGAACATGCAAAGTTAGTTCACGTTTGCAAAGCAGTCTTATTTTGGTTGAAATTCATCAGCATGTTGTCAAACTGTAATTCATCTTCTTAAACAATGAGATGCCCTGAATAGCTACAGGTAAAAGTTTAAGGCCTCACATAATTTTGTGTTATATCTTTCAGCCCCTTATTTCAGTTCAGTAAAATATCAGAAATTTTAATAGACACTGGTATTTAAGCAACTGAGTAGATATTTGTTGATTTTTTCATGGAAAAAAAGATAAATAAGTAACAGAATTTACTTCTCCTGCCTTTCTCTGTCCCCATCTCTTAAGAGATTTCAGATCAAGTAGTAACAAAATTCTGGTTACTTATATCCTCTTAATTGATAAAGTTTGCAAAGTACCTGCTGTCCCTGTTAAAAGGTACAAACCTCACAGAAATATCAGCAAGTACACAGTTAAATGAATTAATATTGGCTTCAAGCTAATGTTTTTCAGATTATATATATTTTTAATATGTTTTCCTAAAAGTAGATCTGAATTCTTTTGTTCTAAGACTGACCTTGGTTTGATATGTTTTAAGGAAACCATTTTGTTTGAAAAGCTTCCAAAGATTCGTAGGGGGTTCTTTGTTGGTGTCCCCATCCCACTCCTCATTCCCCAAATGATATGAAAGCCCATTCAAAAAGCTCTAACAGCTACCACTATTAACTTTCTGGAGCAACCTAGTTTTAAGGTAAAGAAACATGAAGACTTTTAAGCATATGATTCAAGGATTATTTTACCTTTCTTTTTTTGTTTGTTTGTAGATTTTAGTCTTCCTGTCTATGCCGGAGAAAGTAAATAACTCTCAAAAAGTAAAAAATGTTATACCCTTAATCTTTTCTTATACTTTATTTTTTATGCTGCTGAGGGTGGAAGTTATTCTGAAACATCCAGGGTTGGGCTCTTCTTCTTGCCAATAAATATATAGGGTTTCTGCAGTATTTTTTTTCAGGTGAAATTAAAAATTTTGTTTGTTTGGGGGTGGCTTCAATATTGCTTTTATATCTCAATGCAGTCATTACAATTGTTGTCTCACATAGAAAGGTATATAACATCCCTGAAGAAATTATAGCAATATGACTTAGAATTAAACTTGGCTAGGGATGTTAAAGATAACAGGAAGGGATTCTATAGGTACATTGCAAATAAAAGACAGAATGTGGACAATGTGGGCCCTTTCTGGAAGCTATTGGGAGAACTGGCTACCCTGGATTTGGAGAAGACTGAGGTTCTGAATGACTTTGCCTCAGTCTTCATTGGCAAAAGCTCTGACCACACCACCCAAGTCTTGGAAGGCAGATGCAGTCACTGTGCGAATGAAGACATTAGGCCCACTGTAGGAGAGGATCTGGTCTGAGACCATCTTAAGAACCTGAAAGCACACAAATCCATGGGACCTGATGAAATCCATCCGTGAGTGCTGAAGGAGCTGGCAAATGAAGTTCCTAAGACACTGTTCATGACATTTGAAAAACCATGGCGGTCGGGTGAAGTTTTCAACGACTGGATAAAGGGAAATATAACCCCCGTTTTCAAGAAGAGGAAAATGGATGAGCCAGGGAACCACAGACCAGTCAGTCTCACCTCTGTGCCTGGCAAAATTTGGAGAAGATTCTCCTGGAAGGCATGTTAAGGCACATGAAAATCAATGAGGCGATAGCTGACAGCCAACATGGTTTCACTAAGAGGAAAACCTGCCTGACCAAGTTGGTGGCCTTCTATGATGGGGCTACAGAACTGATCGATATGGGTTAAGCAGCTGACATCATCTACCTGGATTTGCGTGAAGCATTCAACACTGTCCCTCACAGCATCCTTGTCTCCAAATTGGAGAGACTTCAATTTGATGGATGGACCACTCAGTGGATAAAGAACTGGCTGGATGGCCTCACACAAAGAGTTGTGGTCAATGGCTCAATGTCCAGTTGGAGACCAGTTACGAGTGGTGACCCTCAGGGATCGGTGCTGGGACCGGTCTTGTTTAACATCTATGTCCCTGACATGGACAGTGGGATTGAGGGCGCCCTCAGCAAGTTTGCTGATGACACCAAGCTGTGTGGTTCGGTTGATACACTGGAGGGAAGGAATGCCATCCACAGGAACCTTGACACACTTGTGAGGTGGGCTGTTGCCAACTTTATGAAGTTTAACCATGCCAAGTGCAAGGTCCTACACCTGGGTTGAAGCAATCCCAGGCACAGCTACAGGTTGGGCAGAGAAGAGATTCAGATCAGCCCTGCAGAGAAGGACTTGGGGGTAGGTGGAAAAACTGGTCGGTAGATGAAAAGCTGAACATAAGCCAGCAGTTTGTGCTCGCAGCCCAAAAAGCCAAGCGTATCCTGGGTTGCATCAAAAGGAGCATGACCAGCAGGTCGAAGGAGGTGATCCTGCTCCTCTACTCTGCTCTCGTGAGACCTCACTTGGAGTATTGTGCACAGTTCTGGTGTCCTCAACATAAGAAGGACATGGAGCTGTTGGAACAAGTCCAAAGGAGGGCCACGAGGATGATCAGGGGGCTGGAGCACCTCCCATATGAAGACAGGCTGAGAAAGTTGGGGCTGTTCAGCCTGGAGAAGAGAAGGCTGCGTGGAGACCTCATAGCAGCCTTCCAGTATCTGAAGGGTGCCTATAGGGATGCTGGGGATGGACTCTTCATTAGGGACTGTAGTGATAGGACAAGGGGTATCGTGTTAAAAGTGGAAGTTTAGAGTGGATATAAGGAGGAAGTACTTTACTGTGAGGGTGTTGAGGTACTGGAATGAGTTGCCCAAGGAAGTTGTGAATGCTCCACTCCTGGTGGAGTTCAAGGCCGGGTTGGGCAGAGCATTGGATGACATGGTTAAGTGTGAGGTGTCCCTGCCCACCTGCCCATGGCAGGGGGGTTGGAACTAGATGATCTTAAGGTTCTTTCCAACCCTAACTATTCTATATTTTTATGATTCTATAACTTGTTCTGAATGCCATTTATTATCCTGTTTGCCTCTTTCTTGCACTGCTGAAAGTCACTACATTGAAACCCATGGAATAAATCAGGGTAGAACCAGGTTCAGTATGTTTAACTGTCTCTGTTTTCCCCTCCATGCCAATCTGTGAAATTCCTATCTTAAAATGTTTCTATTAATAAGGCTTTGAAGGGTAGATTATTTGTTTGGACAAAAAACTGTTTTTACCTTCCTCTTCCAGTTGCTGCTGAAGACTAGCAACACTTTTCAACTGCCCATAGCTTCTCACATTTTGAAAACTGCATTTTCAGAGTTTAAAGCAGATGAACAAATTTTCTTGCAAGGAATTTGAAAGAATTCCTCAACTGCTGCTTTTTAATTTGATGCCCCAAATTTTCATTATTTTGAGGGTATGAAATAAATGTATTTTATGTGGTTATTACTTGGGGTGCACTTCCAAGATGTGTTATCATTATACACACTTGTAGTAAAAAAAAAAAAAAATCAAATTATAATTTGACTATTTTTTGAGTAGCAATTAACATTAAGAAACCTTGGCAAGCATACATATTTTCACATGAACCAAGGATCACTACTAATTTGTGTTTTCAAATGTGTAATTATACACTTAAACATTACTATATAAGTAATGATGGAAATGTTCTCTATAAAATTAAAGTATGCTCTGAATAAAAGAGGAGTTGATAATTGTTTCTAGTTAAGCTTTACCTCCTTTCTCCAGTACTTCCTCTTATCCTTTTTGCTCAACTTTCATTTGTCAAGTTGAACTTTTCTGGTACTGTAGGACAAAAGTAAGAGAAACTCAAATTTAAGAGGTTGATATTCTCCTTCCTGCTGTAACCTGTGTTAACCATCATTTAATATGTTTTCCTATTCTCCCTCGTAGGAAGTGAGGGTGTGTATGAGTTCAATGCAACAGCTGAGCCACTTTAGCATCTTGGTAACACTAAAGGGATATCATGATATGTCCTTCCCTGTTCTGGAGAAGTTCTTTTAGCAACTTTGATTCTGGAGCTTGCCAAACTCTCATGAGCCACTCTAAGCACAAGCCTGATGGAAAGCTAATTCAGCAGAAAAAATGCTTAGTTTTCAAATAATTTAGTTATTTGAATCATGTTATCTAAGGACCTAATGAATCTGAGACCTGAATAACATCAGCAAAAGACCAGGGAGACTAAGGCTATTAGCGGAATGGGGTGGAAGGAGTGTTTTCCTCCTTTTTGCTGCAGTAAACTCTTAGATTACAACAGCTATAACATTTAACCTCACCTTAAAATGGCCTTGCATTCTTTGTACGTCTGCCTTACCTCCTGTCAAAAAGTGTCAGTGGAAGAAAAATGAGATCTCTGCTCACTTTCAGAGAAGGTCTTGTTGCTTCAGTGTGTGCCTCCTTGGGGAAGAGCAGCGTGGCAGTCAAACAGGGAGATTGAAATCACTTAGAGAGTTGAAGCTTCCCTTGCCATCAAAACACCCATTACAACACTAGTCAAAGAAGTAATTCAATAATGATTTCTAAGAACCATCTGTATATTTTATTAGGTCTAGTTTAAAAAGTTGCAAGCCTGGTCAGTTTTATAAAAATGGGACTATATGCTTATGTACTCAGTAATGAGAGTTTAAGATTTTATTTTATTCTTATGTGTATATATATTTTTTTTGGATGCAAGTTGTTTTTCAAAATCTCTTGCTTTCTTTGCTTGTTTTTTTTTCAGTTTTGAGTCTATCAGCCCTGTGTCATCACCCCCTTTCAGAGTCTTAGGGTTTGCTTTTCTCTTTCTTTGTTTCTTTGTTTTTAGCTGCCACTGTGATGCTGAAGGTTAAAGGGACTGTGCACACTGTAATAAGTGTCTGGGTAAATCCTGAAATGGGCAAAGCTTTAAGTATTTCCTGGATTTTTTACTGTGTGTGTTGCTGCATCTTAATCTTCAGCTTGATCAGGACCATCTTTTTTCCTATATATTCAGACAAATCATGAGTCTTGAGTGAAACTCCTACCTAATACAGTAAATTAGAATCACAGGATCACAGAATGTTTGATGGGGGAAAGAAACTCTGGAGGTCTGCTAGTCCAACTCCCCTGCTCAGACAGGTCTACCTAAGAACCAGTTTACCAGCACTAGCTCCTGTTGTCTTCTGCATATCTCCAAGGATAGAGACCCCACAGCCACTCTGTGCAGCCTGCACCAGTGCTCTCCCACCCTCGAGTAAAAAGGTGTTTTCTGATGAAGGAACCTCCTGTGTTTGTGTCCATTGCCTCTTGTCCAGTCACTAGACACCACTGAAAAGAGCCTGGCTTTGTCTTCTTTGTACCCTCCGTTTGGGTAGTTATGCACATTGATAAGATTTCCCCCAGGGCTTCTCTTCTCCAAACTAAAAATTTCAAGCTCTCTCAGGCTTTTCTCCTAGGAGAGATTGTCCAGTCCCTTCATCATCTTTGTACCTCTTCATTGGATATCTCCAGTTTGTCAGTGTCTCTCTTGTACTGGGGAGGCCAGAACTGGAGACAGACACCATATGAGGCCTCACTAGTGGTGAGTAGAGGGGAGGGATCACATCCCTCAACCTGCTGACAATGTTTTGCCTAATGCAGTCTGGGAGCCGCCTTTGAGGCGGAGGCACATTACTGGCTCATGATCATGTCCCAAATACCCCCTGTTCCTTTTCTATCAAACTGAAATATTCTACTCCATTCTGTTCTATGATGAAGAAATGCAGACATGATCTGATGACTGCAACTACTGGTGAGAAAGAAGAGTTAAATGATTGTGAAAGCTATTTAATTTAACATCTTTGGTTAAAAAAGAAGGATAATATAATGCGATTTTAGTTTTTGGATAGTGAACAAAACTGCGCAAAATACGTTTCATTTGAGATCTCGTGAAGAAAGACTGCAATCCGAATTATTGTGTAAGGGAATGATTCAAAACTCAAAACCAGTGAAGAAGTAAGAGACTCATATAGAATGCCTCTACCATAGCTGTACTATCAAGGGGGTTTATATTCAATCAATCTATCTCTCAAGATTCCAAATTATCCGCAAGGTCATGGTGAGACCTAAGTAACTGATGACCACTTAGTGATGTAAGTGATCATATTATTTCAGCAGAAGCCAATATAGGAAACAAAGCATCTCAAGTCTGTCAACAATTTGGAGTCTATCACACATAAAAAAACCCTCAAGATGGAATGTACTGAAGGAAAGAAGAAAGATTGAAGTTGTGCTGTATACAGCTGTCAGTCCGTCTTGACCTATCAGTTGGTCTGCTATGTTAAATTTAATGTATTCTCGTATTTCTCCACTAGTGAGAAAATGTGTTATTTTATTTGTTTAGATAAAATAATATGAGTGATTACAAGTCTTGAGCATAAGACATAAGGAGACTTGATATTTTAGTTTTCCAGGCTTCTGGGTGAGAAAGAAAGCTGATACACACATATATTGTAAATATATGTAGTTGAAAATCGGCATTAAATAAGGAGCCACTCACTGCAGATGGGTGGTGCCTGAAACTGCTTATTTACCTTTTTTCTGAATAAGATTACTGTGATACCTTGTGTGGGGAGGGTGGGGAGAAATATAGTGATTTATTAGTGGAATAAAGTTTATTTATAAAAGGTTGCCTGTATTGAAAGTGAAATTAAGTGTACAAGCCAGAATATTCGCAACAAGCATCTTTAAAACATCTATTGGCTCCCAAGCCAAGTGAATTGTATTTCAAGACCGCAGAAATCAAAGGCTATGTAGATATGTGTGTATATATATGAGACTCTGTTATTGTTGTTATATCAATAATATGTATTGCTATTAATACAGTATTGTCTAAATCCTGTTAGAAAAGTTTTTTAAAAATAAAAATTAGGAATTTTAGTATTAGGTATGATGAAAAAAGCAGGAAATAGTAACTCCTTGCACACTTAAAAGTAGTGCTAGCTGTAGGCAGCTAGTCTATTTAAAACCTAGCTGCACTGAGTGGTGCTTCAACTGATAAGATAATTCTGTTTTTCCTGTAGTGGCCAAACATAGCATAGTTTGTATATTTAGTATATGGTATTGTTTGCTATTTCATGTTACTTACATAAGCAGATCCAGCCTCCTGAGGACAAATGTGAAACACAACATACTCTCCTTATACATAGATAAGCTGAAGGATGCTTTAGTATAAAATAGATGTTTAATCTTCTCTATACATCTCTGTATTGTCCATTACCAGCAATGTTTAAATAGCATATGATTTTATTTTGTTCTTATGATTTCTTTGTATACTTTAATAGTATTACTCTGTCTTCACCATCTTTCAAATTTTACTTTACTACTTACAAATGCAATTACAAACTATGTATTGCAAATATTCTGTGAAGATACCAAGTTATACTTAATCATATACAAATCTGTATCATTCTGTTTGTTGCTTTCTTCAGTTTACTATTAGTAGAAACAAAATAGCAAGAATGCAAGCTGAATTCTTACTTGGACTTGAAATTACCTGGCCACATAAAAGTGACTATTTTGGGTAAATATTCATAGACAACCACATTTACAGAAAGAGTTCAAATTCTATACCAAAAACATGTCCATATGTATGAAGTGAAAGAGGGAGTATAATTGAAGAGATGGAGAGTAAGTAACCTAGATTAACGTGAGCAGATGTGTTGATCACATGGCAACATTCACTATGGTGCATTTTTACATAATAAATTTGGTAGAGAATACTGCCAGGAGGTATAGATTGAACCATAAAGAGCAAGCAACTACATTTTGAGATGATAAAGATCACTTACTGGATGCGATCACAGAATCATTAGTTTTGGAAGGGACCTCTGGAAATTATCTAGTCCAGCCCTACTGTCAAGGCAGGGATGCATCTGTTCAAAACAGAAGTACTGCAAATAGTATATCTTCTAATATAAGAGTGGCAGACTTCCAGGTAATTTGAGGGAAATAACTGACCTCTGTGTGCAATAAGGTAGTCTTCTAAATACATGAAGATTAAATCCATTAATACTTTCCTAGAAATAAGTGTGAAAAAATATTCTGTATTGCTAAAACAGTAAGCAAACTCAGTGACCAGGCAAGACAAAACAAAGTTCTCAAAACCTTTTCAATTCATAATTCCATGAAGGTATCTGACTTTTCTTCTGAACAAAATCTGCAGGATAACTTTTCAAATCCTTTATTTGTGTGAACACATAAAGAAAAAATATTGATTTTAATAGCTTGAAACTTCCCAGCCTTAGGGTTACTTTAACTGAGGGAATGAATCTTTTCCTCTGAGTATCCTTCCAACCTACAGTAAGAGATTTTCACAAGACATGCACTAGCACTACATCTTTAGGTTAGCTTTGTTGCATAGTCAGGGATTCCACTAGAGATTTCCTGTAGGTCCCTTACCTGTTCTGCAGTGAGGATTTAAATTTTTAGTATTGTCAAATGGTGTAACTGAATCTCAAGAATGCACAGCTGATATGCAGTACCCATTACCAACCTCAGATAAAAGATGTGCAAGTAAATACAGATTTGTTCAATCCAGCACTGCATGTCAAAATTCTCAGCTTCAAATTAAATATGCCTTACCAAAGTAAGACACACATAACGGCTCATACTTTGGAAAGCTTTAAAAATTATTATAGTCTTTAGTTGGTACTTCTAAAAAAAACCCCAAAATATGTAGTTAGCTGCAATATAAACCACTACTTCATAATCAAGTGAAAATTTGACTAAAAAAATAGATAAGCATAATTTCTGAATTTTACTTGTTCATCACACCAAACTGAAGTAGTTTATCCACCTAAAACTTCATACTTAGTGCTTGAATTACTCATCTAAAACAATCTTTCTCTCTTTTCAAACAACATATTGCAAATTTACAATACAGAATTGGTAATACGTGTGAAGTATTTTGACATGTATTATTTTCAGTACCTACAACAACAACAAAAAATATATTTTATAAATTATTTATGTCTTATGCATTTTTTCTTCATTTAATACTTCATTATTATTTTAAAAGAAAGACTTGATTCTCCTGCTAGATGTCAATGGGTTTTGTATGTATGTATGTGAGTAGATAGAGAGACAGGTAGATAGGTATCAATAAAAGAAAAAGTAGTATATTGTAAGAAAAAAAAGAAATAGACTTTGACACTGTAACGAAGCATTTTAAATTAATGTGAAAATTAGTCTGAAGATCCATAACATTCTTACATACACAATTACAAACCCCTCTATTTTCTATAATATTTGCATACAAATTTTAAGGAGCTTATCTGAAACTTCAGGTATTCTCTTAGCAATTAAGGTACAGTTTAGCAGTATTCTGATTCATATTCTTAGACTGAGAGACTGGTTTTTATAACGGAGTGTTAAAAGAGAACTTATTTTATCTCTCAGATGTCTCTGGTGCGATTTATCGAAAAGTAGAAACAGACAATTTTGTAAATACAAATTCTGTTTATCTGCCTGAATAATGATTTTTCTCAAAAGTGGTGATCTGCTTCACTATACATTCTGGGAACCAGGAACAAGACCCAGATATAATTTTCTGGATAACAGTGTTTGCTCTTTATATAAAAGCCCTCTTTGTCAAAAGACAGGATGAAAGAACTTCTTAAATATAGAAAGACCTTAAATATAGATAAAAAGATTAATAAAATTGTAAAATGGTTCTCTGCCTGTTTTCCCTTCCTTCTCATCCTTATTCCCCACATTTCTTCCTTGGGCCATAAATCAACAACAGACATAATATCAAAAATGCTGGGGTAAGGAGCCACATTGCTTTCTAAATTCTTTCCTCATGCTGCTCCTCTTATTGATATGGCAGAAAGGGGTATACAGCTGGCTACATTGTTAACTAAATTGGAAAATACCAAAGAAAAGCTGCCTTTCTAAAATATTTTTCTTTCCCATTTAAGCTTTTTAATTGGAGAAGCTCATGGAATAACTGCATTGGAAACTTAGGCTGCTTAATTAGCCTCTCTATTCATCACTCTCACTACATTGGATGTTTGAAGGGGCACTAACTGAAAGTACTGTTACCTTTATAAGGGTTTCTCCTCTTAAATGCAAGGGTTAGTTGGCAGAAACAACAGCAAGACATCACACTTAATGTAGCATAGTGTAACAACATTATTTTAGTAACAGAGGTGAGTGTGGACACTCTCCAGAAGATTAGTAGATTACTGTCCAAATTTTTATTGAGTTCCACATCACAGATCAAATTCCCACTGGTTACCAAAACTAGCTCAAGTATCTGTGTTCTACGTTACAGTCTCACTGTAGACATATGTTTTGTATTGCACTACCTTGATGCTACAGAAGTGTTTTTGCAGCCTTACTCTCTAGATGAATCCTTAGAACATGAGTGGTGAGGCAGTATAAATGTGACCTGCAGCTTGCTTAGTGCTGTGTTTGCTCTGTGGAGAAAGGGAGTAGTATTCTGGTCACTCCTGATGGATTTACTGTACAGATTACTACGATAATTAACTGGCTTATTTTTATTGAGCAAAATTCACTTTCTTGCCATTAAACACTCAGTTCACATCCCAATCTTGCACAAATGAAATATTTTATTCAATAGGATTTTGATTACTGAAGCAGTAGGTTCACTCAGGAATTTAATGAAGACCAGTGCTGCTTAAAAGCCAAGTGAGTTGTGTGTTTTAGTAACACATATATTTATCAGCTGAAGATATGTAAACTGTTGACATGTATAGTGAGTGTTTTAACAAAATGAGTTTGTATAATGTGGAAAGAATACTAGCATGGTACTGCTTCATCAATTAGAGAAGACAATAAAAACATCCCTTTCCTGTGGATACTTGACCCAGTTGTTCCAAATGCTGCTGTTGGAGTAGATGATGAATATTTAATACTAAATAGGTACTCTGGTTAGAGTGCTGAAATATTACCTCATTACTTAAAGATTGTGGCTATAGAACTGATATATTGCATTACTTTGTCATATTGTGTCACGTTGAATTGACTTACAATGAGAACTGTGTAACATGATGTGGTGCCCTGTAATCTGCCATAATTTGACATAATATAATTTAGCAGGCCAGAAATGTAAAATAAACAAAGCTTTGTCCATGATGAAATTCAGCCTGCTTATTTAGACAAACATGAAAAGAATTTTTGCCAGAAAATATAACAGAAATGTATTTCACATTGTGGTTATTTCTGTGTATAACACAGTTAGGATTGTTTAAGCAAAAGAAATCTCAGAGCTGATGAATACTTAGTCTCACTGAGAGTGGGTCTAAGGAATACCTTAAATGAATACCTGAACGCCATTTTCCTCAAAAGTGACCAGAATGCAACACACTAGCCTACGATCTGGCTTTACAGTAATATTTAGCATAGTACTTTAGCCAGCTTCTCTTCCCAAATCATTGACATAGCTGTATTAATGAGCAAGTTTAGATGGAAAAGTATTTTTACATAGAGGAGTTGGTGAGCTCATCTTATAGCTTCATACCTGATCATTAAGTCCAGAAATGTATAACACGTTATCCATGTCAGCTGGAACTGCATCAGGCAGGTGTCATTCCCAGTATGAAAAGGTGATAGGCAGAAAATTCATTACTTGATGAGGAGCTTAATTGTTTTCCCTGCTCAAAGTAACCCCTTGTCATCAGCCTCAGGCACTCACTAGGGCATGAAGCCCTGGGGACTACAAAGAAGAACAAAGTGAATGGCACAGGAAAAATATAAAGTTATTCCATTTGTCTTACAGCATTTTTTATTTTTTTTTAGGCTGTCTGTGTAAACAGGAGAAAAACAATGCTCCAAATAAAGCATGACAAAAACATTCATGTTATTTCAAATGATCTTAGGTAAAATTACTAAGCTACAGGTGCATGAAACAATCTAAACTTGAAATTCGTGCTGAGCTTTGAGATGCAGCAATCTTGTAGACTTGATACAACACAAATCTTCATAATGGCCAATCAAACAGTAATATATGAAAAAATACTAAAAACTATCAATCTGTTGGAAGGTTGTGTTTTTAAAGCTGTATTGTAAAAGATTATTCTTTATTTGGGATGTTAAAATGAAAATTCTAACTTTACTTTCAAGTATTTCATATAATAAATGGATAAAAAGTACCGAGAATCTTGATACCCACTGCTTTTGATATATCTCGGTATTTCATAATAGCCAGTTTCTGAAAGAAGCAAAACATTTCAGAAACTTATTTTTTTACTATTCATAGAAACATGGAATCACAGAATGATTTGGGTTGGAAAGACCCTTAAGATCATCCAGTTCCAACCACCCTGCCACAGGCAGGTACACCTTTTGCTAGATGAAGTTGTTCAAGGCCCTATCCAACCTGGCCTTGAACACTGCCAGGGATGGAGCATTTACTACTTCTTTGGGCAACCCATTCCAGTGCCTCACCATCCATACAGTAGAGAACTTCTTCCTTATATCTAACCTGAACTTCCCCTGTTTAAGTTTCAACCCATAACTCCTTGTCCTATCACTGCAGTCCCTGATGAACCAAGTCCCTCTCCAGCATCCTTGTAGGCACCCTTCATGTATTGTAAGGCTGCTATGAGGTCTTGTATTTGGATATATTTTGATTCTTCTATCTGCTAAATTAAGTAATTTCTAATAATTCAATAACTTAAGAATGAAGGTAAATTAAAGCAAATTTTGGATTTTTTTTAATCAGGCCACAGACTGTCTTAGTTATTTGCGGTGAGCTAAAATCACACTAGGCAAGAATCAGCTCTGATTTTTGAGGATATTTATATCTAGGAAGTTGATAATTTTGAAACTTCATTCTTGTTCTTATATTTTGTACAAAACTGAATCAGTCACATAATATTTGAAAACAGCATCTTCTAATGAATGGCATGAGGGGGTACATGAAGTAAACGGGCATCCTGGTTACCTGTATCTTCTTCCAGACCTTTTTGAGGTCAGATGGCACAATCACTTTAGTTTAGCTGTAGCATGGCCCTGCTCTGACTGGGGAGGTTAAGTCAAATGGCCTTCAGCTATCATTCCTACCTAAATAAATCTATGATCCTCTGAGTCTATGTAATGAAATTATTTGAGCATGCATTGAGATTTGAAAGAGTGCATATACAAAGAAGCAAATTCACAGAACCACAGAACGATTGAGGTTAACTCTGGTGACTATTTAAATGGTAGAATATACAGTTTTGGAGCTTGGAGAAGCTGATCTTTGCAAATCAACTGGTTACGTGATTTAGATTCATTCTGTGTGTTAGCTGTTAACTGACAGTTTCTCACAGTTTTGGATTTCTTTTTTTTTCAGAAAGTGATACTTTGCCTTGACTCAGAATATACTTAGAATAATATTAAACAGTGGCATTAAGTAGAGAAAAGGACTATTTATGATGTTGACTTCCTTGCAAGTAATGACAAATTATGATCAGTTAACATCACATGCAGAATGGTGACATTCTGACATAAATAAAAAGCTTTCTATAAAGGCTTCCTTTTTTTAGGCATGTTGTAGAAGTAATAGCTGATTCTGGTAAGCAGCAGCAAAATTATGAACAGAATCAGCAGCATACAAGACCCTAGAATCCATTTTCTGACAATAGAATCACAGAACGTTTAGGGTTGGGAAAGACCTTAACATCATCAAGTTAGAAGATGACATTACTCAATTTTAAGATTATGAAATTGTCTTTTCTAGAAAGATCTTGATATTTAATACTGTTTTTAAGAGGAAAAAAAAAACCACACAAACTGTAGTATGTTCTAAGCACAGATCATCAACAAACGTTTACTTGTTTCTGTGTGTACATATAGTATGTACTCTGTGTACTATATGCTATATATGTAGGAATGTCATAGACTTTATTACTTCTCTTATCAAAATACAGATTTTAGGTAACCTAATACATTAATATCCCATCTTCCTTTTTGTTACTTTTGTCCAAATTCATACCAAAATGTCAATTTGTTTTCCTAGCAAGTGTGAAAGCAGGTACTAAATTAGGTGTCAGTTCAAAGAAAACCACTGAGTTTGGGATTATTCTGTTCTTTTATACCCACATAACCTGTGCCTAGGTGCTCAGGCACAGACAGCCTTATTGATTTATTTGGGCACTCTGGGACAGATGAGAGCCAGAATCTTCTCTGTTCTATAAATGTGTACATGTACAGTGAGGTTTTTCTCAGACAAAGAGTCCCCAGATAAGAAGCATCATGTCAAAGAGTGTCTATCTTCCTGCAGCAACTCACAAAGTATATGGCTGGGGTTTTGTGTGTGGGGTACCTACCTTTAGCAATCTTTTCATATTCTAATCAAATTTCAACATACACTGTCTCACTAGAGAACAAATTTCCATGTCACTTATTTAAATTCATGGATATATTTATGTATCAGTCCGTAACGATAGGGGTGGAACATCCTCACACTTAACAAAAAAGACCCTAGGATTTTTTTTATATTATTTTTTATTAAGAACAATGAGTTGCATCTTCATTCCCAGAATTTTCCCCATCTTTTCTCAGTCAGGTTTTTTAGTCAATGACAATATGTCAGATTCTTAATGAATTCATTTAAGCTACCAAATTCACTTTGAAATTATTACCATTTTGCTCTGGTCTCAGCCTTGCATAATCTGCAACTGTGACTGTTGTAAAGGAGTACTGCATCTGTGTTTTTTCCCCTAAAGTTATTTTTTTCTTTTTTTTTTCTTGACATGAATTTTTTTTTTTTTGTAGTATTTGAACTTGTTCTGAAGGAAAAGATTGTTTCCATTTAAAATTATATCCATAGTAGAGAAGCTATTAAATTCTTTGTTAGAAATGTGTTAGATGAATGCATTTTTTCAGTTTTACTATACTGTTATGCTAATATCTGTATACATTAGAAACTATTTTCTTCCCAGAATTACTTCTATTAATTTAGATATAGCTCAAGAACCTTCTGAATTTAAATTCTTATCACCTCCTGGTTTCACAACAGTTTCCAGGTGTTTTATTATCATTACTGATCTTTTTGAGAAAATGAAAATCCAATATTCATACTATGTCTAAATTGATGCTGTTTCCACAACATTTTTCCTAGTTGCTTCAATAACAAGAATTTCACTATTTTAAGAAATTCCTGAGTTTTTAAGTGACAGTGTATCAGGAAGCTTATTTGTTTTGGTGATGACTAACTTCATAAGACAAGAAAGAGCTGACCATAAAAACAAATCAAGGAAAAAACAAAATTACAGCAATGTTGTATCCTCAAATATTTCCTCCAGTATTACACTGATCTGTTACACTTTTATGTTTTGGTTACTTTTATAGACATGTCTATAACATGGAACTGTATAGAAGGTCTGTGTTCCTACTTAGCAGAATCACAATGGTAGTAGCACTTAGGTTATGTTTTGAAGTATTTCTGCTCATTCAATATCTCTAAAGCTACCTGAAAATGGAAGTAACTTCTTTTCCACACTCAAATAAAATAAAGATCTAGGTTATGATAAAAATCTTGCAGCTGATGTCTTAATATGAGCACAACAAAGAATCAGGGACTGTTCAAATTCTTGTTTGATAGGAATCGCTTATAAGCGTGAATATTGGCTCTGAGAATAAAATGAATAAATATCATATGTTTGTTATGAATTTAGTCTTGCTTCAAAAAATAATGAAAGGAACAGGGACCAAAACATGGGTGTTTTAAAGGTATTTTTGTGCTGTTAGATAAATTTTAAAAGATAATGTAGGTCGATAAAGAAACAATAAACTGAGGTTTTGTCAAGTTTATGCATATGCTTCAGTAAAAAACAGTGGCAAAAACCTTTACCACTGGAAGAAAATAAGGGTATTTCAGGATCAAAATAATATCATTTTTATAATTATTTTTAATCTTTAGAGTAATAATTTCAGTGGAAAAGTGTTGCTCAAAAAAATAAAGATTTAAGTTTCCAGAATGAGCTGCAGTTCTTCAGTCTGGCTTTTTAAAGTGTGATTTCTTATCTGAATTTACCTCTTACTAAGATTAGATCCAAGTACAGGACAGATACCTGTTAAAAAGTTTTTAGACAATTATTGGTTCATTTGGATGGAGGTAGAAAATGCTTCTGATATGCTTTGATGATCTTGAGAAATACCATTATAATTCATATATGATGAATGATGAATCAATGTATTTTCATAACTTTCTGAGACAAACTGCACCAAAAATTAGGCAAAAGCTTTTGCCATGCACAAGAAAATGCAGGTTACATTTGTGTTTCTTTGATCTATTGCTTGAATACTGAGTAATTTATCAAGTAGAGTCTTGAATAAAAGCAGTCTGTATTTTTTTATTTTTCTATTGTTTCAAAAATATGGTAAATGATCACAATGAAGAATTTAAAATTTAAAATTTTATCAGAAAGTATGTCAAAGACTTTTTAATATATTTTGTATTCATTTTCTTAGTAGAATTCTCAATGATGGTATTTTATCTTCTTTCCCTAACATCTCTTACTTCCATTGTAATAATGATGTCGATCGTTTTCCATCATCTGTTAGGATGCTTGCACACATGACATTTTCCAAGTTGTGAACAACTACAATTTCTATGGAAAAAAAATAATCTATGGTTGTTGGACGTTTTTGAAAACTTAGCTATATATAATTGCAGAATAGAATATTTAATAGTTAATTTTATAGGAATATTTTTTTCAGTGTTCCTGAAGCTGCAGCCACAAGTTCATGTGGTTTTAAGCGTATCTAGTATCTACATCTTTGTAACTAGTTTGAGATGAATTCCACAAATTCTTTGAGATATGTCTGTGTTGACTTTTTTTTTAATCTGATATATCCCATTGTTTCACTATGTTTTCCCATGCTATTGCTTCCTAAGCATGGTAGCATTTCTTGTTTATTAAATTGTTTTTTTTCTCCCCACTTTTCTTGTGCTGTTATTTTATTTTGGCATACATTATTTTGTCCTTTTCACAATATTCAATTGTTTAATTCCCTGTAGTGAATACAATGTAATATGATGTAGAACTGTTGAAATAAACATTTGAAAAAAGACAAGCCTGTCACATCCTTCCCTGCAAACGTGTTCTCACTTTGCATTTTAGATCTTGTATTATTTCTCTGTGAAGTTAGCGATTTCTAATATACTTTAGCAGTAAGAACCATGCTGAAAAGAAAATTTAAATTTCAATCTTTGAAGTATCTGCAATATGTTAAAATGAGCTCTCTTAACTAAAAGTACTGAAGAGAATGCTCCAAACCTAGTATTTAATGCTTTTCCTGACACTGATCAAAAAGATTATACTAAATAATGGTTCCTTACCAGGGAAGGTGGGAAATGTAACTTTAATTTTTAAAAATACCAAACATATGAATGTTATATTTGCAATAACTAAAGTTCAGGTGAAATTTGACAGAAGGAAGAACAAAAATAAGGAGCTTTTAAAATTGTCTAGCCAAGATAGGTTTCCTGTACAACAAGTAAACATGTATTGTATTAATATTGAGTAACAGAAGCTGAAAAGATATTATAAGAATGATTTTAGAAAAAAATGTTATCACTGTCTTGTTCATTTGGCACTCCTGAAAAAGAGTTATATGAGAAAGAAATATTGCAGTAATGCACACAGATTATAAAGGCTCCTGTACAGCCAGGATGCTATAAGGTCATTAACCTGGAGAGGCTAAAAAACAGATTCTGAACCATTTGGCTTTACATTGCCATCACGAAAATCAGTTAGTAAAACTTAAAAAGAGAAACAAAACTAGAATAATAAAACCAGGTTTTTTTTTGCTTTAATACAGAAGTGAATCTCTTCTCTGCTCAACCTGTAGCTGTGCCTGGGATTGCTTCAACCCAGGTGTAGGACCTTGCACTTGGCATGGTTAAACTTCATAAAATTGGCATCTGCCCACCTCACAAGCGTGACAAGGTCCCTCTGGATGGCATTCCTTCCCTCCAGAGTATCAACCGAACCACACAGCTTGGTGTCATCGGCAAACTTGCTGAGGGCGCCCTCAATCCCACTGTCCATGTCACCAACAAAGATGTTGAACAAGACCAGTCCCAACACTGATCCATGAGGGTCACACTCGTAACTGGTCTCCAACTGGACATTGAGCCATTGACCACAACTCTTTGTGTGAGGCCATCCAGCCAGTTCTTTATCCACTGAGTGGTCCATCCATCAAATTGAAGTCTCTCCAATTTAGAGACAAGGATGCTGTGAGGCACAGTGTTGAATGCTTCACACAAATCCAGGTAGATGATGTCAGCTGCTTAGCCCATATCCATCAGTTCTGTAGCCCCATCATAGAAGGCCACCAAATTGGTCAGGCAGGATTTCCCTTTAGTGAAACCATGCGGGATGTCACCAAGCACCTTGCTGTTTTTCATGTGCCTAAGCATGCTTTCCAGGAGAATCTTCTCCAAATTTTACCAGGCACAGAGGTGAGACTGACTGCTCCTTCAGCACTCGCGGATGGATTTCATCAGGTCCCATGGACTTGTGCACTTTCAGGTTCTTAAGATGGTCTCAGACCAGATCCTCTCCTACAGTGGGCCTAATGTCTTCATTCTCACAGTGACTGCATCTGCCTTCCAAGACTTGGGTGGTGTGGTCAGAGCTTTTGCCAATGAAGACTGAGGCAAAGAAGTCATTCAGAATCTCAGCCTTCTCCAAATCCAGGGTTGCCAGTTCTCCCAATAGCTTTCAGAAAGTGTCCACATTGTCCATATTCTGTCTTTTATTTGCAATGTACCTATAGAATCCCTTCCTGTTATCTTTAACATCCCTAAAGTTGCATTTGACATAACACATTTATTTGCTTACATTTTATATTTTCTCCATTTAGTAGTAAATTTATTTATTTATTTGGCCATTTTTTTATTTTTTTATTTTAGTAAGAAAAATAAAATAAATATCCCAACTTGGTTTATCTTCAGTCTTGCAACTTATTTGCTTGTGTTTATACCTATGCTATGCAGTCTGCAAAGAAAAATAATATTAAGGACAGCTTCTCTTTTTTAGTTAAATTTCACACAATCTCACTTAAGACATCTTAGATATTCCAAACTGTCCCCTTTTATGCTTCTACTTCCACTTTTTCCCTTTTCCTGCTCCAGTTCCTACCATACTTGAACTATACAAGGACTCAGGATCTAGCCTCTAGTCTTCTGAATTATCAGTTTGATCCCTAATATATCCTGAAGCCACTGCTGCTGAACATGTGCACAGGCACCCATGGGGACTGGGGTCTGCACTCTCTGCCTTGGAAACAGTTGGACATCCTTTCAGACCCAGTGCTTAGCTTTCCTTACCATTGAAATGAAAGTAGCTATGTGCACCTAATCTTCTCCTGACATTCAGTTGGGATAGTGATATTGCCAGATATGAGACCCATGGAGTACGTCAATATGTCAAAAAAGTTAACTAAACGTCTTTGAAACTAGTAGCCTACTAAATAGATACAGTCAGTAATAGTTTCCTAGGTAATTTTCTGCTGTTTTAACTTCTGAGGCAGTAGTTCACTTCTTGCATATTGCAGCATGTAAGAGGAATGTAAGAAACAGAATATTGATTTGTATCAGATATTACTATTTATCATTAGAAAGTCAATAGAACTATCAGTATATCCAAGAAATGGAGGGGATTTATGCTGTAGTTTGCTGCTTTCACACCTAAATACAGTTAGTGCAGGAAATTATTGTATAGATTGCATATCTACAAGTTGTCCTTGGCAGTAGCTGATTCTTCAACTTTTAAGAAAATGTGAGAGGAAAATAGATTTTTCTAAAAGGAACAGTTAAGAACAACTGAAGGTTGATTTAGATTAGACATTAGGAAAAAATCTTCACTATGAGTGTGGTGAGGGCACTGGAACAGGTTGCCCAGAGAAGTTTTGGGTACCCCATTCCTGAAAGTGTTAAAGGCCAGGTTAGATGGTGCTTTGAGCAGCCTCGTATAATGAAAGGCTTCCCTGCAAATGGAACTAGATGACCTATAAGGTCTCTTCCAACGCTAACCGTTCTATGATTCTATGAACTGAGATTCTGGCAATATGTTCCTACAAATCTTTTGAAAGTTTGAAGCAGTTGTTTTGGAATGATTTTTACTGCCTCATTAATTAAAAAAAAAGATAAAACAAACAAAATAAAAACAAAACAAAAAAAACAATTGGGAGGGATCAATATCATAATTAAAATATTTGTAGACCCTAAAGATCTTTTTTTAAGAGTTAAGTACCTAAAATCAGATCTGGAGAATAAACTGAGACAGATACATTACATTTAAGGGTTGTTTCTGTTATTCTCTTAGTCATGTTAAATCTGGGCAGTATCAGCTGTAGGTAAGTAAGGACTGAACATTTCAGAGAAGATAAACAGAGCAGGGGAACAGGAATGAGTACTTTGTAAAAACACTTGATCCTCAGGTATTTTTTGATAGATCTGACTATTATAACTCCAACTATTTAAATTATGTCAGTTTAGAAAGAAAATACAATTAAGAAGCCAAAATTGCTATTATTAAAGAAGGTACCTCCATGTGACTCAGGCCTGTATTGTAGAAACCCTTTGAAAAGACACTGAAAATTATCTAAATTAGATCAAAAATAGAAGATATTATATAAAGAGGAATTAATATCAACTGAAAGTGACTGGGTTTGTCCAAAACTTTTCTGTGAAAACTTTGATTTGGTAACAAAAATTAAAATCAGAATTTTATATTTCATGCATTTCCCATGACTAATATTTTTTTTTTTCTTCAAAGTAATCTCTATGTCACTCTGCTGAGTAATAGCTATATGGCCCCTTGCACCTCACTCTGGACTGGGAATCAGAAGATCTTGAGCATAATCCTGATCCCAGTGAGATTCCCAAAGAATTTCCTTTCTGAACTTGCACTTGCCAAATTTCTTATTTCTGCTTTTTCATCTCACCAGAAAGAAAAGAGTAATCCTACCTTTCATCTTCCTGGAGGAAATCTTACATACCAGAAAAACTCAGTGAGGTGTTTTGCAGACTACATTCTTGTCTTGGATAAGTTATTTAAAAAAACAGTTGTATATAATTTCATTTTTCAGGTGACAGTGTAGGATGACCATGCGATCTGTTTAACATGGAAAGACATGACAGCTTTTCATGCTCTGGGCTATTCCCTTCTCCAGTAGGATCCCACAAAAGTTTAGGGCTTAGTCACATGAACCAGGAACCGTCCCCAAGTTATGCTTGGTCTACTTCCCTGCAGCCATGTCTAGCCTTCTTCCAGGTATGTTGTTTATCATTGCTCGTAAGTTAAGAATCAATTACATAAATTTAATTATTGAGAATTAAATAATTCTTAGCTATTGCTCCACAGCAGAGAGTTCAGTTCAGAAATGAGAGTGGCTAATTCCTAAATGTTCTAAATACAAATTGTTTTCAAAGTGATTTCCTTAAATTCATGTCTGTGTTTTCTGATTTCTTTTGTGTCTTGTTCTTTGGTATTTGCTGTAAACTACTCTTTCTGCATTTGATGATGACATTTGAAAGAGAAATCTATTTGACAGTACACATTATACATATGGAAATTCAAGCCACTAAAACTTTTAAGGAGTTCCTTAAGTTTTAGGGAGCTTTTGTGATCACACAGGTGCAGTATATAATAAGGCTAAGACTTTAGAGCCTAGAGAAAGCAAATGCACTCCTATTTATTTTGTGGTTTTGTTTTGCTTTTTTGTTGTGTTTTTTTTTTTTTTCTGTAGTCCTAGCTTGTATGTTGGCAGCAGCAGAATAATTGAGATAGAGGCATTAGCAACACATAGCAAGAGAAATTATTTACAGCATCAATTATTACAGTAAACTTTTTTCCTGTATTAATCAGAAATGTGAAAAAACAGCATTATGATTTTCAAAAGATACTGCTATGTTTTGTTCGATAAATGGGTAGGTTTCAGATAACGGATGTTCAGTTTGTGTAATTCAGTGGGCTTTTAAAGGCATTTATCAAAATCTGGTCAAATCTCACACTTATGGTCTCTTGCCTCCCTTATATTTTTTCCTGCCCACTATAATACTACCAAATCCCCTACCTGCAACTGTTATTTTTAGCTTTGATAGTCTTGTGCAAATCAGCATTGCTTAAGAGGCCAAAAGTGATTTTATTGACCCACTGAGAAGTACTGAGTTTCCTGATATCTACAAATTGTTCTACATACATGTCTTATAGTTTTCCTAATTTTTAATCTTTCTAGACATCTCTTCCTCTGTCTTCTGATTGATCTGGATTGGTTTTCTCAAGAAGACATTATTTAACATGATAGGAAGTTTGGATATGAGTTTATTGATTTTTATACTTATTTTTAAATCTGAATTTGAGTGACAATTCTTGTGCTCCTCTTACAGCAGGACAAGCATGGGTCTTTTGAGCAGAAATGATGGTTTGTTGTTTTTTTTTAATCTGGGGATAGATTCAGACTCACTGCTTGGTATACAAATAGTTATTATAGTATTCCAAGTGTAGATATCTAGAACTGATTCATAACAACTTACACTTCTCACAACAGTCAGCATAGTATAGAGCAATATGGGAGTGCAGGCAAAGAAAGGCTTTGACAGAGGAAGACAAGAGAAACTGATTTTGTTAGAAATGGGAATTTAGACAGATATGTAGGTACTAATGTGGAAACCCTGTAGAAAATCTCAATGTAAGATTTTAAAGGGTGGGAAGGTGCTTTTATTTTAAAGCACAGCTGATTTCACTCATTCACATTAAGTCAAATCACAAACTCACAAGAATCAAATTGTGTGTGTCTGCAGCAGGCAGGTTAAATTTTCTAACTGCACTCAAATGCCAAAAGAGAATGAAATTGGTAATGGAAAATTATAAATAAGCCTGTTCTTGATGGAGGAGAGGTAAGAGAGCTAATCATAATCAAATTGATAAAAGATTCATACTTCTGTGCCTAAAATTCAAACGTTATCAGGATTTCTCTTAAAAAGGTGGTGGTGGGGAGGGAAACTATGAGAGAAGCATAATTATAATCCTCAGAGAATTCAGACCCAGCTCTTCTGTGAGATAAATCATTTTTTGAAACAAAACATCAAATTCACCCTCATTAGCTTGTTCAATGTAATGTGTATACATCAGTAAAGTGTATCATTTAAGTAAAAATCTGTTCCTGGCAAATTGACAAAAGTAATTTAGAAGCTGTCTGTAATTATCTCAGCCATGGTAAGAAAAGATTACACCATTTAGTAGCTAGGGGGTATGAACGTTGTATTAGAGCTCTAAAAAGCTATATTAATGATGAGTATTATCAATGTCAATGAGCCGCTACAAAAATTTGCAAATATTAAATTATCTGTCTCAAAAGGCTTAGCCAAAACTTCCATCTGCTTTGGGAATCTTCTGAAATTACCACATCAGTGATCTAAATAGGTAGGGGAAATAAACTGTCTTCAAGACAGAGCTTGCAAGGCTGGTGGAAAAGGCACCTTGGGGAGCCACTGCTTCCTGGGTAAGGGAGTTTTCCTGTGCTTTGCCTGTAAATGATACTCAGTTTAAAGAGTGAATCTTACTTGAGTGAGGTGGGTGCTCCTTGCTATAATCCATCACAACGTGTTCTTGACACAGGCACGCTCAGACAGCTGCTTGCATTTGTAAGTTGCAATATCTGGTAATGCCCAAATTATTACTTCATTGAAATAACAAACAGAATGCATTGTTTTAAATAGGTAGTTACCAAGTTGCAGCTGAGACAGTCCTTTACTGTACTCAGTAAACATGATTAAATGTGAATGTTTGATAAGACTCTGTAATTAAAATCAAATGAAACCAGCTATACTTCAGGCAGTAGTTTTCTCTCCATATGTACTGCTAGCAGACTTCACCAGGAGCTCCTATTTAAAGACGGACATGCTTTATTATGTGGAAGGTTACATTGTAACAGCTGCCCTACACCACCTAAGGACAATCTTTATTAAACTGATCTTCAGTTAAGAAGCCCTTGAATATATAAACTTTATGTCTTTAACTCAGTGCAGTACTGGGGTTTAATTTCACATTATACAATGTAATTTTTCCATATGCTAACTTTTAAGAGATAATTTTGCTGTATAATAGCATGCATGAAAGGGAGGCTTGTGGATATGCTTATGCTTAGCTTGTGCTCTTGACTATTTTTTAAATAACTAATGACAGGAAAATATATTAAAAATCGCTTGAATACTTATCTATCAAAATCATCAGCTGTCTTTTAGCTTTTCACATTTGTAAACATAAACCTCTGGAAATGAGAATACTTGGCAAGTTTTAGCTTTTCTTCACTTACATAAATAAGTATTCTCTTTAGCAGTATGTCTTCTCACTGTGTGTGTTTCTGATTTTGTTTTGCTTTCTGTTCACCTATTTTCTATTAGTCTTTTTTTTAATTGACTTTATTAAGTAAACAAATAAGAATATTGCATAAAATTTGCCTTTTCCTGTTTCTGTTCAGGATTCATAGTAGAGAGTAAGGTCAAGTTTTTAGCAGCCACATCCTCTAAGAAACTTAGGTGTCAAAAAGTTTATCTTACCTTTTTCTGTAGCTAGTCATGCTAAAGATGGTCCTGCTTGTAATTGTCTTGATGGGGGCGATTGCTTTCTCTCCTGAGTAGGACAAAATATATCTGCTAAAATCTTCAAAATATGTGACTAACTGCCTGAAATTAGATGATATGCGTTCATCTTTCCCCTGTTTTAAAAAAAGCAGTAGGCACTGCGCCTTCTACCCATTCGTTACTGCTGAGCAAAATAAAAGAGTAAGGAGCTGAAACACTGCATCAAAGAACATCCATTGCTTAACTGTTGAAATATACTTTGCATGGTTTTCTTCCATACCAGATAGGGCTCCCTGGGAGAGGAGTATGGCAGAAACCACTCTTATAAGGTTCTTTGGAGAAGACACATGCACTGTATTTGACTTCCTCCACCTTAATCCAGCTTTATCTCAGCAACCTCATTCACTCTGGCATTGACTTTAAGTCACAAACCTGAATATGCAACACCTACGTTCCATCTCACACTATATACATGTCTCATACTGTATATATGCACATATATACTCATACTCTATGCATGGATATACCATGTAAACGAGTCATTAAAGACATTAAACTGAAAACAAAGAGTCTGCACCTGCATTGTGTGACATAAGGCACTATATTAGAAAACAAGTTCAAAGTAAATGAACAAACACACTACATCTCCGGGCAACAGGTTTATGACACTGGTGACACAAGCTGAGTGGTCCAGTTGGTATGCATTAGGGAAGAGATGCCATCCAGAGGGACCTTGATAGGCTTGAGAAGTGGGCCTGTGTAAAACTCGTGAAGTTTTACAAGGCCAGGTGCAAGGCCCTGCACCTGGTTCAGAGCAATTGCCATTTCCAATGCCGGCTGAAAGAAATTATAAAACATATAGAAAAATATGTTTCAGCTTTCTACAAGAAGATTTTTTGCCTAAGTAGAAGCATCTAGTAGAAAACTATTGAAGTGAATGGGAATTAAGGGAATTTATGAAGAATGGAATGACACCTAGTATGTGTAAAATAGAATTAAAAATGGAACTATGCTCTTTTCTGAAAACTAAATGGCTTGTGGAGTACTTATATGCATTTATTGTTAAAAAATTGCCTCTACATAGGCAGAACAATAGACCCCTTGACTTGGCTTTTATGTTTATAATGTATTGAAATTATATGAGAATGTAATGGCTTTAGAATTGCAAACCTACAACATGTACATCAATTTTTATGGATATAAAGATCAACTTAGAATATTTCATATTTGTACCAGGATAATCTTGCACTGAAAATTTTTCGAGAGAGAGACTACTTCTGCGTTTTGATTGTAAACTGGATTTTTTTTGTCTTGAAGGATCACTTACTCTCTAATTAACACATGATGGAAAAATACTGCTATAGATGACATATAGAATGCGCAATCCCTTTGATGGGGAAAAAGATAAATAAATTCATTTACACAGATAATGCATTTAATTTACTATAATGTTAAAAGGGTAAAGAAGTCTCTGTGTAAACTTGAAAAAAAAAAAAAGGATTAGCAGAAAATAATGGATTTTCTCCCTCATTCTGCTTTTTCTTATCAGTAAGTTTTCAGTGGAGTTAACTGGGTCCTGACAATTTTTTTTAACTTGAAGCATACTTCCTGCTTGCCTTCACATACAGTAACAGTATCCAGCAAGGTTTCACCTCATTGCTAGTTTGATTTATTTCCTGCCAGTTGGGGCTCTGTTTAAAAACAACTACAACAAATCCAGAAAAGCAAGTACTAAATTTATGTCTTGGAGATTACCCATATGAACAATCCCACCGATTTTCTGGATTTAGGACTGTAGTTTTCAGTGTTATTACAGGAGGCTATGACCAAGGGGTATATGGAAAAGATAGGAAAAAACAATTAATGAAAAAAAGGAGATACTGAACCTGACCTGAAAAGATGTTAAACATGTGAAAACACCTTGCAAGGAAGATTTCCCTATCATCAGCATTCTTATTTAACTAAATGTGGACTGACATAAATCAAGGCTTAGGTTAGAAAAAATAGAAAAAATAGGAAGAATGACTAGTCTCCTTAGTGTTTTATTTCACCTGCAAATATCAGAGGAATTGAACATATGTTTTGGTGCGATGTGTTTTGTGTGTGTCCTGGTTTCAGCTGTAAAAATTATATTTTTCCTTCCTAGTAGCTGCACAGTGATGTGGTTTGGCTTCAATATGGGAATAACACTGATAACACACTGATGTTTTAGTTGTTGCCAAGTTGTACCCTGTTCAAGGACTTTTCAGCCTCTCATGCTCTGCCAGTGAGGAGGGGCACAAGAAACCAGGAGGAAGCAGAGACAGGACACCTGACCCAAACTAACCAAAGGGGTATTCCATACCACAGCATGTCATGCCCAGTATATAAACCGGGGAGAGTTACCTGGAATGGACAGACAGCTGCTTGGGTTGGGCTGCATGTCAGCGGGTGGTGAGCAATTTTACTGTGCATTTCTTACATTACCTGTGCTTTCCTATCTTTTTGTGGTTGTTGTTTTCTACCATTATCAAAATTACTATTGTTGGTATTCTTTATATTATCACTTTATCTTACTTTTAGTTATTGAACTGTTCTTATCTCAACCCATGGGGTTTGCATTCTTTCAGTTCTCCTTCCCACTCCCACCCAGGGAAGGGAGAAAGTGGAGGTGGAGGATGTGGGTGAGCAGCTGCCTGGTACTTAATTACCAGCTGAGCTTACCTGTATGATTGGTACAGAAATCCTAAAAGGGATAAAGTGACCGCTGTACCATTATTATGGTATCAGCCGTTTTTTTTCTACTATGTATAGGACAGATTTGCAAACCACATAATGGATTTTTATTTTTTTTTAAGTACACTTATAAAAAAAAATCTCACTGCAAAATATTAATTCAGGCTTTACTCACATGATTAGTGAAATTTAGTTTATTTTTCTTTATACATCTGGATATGTGGCACTTAAGCAACACATTAGGCTTGCACTATGAACTCCAGTTTTGTGACAATTAAACGCAATATTTCATCTTCAGTTTCAGCGATAGAAGATCATTTATCTTAATGTAAAAAGAGCATATGCTGTATCTTTTATATACAGTACCTGAATTTATCTTGCTGTTTTCTACTCCAGGTGTCTGTTACTGCATGAGTGGTCTCTTCTATTTAATAATGGCTTCTTTCTGGAGAGCTTTTTTTCCTGAAAATATTTTACCCCTGTGTGATGTTCCACTCTGTTGCCTGTGGAATGATACATTTTTGTTCAATGTGTCCTTGCTTGTTTTTTCACCTTTTCTGTCCATCTGATCTGTTTCTCCCTGTCTTTTTTCTTTTCCATTATTTTTTACCAGATGCTAGTTTTTAGTTACAAAGGTATTTTTCTTTACAATTAAAGAATGTATTTCATTAATATTGGCTTGAGGAGTGTCTAATTATTTACCTAGGAATGCAATGTAAAATCTGTACTCTTCTTACACCAGCACAAACTCTGATATTTGCTGCTTAAATAACAGAAATTCATAAAATAGCTTCTAAATGGAGTAAAATGTGTTTAACACTTTTTCCTGAAAAGACAGATGAATAATTTGAAGATGCCTGAGGGAAGGTCCAATTTGTTCTCTGGCAATTTATTCATGTTTTCCTGACTTTTTGAGTCACCAAATAGATTATGGGATTACATATGAGCTTGTTTACACAGTATATTTTATTTATTTATTTATTTATTTTTTAAATTTTACACCATCCACTAGATATATGTGAAATTTGGCTGGCATCCTGAAATCCCCCTGCTGTGACTTTACCGTGAAAGTTCAGCAAACATTTTGCAAGAAGGAACAAACTGTGGACACTTTCCTACATGATAATGAAAATTGAACAAAAGCGCTTTCTGATTGACCATGAGCTTGCTTAGGAGGTTCAGGAAAATCTCCCTAGAGACTCCAAAGATGGCTAAAACTATAGGAAGGGATCTTCTAGATTGCTATTTTACTTCAGCAGCCTTCATTTAGGCCATAGCAGGACGAAATGGAACTATATGCATGCATAACAATCACTTATACTAGCAGTGGAAAATTAAAAGGACTCTTTGACTGGTAAAGGCATTTGATGCTCTGAAGTTTTGTTACTGCAAGAAAAGGGCACTTTGAGTGTAGATTCTTTTACATAAAATTTCTAACCTGGATTTTTTTGTTGTTGACTCTGAAAGTAGACATAAGAAAGAGTAAATGGTGTTACAGTATGAAAGTTTTCTGGTACAAAATCTATTATTCACAATTCATATTACTATTGCTGGAGTTAACTGTTTTTATTGAACATTCATTATGTAATCTTTTTTTAGGATCCTGAATTTTGAAAAAATATTGACTGTTTCCTCTCTTGTACTTATGATAGTTTTTCAGTATCTGTCTAAGAATTGCTTGTGCCTCTGAATATTGTAAAAAAAATACCACAGAATATTTACTTTGTAGCTCTGACAATATACTCTTCAAACTATATATATTCTTATAGGCTTATCTATAGTTGCAAAGAAGAAATATCCTGAAATAAAGGATAACTATTTTCAAATGATGGAGTTGTGTTGTCATGATAAATTGACCAGCATGCTTATTCAAAATATCTCAAACTAGATTTTTCAGAGTGTAATAAATTTAATTTATTATTTATCTATAAATAGTGTGAGGTGTCAGAAGATGTTTTACTGAACTGACACAGGCAATTATCTTTCTCCTCTTTTCTCCTGAAACATTCAAATTGACCTTTATACATGCATTTTCTGCAATAAAACTTTTCAGAACCTGCTTTATATTTCATCCATTCCTAGTATCATAAACAATCTTGCTGGTGAAATTATTTGCCAATGCTCCTCTCTCTTAACTTTTTGTCTTTCAGTAATTTGCAATCATGAACTTGTAATAAAGTAATGATTTAAGATGGCAGAGAGTCACTGAAAAGTGGAAGAGAGGAAAAGAGCTCATTCTAATTTAAATGAGAAATTAAATGGTTCACAATTGTAGGTTTTGAGAATAATAGAGTCTTGGGAAACCACATTTTTGAACCTGTGAAAAAAACTCAAACAACAGCTTTAAGAATTTTTATTCTGTACCAAGCTTTCACATTTTCTAGCAAATATGTAGTTCTTATGCACGTTGTCTGGACCAGTAAAACATGCTTGTATATTATGTAACTTCCTAAAATCTTGTGTTTTGTACTAGAATGTATAAAACTAAGTGGGAATATTATAAAATTACTTTGATTTCTATTTGTATGCGTGCTCTCTTTATCTAGTCTAAGAAATAGCATGCAACAATTCAGCTTCAATTTACTGCCAGAATAAGTTTCAAGTAAATTCTATGTTTGTTATTGCTTGATGTATTTGAACTTTGTTTGGTTATAATTTTGTATTCTTGGGAACCACCAGCTTTGATGAGTTGATGATACACAGTGGAAGTTAAAAAGGTTGTCTATACCTAAATAATATAATTCTGTGTGCCAATTTTAGCATGTTTTAGAGTGATCAAGAAACATGTAAACATAAAAAGAAATCTGTATTTTATTAACATGTTCTTGTGTAAGGATTAAAAAATATTTAAAAGATTAAGGCTCCCAAAATACACATATGCATATTTTCTACAGATTCTTAGATTAAATACCCCCCCCCCCCCCCCCCCCCCCCCCAAGACCAAAACAAAAACCCCAACCTTGCAAAAACATACTCTTTTTCCGATATTTTTAATCTCAGGTATCTTAATTCTTGTATTATGGCTGATTTGCTGGATGTCAAACTGAAGACGGCTAAAGGAGGACTCTATGATGCACTTGTGCACACACTGACAGATAGAACGTTCATTCAAAAGGACATGTAAGCTGATTCAGCACAAAGTCTTAAATGAACACCACCATTTCAATGGAGATAATGCTCCTAAACAATATTTTCAAAATTATTCACTTAAACTGAGATTATTACTTATGTGATAGTGGATAACTATTATTTATGTTTACAAAGCATACTTCAGGTGTTTCTATAGAGTTTGATGATAACTTTTTTAGTTTGCCAGGAGAAAATATCTGTACTAGATTCAGGACACTGGTAGTTGGTCTTGTTTTCTAACCTTCATGGAGTTTTTGTGTCTCTGTGTGTCTGCATATGTTTTACTTTTTATAAGGTTTTCTAAGATAGAAGTCTGAAACTGACTTTTTTTTCTGTCTGAATTTTTCAAAAACTTTTCCTTTTTTTTTTTTTTTTTAATATCAGATATGTGAAATGTTACCCAATTTCCTACTTCAGGTTTCAGTGATAAGAAAAAAACCCTTTTTTACTTCAACACAGTAAAATTGAGCCATAATAAATGTTGAGCAGTTGACGTCATCTACCTGGATTTGTGCAAAGCATTCAACACTGTCCCACACGACATTCTTGTCTCTAAATTGGAGAGACATCAGATTCATAGGTGGACCACTTGGTGGATAAAGAACTGGCTGGATGGCCACATGCAAAGAGTTGTGGTCAATGGCTCAATATCCATCTTGAGAACATTAACAAGTGGTGACCCTCAGGGATTGCTGTTGGGACTGGTCTTCTTCAACATCTTTGTCCCTGACATGGACAGTGGGATTGAGTGCGCCCTCAGCAAGTTAGCTGATGACACCAAGCTGTGTGGTTCGGTTGATACGCTGGAGGGAAGGAATGCCATCCAGAGGGACCTCGACATGCTTGTGAGGGGGGGTTATGCCAACCTCACGAAGTTTAACCACGTCAAGTTCAAGGTCCTACACCTGGGTCAGAGCAATCCTGGGCACAGCTAAAGATTGGGCAAAGAATTGATTCAGAGCAGCCCTGCAGAGAAGGACTTGGGGGTGCTGGTCGACAAAAAATTGAACATGAGCCAGGAGTGTATGCTTGCAGCCCAGAAAGCCAAGCGCATCCTGGGCTGCATCAAAAGGTGAATGACCAGGAGGTCAAAGGAGGTGATCCTGCCCCTCTACTCGGCTCTCGTGAGACCTCACTTGAAGTATTGTGTACAGTTCTGGTGTCCTCATCATAAAAAGGACAAGGAACAGTTGGAACAAGTCCAGAGGAGGGCCACAAGGGTGATCGGGGGACAGGAGCACCTCCCGTATGAAGATAGGCTAAGAAAGTTGGAGCTGTTCAGCCTGGAAGGCTGCGTGGAGACCTCATAGCAGCCTTCCAGTATCTGAAGGTGGCCTATAAGGATGCTTTGGATGGACTTTTCATTAGGGACTGTAGTGACAGGACAAGGGGTAACGGGTTCAGACTTAAACAGGGGAGGTTTAGATTCGATATAAGGAGGAAATTCTTCCTGTTAGGGTGGTGAGGCACTGGAATGGGTTGCCCAGGGAGATTGTGAATGCTCCATCCCTGGCAGTGTTCAAGGCCATGTTGGACGAAGCCTTGGGTGACATGGTTTAGTGTGAGGTGTTCCTGCCCATGGCAGGGGGGTTGGACCTAGATGATCTTAAGGTCCTTTCCCACTCTAGCTATTCTATGATTCCATGACTCTTAGTACAATAAGCAACAAAGATGCATATATATCTTTAAAAAAAATTAAAGCCCCACTGTGAACAAATCTCACTCTCAGTGTTGTGATAATGCAGTACCAGAATTAAGTTTTAAAATACTATTGTCCAGCACCAAGGTTGTGTTGGTGGCTGAGCACATTTTGAAGTAATTGTAAGAGTCTAAGTGTCTTGTACGCAGGGACATGGAAACTTCCTCCTGATGTTTTTCTTCATTTTAGTTTTAAATTCACTCCAGAAAGACATTTATTGATGGTTGCAGAAACTCAGCATGCATTATTTTAATAAATAGCTAGTCAGTTCTTCCCAATAAAGTTAGATATAATATTTAAGACACACAAATGCAAATGTTTTACAACAGAATATATGCATAGACAAGTAAAAGAGAAGATGAGTTGATTAGGGGCAGATTTCCTCAGAAAGAAAGGAATGAACAAGCATTATATTCCACAAGAATAAAATTAGTGTTTTGTCTATTTCTATTACTTATAATCAGGAAAACCACCTAAAAACAGCAAAAGGCCTTCAGTACCAAGTACGTCATAACACAATAGGCAAAGTATCAGGGAGCATTTGGCTGTTTTCTCTGTTTTCACTAGAAATACCCAAAAAAGCATATGTAATATCCATAAGCTATGTATTAGAGAAATCCAGGATTTTTAGTGACTTGCTTTGAGAGCTTATCTTTTAATTTTTCAATGTTATTTTATGTCTCCCAAACAAAAGGAGTGGTTAAAGGCATCACTCTTTCAACAGGGACAAAATTATTTCATAATATTGGATTTTGGATTTTATAAATGGTCAGAGGCAGTTTTGCAGTCCAGATCTTTTGCTCCACATGAAAGTTTCACTTTCCTTTAGTGATCAGAGATATTTGATTTTTTTATATAATCCATTCAACAGTTAATTAAAAGACTGCACAATTTCCTTGAACTACCTGATGCATGAACTGTTTAACATAGGAATAAATTACTCTGAAGTGGAATCTATGTATATGCAGTAAAATGGCAAAAATCTCTATGCCAAGCGTAACTTGTTCAGTGGCTCTTCTTTGATATTTTTAGTGTTTGTTAATAGTAATAACATCAAATACATTGTAAATCTTCATATTAATGATAGCATTATGAGTTACCAAGCCCATTAGTATGAGTTTCAACTTGCTTATAATCTTTGTAGGAAGAAACACAGTTTTAAGAATGTCATGATACTTCTCTGCGTCCTTTTACCCGTGATCCACATCTCTGATATCTTGAACTGAATGTATTGCTCATTTATTACCAGCTCTATTTAATTTTCTCTCTAGCCAACTCTGAAAATAAAAGACTTCTAGCTGTTTTAATTTTCTCTTCTGACAGCAAAAGACATATCTGCATGATAAAAATGCCAAATATCTTTATAACTGTTATCAATTACATTAATTAATAGAAAATAGAAGTAGAATTTGCATGAGGAAAATGTATTACTCTAAATCTTAGTTAATTCACTGTAGTCTGTAAGATATTATTTCTCCTACACCCCACATATTTTTTACCATTTCATGTATTCATTATTAATAAATGTTTCTCTAACAAGTAGGATGCATAGTTGCTGTTTGCATCTGTATGAAGTATAGGCTTATTGGGGTTGTACTTCTCAAGTTCAGAAAAAAAGAGATAATTTCTTTCGTCAAGCAAACAGGACTTATTATGTGCCTAAATTATATAAGAGCAAATTATACATATGATAATCATGTATTTTTTTTTTATAGTTTACAGTGCAATATATTTTTAAAGTCAGAATTTTGCCTAAAAATCTATTTTTTCTGATATCAATTCATATCATCTGAGGAGAAGTCCAGGTCTTCTATCAAGAAAGCACTGATCTCAAACTGAGTTCTACCTGTGCTAGGTGCAGGAGTTATGGCTTCTTAGCCTGACAGGGTGGCGTGAAATGGAATGCAAAAACAGATCTTAATGATGCTGGGGCAAAATATTTCAGAATTAGCATTTGACTGAGGTTTTGGAGGTATGAATATACTTCACAGTATAGGTAGATTACCCCATTTATATTAGTGAAGCTCCTTCCGCCACCAACCATTAATGCGAAAACATTTATGTTAGGCAAATTCCATGCACCTTGCTGGAAACCATGTTTATTCAGTAGAGAGTCAACAAAAAATTCCTTTGGGAATGGTGACTTATTTTGCCTAAGAGAGGAGGTATTTTTACATCAGTTCTGAGAGTGAAAGTTTCTATCTATACCATTATACACACAATAATTCTCTGGTTCTCCAGCTCAGCTGTTTGTGTTCCTCTGGCCTTTTATAGCCTCAGCCAAACAATCTTTTGTTCTGCAGCCTGGGCCTTTCTAAGAACCCCTGGGATATACCTGCATTTGCTGTTTTCTGCCTGTCCCTTGTTGTGCTCTTTTCTTTCCCCTCTCTTAAGCTGTATTGTGTTCAGCTACGTACTGAGTGCCAGTATATGCATGGAAGTATAGGCACAGATCTCTCAGAGGTTCTGAACTTTTCTCTATAAACAAATCCTACCATTTCTTTCCTTATGTACCATAAGAGCTTGCCAATGTCTGTATAAATGCTGCAGATTTTAGAATTTTGTACAAAATCTGTCAAACTTATGCATTTATTTAATTATTTCCTTATTTACATTATTTTATGGTGAAATATTGATTTTGGTTTACCATAATGTTTCTCTTTTTGTTCAATGGAAAGCAATGACATGTATTACATGTCCATGACAATGGACACGTATTACTGATAGATATCTTTTTATTTTAGGTAAGTTTAATAGGCAGTTTAAATGAAATGCAGTGATTTTTTAATCTCTTGATTAAAAAAAAAAAAAAACCACAACAAAATACCAAGAAAACAACCAAGTCTTAGTAATAAAAAATAATATTGACTTTTTGGTTTTTTTTTTTTTTTAGTTTTTGTCAAAATTGACTTCCAAGACATACGTTTATATCTGAAATAATATCAGAAACTGAGACTTCTCCTTTTAAATTTAAGGCTAGACTCACAGTGTCTGGTAGAAAAACTCCAAAGAAGTGCTTGAGAGAAAGGGACCTAAAGAAAAAAAGCCCAATCACTTTTTTCCAAAGTATTCTGTGTCCAGCTGTGGAGATCTCCTTCTCACCTTTAATGCCTATACATTTCATGGAATAGCGTTTGTTGCTGATCAAAACCACAAATTGACAAGGGCCAGTAAGAAATGCCAGGAGTCTAGCAGGGCTTCTCTCTTCTTCTTCCATATTGTTGCTGCAATAGAGCCATGCTGCAATAAATGTCTCTTTTTCCTTTTTCTTATAGAAGAGAGAGAGCACGAGGATCAAACTTTCCCTGTTTACCTGCACTTAACATACAAATCTCAGCCTCTCTGAAGGTCTTTGTACAGTTCCAAAAATGTGAAATGCTAGAGAGAGGTTTCTACAGAGACAGTTTTTCTCTCAGGTATTTTTAAAGAAAGTTAAAACTCTTAAGGGAAACTTCTGAGATAAACTTGCATTGGAGTCTGCTGCTAGACAATGCTGCAATAATTTAATTCTCTTAGCATAACTGCATATTAATTTATTGGATTTTTAAATATAGTGAATATCTTTTAGGCTTAGAATTTTAGGAGATCAAACTTAACAAAATTGATTTATTTTGTCAATAAACAAGACAAGCATTTGCAGGTTAATGCATTTACATAATACTTCATCATTATATTTACCTTAAGAAGATAATGTGTCATTTTGGATTTCTTTCTGATTTTCTTCCTATATGCTCTTAATTACTGTTACGTAAAATTATGCCTCTTACTTTCTCAGCTCTTAGCTAGTATTTTAAGAGAATTTTAGACTTAAGCTACAAAACAATCTATGTCTTTCAAACAATATTCTGGGAATTTTTTTGAGCAGAAATCAGTCAAGAAATGTTCCAGTGTCTATATCATGTTTTTGGTAATGAGGTAATTGTTTCTCTTTTGAAAAGAAAAAGTACAACATAGTTCGTGCATGTGAAATTCCAGAATTTGAGTGATCTGCCAAATAAAATTTTAGTGAAATTAATTTAATCAAAGCTTGTATGCTGGATTTTAAAATCCGTGACAAATATGAAGGGAGTTAGAATGTTTCGGGGACGAAATTTTCCTGTTGTAGACCAAAAAATGTTTCACTCTTCAGTGAGAGTAGATAAATATTTTGCATTGCTAAAGATCGGTCTATTTTGTTATTAAATATAACTTGAAAACCTGATTTTAACTACTTTCTGAAATATCTGTATTTAGTTCTTGGCTTTTTGTTTCATTTTGTTTTGATTTCTTAAGTGAGTTCCTAGAAAGGCTTGTTAGAAGTATTCAACAACAGCAGAACAATGTGTCTTGATCGTAGAACTGATACTTTTAATTACCTTTAGGCAATCCACATTGATATGACTTAGAACCATATAATGTGTTTTGGCAAAATTTGTAACAGAAAGGGAAATTTTAAAAGTATCATCACTCTGCTTTACATCTGCTACACTTTTAATAAAAGTTCAAAGAACAGCTATATAAAGAAATAGTAAATCTGAGTAGCTAGAGCAGAAAAAGAAGGTAATTCAACCTTAAAACAGTTGCTCTAGGTAACTGGAAAAAATATAATAAATAATTATTTACTTTACAGCTGTGCTTTCACAGGGAACTGCTGGGCCAACTGGACATTATTACTAAAATTTTTCAAGGGAAACAAGAACAATCTTTAAGATGAATAATTTCTGAGCAATTAGAAACTGGAAGGAAAAGAGAATTCAATGCCAATTAAGGTTGATTATTCAATGAATAAACTATAATCTATACTCTGTAAGGAAGATCATGATTTTTAACCTTGGGTTTGTCTCATTTCATAGCCGTGCACCTAGTATGTGGCTTTGTAAATGGGAGAATAGCTGGCAAGAGTGGTCAGTCTTTTTCTTGAAATATTGTAAATACAATTTTGTCTTTGTTGAAGTTAATTTCAAAACTCATGGTGGAATTTACTGCGGCTAGTGCTTCATCTGCAGTGCTTATATGATTCAGAGATGTAAAAGTAATTATGGGAAATAAAATGGATGACATGCACCCTTGAAAATAAAAGTCTTTTGAACTGCTAAAACCAAATGAACAGCTGCTTACAGATATTTCATGACACATTCTTTAAGAGTCCTGATGCAAATGTTTGTCACTATAATAACAGTGAAGAAAGCCTATTTTCCTCTCTTAAGTTCACAAATACTGGCCTTATAAATAGCGGTCGCTGCTGCTACACAAACTCTTATGTTAGCATACATTTATGCTCCTTATTTCTTCTCCAGGAAAGTAAGGCATCAATGAATCTCAGGAATTCAAAATAGCTCATCTGTGCTGACAATTATCAGTAGCATAGTATAATTGCATTGACTTCAGTAGATACTGTTGCCAGAATGCCGACTCTGCCCACTAATTATGTGGACCCTAAATGAGAAAAATAAACAGAAGTGTACAAATTCAGTACTTTCAGACGTAGTGACAGAGGAATCCTTTTATGTACAGGTAGCTTTTTTATTGTTTTTTTTTTTTTTAAATTTGGAAACCACTTCACCGTATAGCATATAGACAAGTGTAACGATTATCCTCTGATCTGAACATAGTTCTTGACAGGTTACTTGTGTATTCTAAAGTCCTATGCTATTATCAGTATATCTTTTATCTTTTGTTTCTTTATCTGTCTTTGAGCCCTTAGTTTAACCTGCTGTAAGAATCAACTTGGAATTTTTCAAGGTTTATTTTCTTCCTTTATAAAATGTTTTGTAAGAGAATATTCTGTTAGGTGGGGGAAAAAAAAATAAAATAAAAAAAAAATACCGGTTTCAAATGTTTGAATTTCTGGAAAAAAAAGGAAATAATTTTTTATTTTTTACCCTAAAAAAAACAATGAAGCAGGGTAAAGTGCTTTCAATTGCTAAACTGAGCAATTGGAATAAACTGTCAGGCTTGTATATGTCTGGTTAAATATAGATTTCATGGTGTAGGCATCTACCACTGAGTTAGCCATTGCAAAATCTCTTTAGAGATGTTGGACGTCTACGCTGTACAGCTAAAGGGGTTTGGGGAATGTTTCTTCCCATGCCAAAGTAAGTCAGATGAACTGCATTAACTTTGTACTGGTGATAAATAAATCTGTTACTGCTGTGGTATGAATACTGGTGGATTGGATAAGCACTAGTTTGGTAATTGACTTGTTTTGTCTGCAATTCATTTAGTCTGGAAGCGTGATTTTAGGCGTGCCTTTAGTACACATATCACTTGATAGTAAAAAGAGAACATGAAAACTGTTTTTTTCACAGAGAATTGACAATTGTTCTTTATCAGATTTCAGTAAAATATACTTTATAAATTTAGTCATTTCCATATCTGAGCTACACATGCTAAAACTGTTTTTTTTTCACAGAGTATTGACAATTACTCTTTATCAGATTTCAGTAAAAATATACTTTATAATTTAGTCACTTCCATATCTGAGCTACACATGATAGTCCTAGCACCAGAAACAGAGCAAGATTTCTTTAAATTCCCCCGTAGAAGCCAGATTTGAACCTAGGGTAAAAGTTGTCCTTGATCAAGTACGACACCAAGCTGCCAATCTTTCAGACATGCTCCGTAAATCTAGGATTTCAGCTGTGCACACCCAGAAAAGGGCATGCCTTCAGCTAGACAGAAAGAAAGCTGCTATAACACATCACTACTGCATTGTCAGAGATCTCCAAACTAACCCCATCCTAGCCTCAGTGTGGTCATTTCAGTGGTTCCGCTGATTAGTTCTGCTGAAACTGCAGCTATTAGCATTACATAAATGCAGCTCATGCAGTTTTCAGAAGTAGAGCGTTTTTCTGTGTTTTCTACTATGCAATGCCATGTGAAGACAACAGCTTTGTAGCTCTTAGCTCAAGGATCTCTGTATAATGTCCCCTCAGGTCTTAAATAGTTATTCGTTTTCTAAAGTACAAAAAATAGTCTGTACTCTTCATCTAAGGTTTTTCTAGTGCATGCGGAGAATATAATGGTTCTCTCCACTATTTCAGTCAATACACTTGACTGTCTGAATACTCTCAGAACATACCATTAATTTATTTGCTTTATGCCTGTGAGGGAAAACTCCTTCACTTTTCATGAATTTATTTATTAAAATAATTCAGTAGACAAATGTCCTTCATGAAAATTATCATTTTTTTATTTCTTCATGGTGCTTGAAATCACTATTTTTCTTTTGTTTCATAACTGCCAACAGTCATCAATTAATCACAAACAGACCATCAATAATGAATTAAGCATGAGGCTGCTTTCTTTGCCTCTGGCCATCCCTCCAGTATCAACCTTTTGACGACTAGTAGCTTCACATCCTAATGTCTCTTGAACTGGATCTTGGAACGGTATGTTTTCTGTCAGTTTGCATATGTCATGTTCTTTATTTTGGGGGCACTCCGCTTGGCAGCAAAAGTTTTTTAAGCTAGCATAGCTTAATAGCATTTTTTTTTACCAAAAAAGGAGACATGACTTTAAGGGCATCGAGCTCTGTTCAGCAGAGATCTCACTAGTATTTCATACTAAGCTAATCAGCTCCTACTATTTTAGTGCCTTCCCCTGGTGCTTTAAAGTTTTTCTGCAAGACAGGAGATTAATTCCATCAGTAACAACTTCATTTAGAGCTTGACTAGCTCAATGTACAAAGTCTCTGCTTTGATTTCTGATATGTAAAGAATTAGAAATATTTAAGTTGTATCTTTCACATTTTTTTGTCCTGTTGTTCTTTTGCTGACACAAGAATAAACATCACTGGGTAGTTCTAATTAAAATCTTATTGCTTCTTCTTGAATATTTATTTCAGAAGTACTTATGTGGTGTTCACGAGGTATGCTTTATGACTTGACAATTTTTTTCTGAAGTACCTGCAGTAATTAGGTTCAGAAACTCTATAAATATGAAAATAGACTAACATAATTAATATTTCCAAGCACTTTACAATTTTATTCACAGTAGGCTTTATTTTAGTTCTAACACTACTTTTTCCTCCAGTTTAAGTTGGAACAGAAGAACAAACGATGAAACTCCATTTATTTTCTCTTCTATCTTGAGCTTTCTCTGGATTGAAGACATCAAGGATACTGGTGGTAAATATGATACATGGCATTCACCTGCCTAAAAGTATTTGCTAAATTCACTTAAATCTAAAACACAATACCTTGGAATTTTTCCTACTTAAGTAAAAAAGAAGTAAAGTGAATATATAGTCTTTGAAAGTCTTTGAAGATTCAATAACTTTCCAAAAGGTGTCCAGAGTTGATTTTACATTCTTGTCTTAGCCTGTATTTAGTAACTGAATTAAAAAGGTAGTAAATTTGTTAAAGGAAAGGTTAAAAAAAAAAGAAAAGAAAAGAAAATCTGACATCAAAGAAAAAATCTTTCAATAACCTTTAGACTGTAGTATATTGTGGCAAAATAGTAATAAAGATATCCATTTTCTGCCAAGATTTGTTGGTCATATTTGACTGTAATCACACTAATGAGGCACTCCGCTCAGCTGAATGACATGTTCTTTTGCACTAAAAATAAATTACTCTGATTTAAATTAAAAAAAATAAGTATTTGACTTTTTGAATCCACATTAAGCTGCTTCAGGTATGTACTCACGGCCCAGAAAGCCAACCATATCCTGGGCTGCATCAAAGGAAGCCTGACCAGCAGGTCAAATGAGGTGATTTTGCCCCTCTGCTCTCGTGAGATCCCACTTGGAGTAGTGTGTGCAGTTCTGGTGTCCTGAAAAGATGAAGGACATGGAGCCACTGGAGAAAGTTGGAGTGATTTTTTTTTCCCTCCAATTTTGTTTCAAACAGCTATCTTCATACATACTTAAATAAAAGAAGCCTCAAAGCTTGAAGCCAAGCTCAAGCTTCACCTAGGTATTGCTAGGTGAAGCAAATGAATGAGTTAATTTTCTTACACTGGGAGAGATAGAATTATGTCCATTTTGTAGTCCACCTCCTATTCTGCTTTATTCTCTCCATCTGAAAAATAACTTTTTTTTTTTTCTGTCTATCGGCCAGGGCTAAACACAGACACACAGACACAGACACAAAAATGAATAGTAGAAAAAACATTACTTTAATGCGAATAATCATCTTGACCCTTTTTCAAAATAATACCTTTTTCGAGAGCATGTGATTTGTAAAAAAAAAGATAGTAAGGTAAAGTCTGCTAGGAAAAAATGAGCCAGAAATGACCAATTTCAATGGAAGTAAGAATTTTATCCATCTCCACAGTTATTGTGTAACTCCTGTGTGGTTTGGGAATTGCAGCCCTGTTATATTAATTATAATTAAGGTATGTCTATAAATATTTTATACCTATATAATATTCAAACATTAAATGTCGTAGTAGTGGTACATGGCTAGTTAAATAACAAGGTAGGTGATCTGGTCTTTCTTTGTTTACTAAATTCATCCTATCTGCTTTACAAATCGTGAAAGCAGGAGTGATTTGTAACACTCTGAAATGGCATGGGCAGATAGCATTCATATGTACTGTCAGCCAAGTGGCAAAGAACCCTGGATTGCTAGAGGGAGCAGCTTCTTTACAGGCTTCCTCCTGTCTGACTTCATTTTCACAGATTCTATTGGGAGCAGTCATTTATAAAGAAGCTTCCTCAATCTTGAATCCTGGTAGAGGATAAAATTTCTGCTAATTATTGTAATTGCATGTTTCAATCCATTCAGGAGCACCAAGAATTAATCTTATATGAAATGTGATCAGCAGACAGGTCCTTTAGCTTGTTAATTTGCTGTTTACTAAATCACTATTTTGTTTTACTTTTGATGCTTGAATAGATTCATCTTATTCCTGGATTCAATTGAAGCTTACTTGAGTTGTTTCCAACTAAACTGTCAGAATGAAAAAAAAAAATCAACAGTATAGTTCCATTTTGTGGTGGTAGTAATATAAAAGTTATTTACATGCTATGATTTATATTAGAACTGCTATTAATTTAATGCAGATATTCTTTTTAACAGAACATGATTAATTGCAAAACAAAGTGTAACTCCTTTAAGGACTTAATTCAGTTACACAAACATGAAAATTCCAAGGACTTTCAAAGAACATATCTATTCAAAACTCACAGAAAACTTTTCAAAGGGAGAATTTTTACTTGGTGCAAAATTAATTCTACCTTTAAAAGTCTATAATAATATAGCAGTTCCTGTCTTTTGAGCGCCTGGATCAAAATGTAGATATTGTAACCTGTGCCATAGAATTGAAAAGATTTTAGAATATCTGTAGTAAAGACTGTTAAACCAGTGAATATGTTAACTGAAAATGCTGCTTCCAGGAATATGACTTTGTTATAGTTACTTAGCTTTTCTATTGATGCAAATTTATATTTTTTTATATGTCTCTGATTTTAAATGTGGGAATTAAAAAAAAGCAAGAATTTAAATAATAAACTTCAACCTCAGAAGAAATAATATTTTCACCCTAAATTTGTAAAGTAGTGATCCAATTTTGCGGTGCATTGTCAAATGCAATTATATACACTAAAATACCATCCTAGCAAAATCACTTATAATCACCCTTTTCTTTTTTTTTTAATTGCTTCAGGCTCAGTAGACCAGATACGTTCAAACCAACCACTAAGTTAGGAGTAAGCTTCCTTAGTCAGCCAATTTATTTCATAGAATCATAGAATCATAGAGCCAATTTATTTTTTTATCCTAACATTTACAATTGTAAGTTGTAGCTGACATGCATTGCAAGATCCTGCACCTGGTTTGGGGCAACCCTCAATTTTAATACTGGCTGGGGGATGAAGGGATTAAGAGCAGCCCTGAAGAGGATTTTGGGATAGTGGTGAATGAAAGCTGGACATGAGCCAGCAATGTGCACTTGCAGCCCAGAAAGCCAACTGTATCCTGAGCTGCATCAAAAAAAGTATGGCCAGCATGTTGAGGGAGATGATTCTGCCCCTCTGCTCTGCTCTGGTAAGGCCTCACTTGGAGTATTGCATTCAGCTCTGGTGTCTGGGTCTAGAGAAACCCCACAAGAATGATCACAAGGATAAACACCTCTCCTGTGAGGAAAGGCTGAGAGAGTTGAGGTTATTCACCTTAGAGAAGAGAAGGCTCTGTGGAGACCTTGTGGCTTTTTGATACTTAAAGGCACAGGTTGCCAAGAGAGATAGCAGATGGCTCATCCCTGGAAACATTCAAGATCAGGTTGGATGGGACTCTGAACAATTTAATCTAGGTGAAGATGCCCTTGCTCATTACAGGGTGTTTGGAGTAGGTGATCTTTAAACCCAAACTGTCCTATGATTCCATGGTACATAATCTATACAGACTTAGTCTTTCTTCAGAACAGTTATTTTTAACACACATTTTTCTGTCCACAGGAATTGAGCCTATCAATTGGTCATATTCTTCTAGGTCACATAACACTATTCGAAAGAGAGTGGACAAAGTGAATCGCTGTTACTTCTACTAGATTTGTAAATAGAACATTATATGTTCATTTAAAATTACTAATTAAAAAAAAAGACAAATTGAAATGAAAATTTGGCATAATATTTAATGTCATAGTTTGAGATGTAGGCCTTTAGAATTATGCGGATTAGCAATCAAATAAACTATGTAACATATAAGCTTGGCAAGCCTCTCAGTCTTCTGAAACATAACTGAATTAGATGAAAGACAATATGCAATATACAGAAAATAGTAGAGTTCATCATCTGCGTGGAAATATTAGTCAATGTAAGAGTCTAATGTGTGTAGCATGAAGATGAGGTGAAGTAGAATTTTTAATTTCATACTTTCAGTTGAAATATATATAATCTCTCAAAATTATTTGCAATTTTCTTTTTTCTCTCTAGTCATTTCCTTAGTGACTTCTAACATTGTTTTTCAGTTCAATCTTAACTGTAAGCACCTTTGTCTGTCAAAATATAAAAGACACTTTCTACTTCAAACTACATGGTTATATATTTTTAATTGGAATATATATATAAAATATATATATATATTTTGTTCTTGGTCTTTTTCTCTGCGTTTCCTCAATTCTCTGCTGGTGAACAAAATGTTGCCTGAGAATCACATCTGAGACCTGTTATCAGCATACACTCAAGTTTATTTTCTATCTCTGCCTGTTTCAGTGCAAACAAGACTTAAGAACACTTGGTATATGCATGAACATACTTGTAAGAACAAGGATACTTGAAAACATGAGGGAAGTCTCACTCAGTCTTCTGAAGGAGAGTTATAGCTCTTCATCCAGATCTGATGGTTAGGACATTTTGTGACCTAAAGATTTCATGTGACACCAGAATTAAATAACCATATTTTTAATCTTTATTTTCTCCTTTCAAATTTTTACACATTCTTTTCACACAGAACATAAGATGTGTTTTCTGCTGTGTTTTTAACCCACTTATAAAAAGCCTGAAAGATGAAGTAGGCTTTATCATTATGAACAAAATTAGATTGCATTTACAGTGGTAAAGCTGAGAACACTTTAATTTCTTAAAAAAAAAATTAAATGCACTCAACATATCTCTGATCATACTATTTCATGTGCAACTTAATTACAGCTCAGTTCTTATTCCGATCCCACCAGTTTGCCTTATTAAACCATACAAATGGAGGATTTAGATAATCACAGATTTATAGAATCATAGAATGGCTAGGGTTGGAAGGGACCTTAAAGAACATCTGGTTTGAACCTGCTTGCCACGGGCAGGGGCACCTTCCAGTAAACACTGAAATATTCCTATGATTATTTTTTTTTTTTCTTTTTTTTTAATAATTTGATCTTGGTTTTGGACCTGGAATTGTTTAAACAATTTACCAAACAGTGTCTAAAAAATGTTATTTTTCTTATTCAGAAAATTAAACTAAAGGTCTCTTTATGAGTATTGAGACACCAGATTTTTTAAAAACTGGACACTTGAAAAAAATAGAAGGAATAAACACTCAGATTGTCTCATGAGATCATTTGAAGATAGTTGGTACTCAACATGCCACCTAGCAAAATGGTGAAGACATCAGATACAACAGAGATAGACTTGAAAACCTATAACCAGAACAATGATAGTTAATAAAATCTCTACAACTCTGACTTTTGATGGGTTAGGAGAAATCATCTTAAAAAGAGAACATTTATTGCCTAGTTTGGATTATTTGTCGTGAACTAAGTCTTTTTAGTCAAGACATTTGGTATCTTAGGGTGAGCTCCAAATAAAGTACTCATTTTTGTCTATAGATCCTGTAGCTTCTGATTTTATTCTTTATAGTTGATTTCATTTACCAATGAATTTGTTTCCAGAGAGAGTATGACTCAGACATGACTCAGAATTCATTACACATGCTTTCAAGAAGAAAAAGGAAAAGAACGATTTGTTTTCTGATTACAGTTGTCAATGACACTGCAGGCTCCCCATTTTTAAGTGACAGTCACTTCTTACTGAGAGAGCTGCAGATATGCCTCAAAGATAATTTATCACAATTAGAATTCTATCACCACAGAAGAAGGACGTATTGCATATGCTCATGTGTGTGATTGTGAAGGTGCAGAGGACTACTCATCTGAGCTGAGCTAGCCCTGTGGTTTGATTTAACAGTAGGTGTTGAATATTCAGGATAGAATATTAGTATAATTAGTGAGAAAATTCCTAAAATGGACTTTATAAAAAATAAGCATGCTATGGTATTCTCAAAATGATGGATTAATGATTAAAAATGAGAGAGAAAGAAACTAGACCTCTATAAATTATATGAAAGGATCACTTTGAGAAGCATTTCAGTTACTAATGACTTCTTATTTTTAAGGTTTATTTTTGACATCTCCATTTAAACAAGTCAATCATTGAACTATGTAACTAATTAACTGAAAACTTTTTATTTCCTTCTACTTACCTGCTGAACTACTCTACTAATCTTTTGTAATAAGTATACATTTGCCGCAAGCTGTGTTTAATAGTTGTTATACAAACATATTTTTAAAAATGTAATTTCTATTATGTCAGATACTTCTACAATAATAATAAATATTAATAGAAAAAAATCAGTCTATGGCATGTTAAAAAGAACTTTTCAAAGAGGAGATGATAAGAATCCCAAGTTCAATCTGTTTAATCAGTAGGTTTTTGTTTATTTTGCTTACTTCTGGTTTTTTGCTTACTTTTTATCAGTGTTTTGCTTACTTTGGCTGTTCCTGGTTTAATTTTGTATAGGTTAACCTAGCTGCTTAATTGCACATAACTTGTTTGCTTGTTTGTTTGTTTTTATTTGGGTATATGTAAATACATTTATGAGTAACGAGCAGTTTGCTTTTTAAATGAAAGAAAATCATTCTTCATATAAGCTGAAAGGATGCTGCTTTATTAAATATCATTTTCACACAGTGTGTAAGAAGAGTATCATAAGCTAATACTAATAAAGTCTTATTCTGTATTTCCTGTACTACATATGATATTTCACTTGCAACTTTCAGATGAGAATTTAGTCAAGCAAGACTATTGTGATGACAGAAATTCAGATGATATTTTCACTGCCTTTATGTTATATTATGTATGATTTATATAAGAGATACAGTTGAGAATTATTAGAAAAAGAAAAAGATCAGGTTATTTAAAATATATCTTTTTTCAAAATAGAGCTGTTTTAATAAAAATATCAGCGTGGAAGCTTTACTGAGTCCAAGACTGAATATGTATGTATGTATACAAACCCACTGAGAAAAAAAACAGTGAGAGGGGTCGCTTGTGGACTGTAGGAGCTCCAGGAACAAATCTCCCTCCCTCTCTTTGAGTTGGTAGAATTAATTTGCTTGGGTTTCTTTTGTGCCAGGTGATGTTCCTATACAATAGATATGAGATTCATGATTTTCCAGCTCTTCTTTCTCCTCCTCTGGAATATTTGATAATATACAGAAAATAACATAAACAGGAGGAAGTAACTACTTTTACAGCCTGAATGTTGCTTTCTCACCAGTTAGGTGAGCAGCAATTCAGTCCCTACTCTCAATAAGGTGATACAGATCTTGAACTTCAGTCCATCCAGGAGAGATTAGCCACATCAGTACATCTTTAGAGGAATTCTTGTGTTTCTTTTCCCTTCCCACAAAGAAGTCAACTTCCTTTATTTGCAGTCTAATAGTGGATGGAAATTGATGTCAAAACACTGGAAATCTTTTGCTTCTCACCCGATCTTAAGAAGAACTACTCAAATGTCACAACAGAACATGGTACAATATACGATGTAAACTGTGACTTTCCAGTAACAGTAAAAAGGCATAGGCTGGAAACAGTATAGGTTGATATACTGTTCAGTGGTAAATTTACCACTGAAGAGCAACAAGATTTTTGAAGATAGAATGAATCAGAGAAAAGATGAGCTGGGAACATATTGAGACTACTGATATTTTCTGGGAAGTGGTTCCAGATCTATGAATAGGCGTATAAAAGACCATAAAGTTATATGTAATTGAAGAGATGGAAGGAAAGGGGTTAAAAGATGATAAAGGAAGACATTTAATACAGAAAATATGCCCCAGTGATGGCCTTAAAAAAGGGGCAAATGTAATCTGTCAACATAAAAGATTTTAGATGTCCTGAGCTATATCAAATAATAATATTTAAAAAAAAAAAAGCCTTGTTTTCCCATAAAATCATTGAAGTAGAAGTAGATTTTGTCTTTAAAATGGTATAACTAAGTCTAGTTAGGCTAAGCAATTTTATAATAAGATTTTTAAAATTAATTAAGGTTGCTGGATTTGATGATTTTATCTTAGATGTTTGCTGTGGGCATCAGGTGCCTCAGGCTTTACTTATCTTTATTCATCTTTACTCTCTATCAGGAAAGAACAGTTTTGATGATACATAAGAAAAGTACATGTTTTCAATGCTCCAATATTCTTTTAATATGAAAGCATCACTACCAAACTCAGTTATTGCCTTACTAGTCAATGATGCACAAGGTGTGAACTATGATGTGAAATGAACTTCCATGGGTTTCTTTTCCTTTATTTTTCTTTCATCAGCTACCTGCTAGTCTTGTTACTATCAATTCACTATTTATAACCAATAAAGGTTCTTCAGTGAACTTTCTTATTTTAACATTATTTTTGCCCTATTAGTATTCCTTGTAACATTTTGCCAGTCTTCTGTTCACTGCTCCTTATCTTCTACTGCAAGGCTTAAATCACAAAATGTCCTGCTTATTGTCCTTCCACTTTCATTTTCAATACTATGTTATCATAAACCTTCCATTACTTTAACAGCTCTTCATAAAAACAGATTAAGAGATGTATATTGCTTCCTTTTTTTTTTTTAAGAATTTTACTTTGTATCATCTCTTGAATCCATAGTTTTTTCTATGTTGTTAATGATGTTTCCCCTTAATCCTGAGGCTTGTGAGGTCTAACGTTTAAGATTAATTTTAAACATACCCAGGGCCACTACTGAGAGTGGTACTTGCTCAAATTGAAAAGATGTGTTTGTATGTTTACACTTAAGTAAAATTCTTGATTATTTTGGCAAAGGAGAAGATTGGAAAGTTTAACCAAATGCCTTCTTCAAAATATAAAATGTATGCTTAAGAATTTAAGGTATCATTCTTCAGATTTGGAGATACAGTCACATAAAAATGTTTATGTGCACAAAAGTAACAGAGATGACAAGGTGCCAAATGAAATCATTGACAATATTTACTATCAATGAGAAGTGTAATTTCTCAAAATATTGCACTACCAATGTGTTTTAGAAGTAATCTGAAATTTCATAAATGACCAAATATGTCTTTGGTTTTAGTTTTCCATGTGCTTTATAATAATCAAGAGGCTTTTATTCAGCAGGATGAACTGTTGGATTCTTCTTATTTTTTTTTTTTTCCCTGACTCAAAATTGATGCATGTTTGTATCACTGGGTTTCAAAGGCAGCAGCATAAATTAAGATTCAAACATCCTGCTGTATGTTATTTAGCTTTTCTCAAGTCCAGCATCTATATTATTTATTTCAGTTGAAGAGCTGAAATGTCTTCAAAGTTACCTGATCTTTAAACTTGTAATTTAAGGCAAGTAGCTTTACCTCAAATTCCTTTGATATATTTCATTTGAGAAAAGGCCTGAGGTGTTCAAAGAATTTCACAGACAGAGTGAGCAACAAAAATCTATTCCTTGAAAGACAGGGAAAATATTTTTTTTCCTCCTTTGAAATCTGATTTTAGGTTACATGTCAAAGTATTTTATTTTCATTTCATTGAAGATCCTTGTTATAAAACATTTGTTCATACAGTGTCTGCGTTTGAGAACAAAGTTCTACACTTTAAGTTATTACATGATTCAATATGATAAAGCACTTTGTTATTTTACCTTACCATGTCTTATTTTTTTATTGATGATGCTTTTCTTAATCATCATTTTCTTTATATGGTGAAAGTGATGAATATTACACCTGGGATGGGGCAATCCAGGCACAGCTACAGGCTGGGCAGAGAAGAGATTCAGAGCACCCCTCGGAGAAGGGCTTGGGGGTGTTGGTCAATGAGAAAATGAACATGAGCCAGCAGCGTGCGCTTGCAGCCCCGAAAGCCAACCATATCCTGGGCTGCATCAAAAGGAGTGTGACCAACAGGTCGAAGGAGGTGATCCTGCCCCTCTACTCTGCTCTTGTGAGACCTCACCTGGAGTACTGTGTGCAGTTCTGGTGTCCTCAACATAAAAAGGACATGGAACTGTTGGAACAAGTCCAGAGAAGGGCCACGAGGATGATCAGGGGATTGGAGCACCTCCCATATGAGGACTGGCTGAGGAAGTTGGGGCTTTTCAGCCTGGATAAGAGAAGGCTGCGTGGAGACCTCATAGCAGCCTTCCAATATAGGTGAAGGGGGCCTACAAAGATGGCAAAGAGGGACTCCTCATCAGGGGCTGTAGCAATAGCATAAGGGTTAATGGATTTAAACTTAAACAGGGGAAGTTCAGCTTAGATATAAGGAAGAAGTTCTTTACTGTGATGCTGGTGAGGCACTGGAGCAGGTCACCCAAAGAAGTGGTATATGCTCTATCCCTGGCAGTGTTCAACGACAGAGCCTTGGGTGACATGGTGTAGGGTGAGAAATCCCTACCTATGGCAATGGGGTTGGAACTAGTTCGTTCTTTCCAACCCTAACCTTTCTATGATTCTGTAAATCTATGATCCTACTCCTTTGAGCATAAGCTTTAAGTATTGCAGGATTACTTATGTGGAAATTATTAATAACTTTAAGTAAAATCCCCAATTCTTTTGTATTTAAGAAAAAAAAAAAAAAGAAATGGAAAAAAAAAGTCATTTTTAGATTTTTGTTTAGTATCATTTGAAAGTTATTATCATTTGAAAGCTAATCCTGAATATCTAGATGGTATTAATAAAATAAATAATGATAAAAAAGTTTCCTGCCTGGTATTTTGTGCACATCATACAATATGTCAATAACACATGTTATACTTGCAACCAATCTCTACTTTCCAATTTTGGAAATTTTTGTCTGCCTGTGTTTTTTTAAATTTTTTTTTTTTAATACATCTATATATCTGCTTTAAATCTGGTCCAATCCTTCCTTTCTGTAAAACATATGATATATAAAGAATTACAACCTTGAATAGTATAAATTTCACACTCTCCTGCGATGAGTCATGTAATTTGCAAGTGACAAAATCTGAAAATTGCTTATTATTTTCTTCCTTTTTTAGATCTATAGAAGTCTTTTTATATGTATACCCAGTCATGTAGCTTTTATTTATAAATTATTTTAAACTTTTCTCTTATTTTTATTATTGCCATTCTGTCTAAATAATGCATTCTTAACTTCATGTTTACCTCCCCCTATTTTTATTTTTCAACACATGCGTCATTCCTCTCTGTATCTTATTCTTCTTATGTTTTTTCCACTTCACTTCTAACTGTTTATGTGTCCTGCTCAGTTGTCCCATATTTCTTGAAATTCCTGTCTACCTTGCAGAAAGGACTTTTAAATATTTTTGTTTCAGATTTATTTCCTGAATACTTTTCCTGAAGTTGAGTAGTTCCAGTTTGCCATCTAAAGAAGTACTGTTCATGACAAATATATATTCAAAAGAGAAATAATCCTGCTGCACCAAGCAAGAAGGTCATGATAATACCTCATTCATTTGAACTGGCAATATATGTTTTCCTTGAAACTTATTCCTATGACCTAGCTGCAGAATTAAGTCTAATTTTGTTCTTTCAGTTAAAACTTAAAAGTTTAATTAATAGGTTTTATCTTAAGAGAAAAGACAAGATGGATAATTTCCCCTTTGAGATAGATAGTAACAGCAAGTGTAATTTATCTTTTTTAAAGGAATAGCAATTTGATAATTTCAGGATTGCCTTGTTTGTCTCAATTTTGCATAGAACTTTGCCTAATTATTTGGCCACATTTTTCTTGTGAAGCTTTAATAGGGGAATTTGCTGGACTAAAAAAAAAAAAAAATTTACTAAATTCACAGTCTTGAATTTCAGTACTAACATGTTGGTTGAAATCATGGCATATATCCTAGCAATAAAAATTAAATGTAGGTTTACACATCATAATGTAATTATGTAAGTACAACGTAATGTGTGTAAGTACTAAAACTGCGTAGCTGCATGGTTGGTAAGTATAACAGCATCAGTAACAAAATGAGAGAAAGGAATAAACCAATAGATTCAATCTGCAGTCATTCTCTCATAGTACTGTACTTTTTCTCACTGTAATTTCTGTTTTTCTAAGTGTAACATGTAATTAATAAGTGTGTCACAGGCTGCTCTAATTAGAGATAATATTTATCACAATTGGGATTGTGAATTCTGATTATGCTTTTATAAAGCTAACTTAACCTCTCACATGTTCCTAATAAAGATTGAAAAAATTGTGTCCATTTTACCAAAACACTTTCTGGCAGAATAATACATTACCTGTGTCTAACAGCATGTTTACCACTTTTGGAAATGGACAGATGATTTGAGATCTTAAGTATTTCAGTAGATATATTAACACTGTTAAAGGTATCAGCTGAACTGTTAATGAAAATGCAGTCAGAAAACCGGAATTTACTTATTCCAAAAGTGCCCTGGAAAGACTGCTCAACAAGGCTGTTTCCCCTGGCACAGAGTATGCACTACCACATTGTTTCACTAAATGGCTGCTTTGGCACTAATGATATGTGTGAGTTTTGGCTCATTTCTGATATACCCACATAGATACAGCTTGACACTATCCATAAATATATATTTTATGTAGCTCATGAGAGAGAAATACTGTACACAACGTCATGGCTTTACATAGTCCTGTTTCTGCAGTTATTAAGATTTGCATTTGTAATCAATTTTAATTTCAATTTATAACCCATCATGTTCATTTGGAATTCTTTGTGCTTGCAGTAACATCTGTGCTAATGAATTTTGTGTGATGCCTCATGAATAAATAATAGTTCCTTCTAGTTTTGCTGAAAAAAAAATCAGCCCTATATTACTGATATCTGTTTAAGAGGTCATCAAATTGAAACTGTTTTCTGCAGTATTTAATAAAAGATGCTGTATTATATACACCTGACATAAATGACCTATAGAGACAGATGCTCATTATAGAGCAATTAGATAAAACATCAAACACATCTTGTTCCACATCAACAATTTCATTTTTTTACAAAATAATAGTAAGAGGAGCCAGAACAGGCATTTTGTCTTGCTATGCATTCTATACTTGAATTAAAGTTGGAAACGCTTAAGAAGAACTTTCATTGCTTGTTTGGATAGAAGTTGATCTAATTTCCACTGCCTAAAATTAGTCTGGAAAAACCTTTGAGAATGGGCCCGTAGGATTTTTGTATTCAGGACAAATTGAACAGCATCTGGTCCAATAACATTTTTCAGTAGAGGCAGTTAATTTACACACTTCAGCACATCCGTTTTTTGAGCTTCTTTGAATATGGATATATTGAAGATAGGATGTAATCATTCTTTTTCTGTATGGTTTACTATTTTGTTTATTTTATTGTTTGTTTTTTTTTTGTGTGGTTTTATTTTGTTGTATGTGAAAGAGAGGAACTGTTCTTGTTGATGGGGGATAATGGAGGGTTTTTTAAGTAAAGCAGGAACTGTCTTCCCTCTCCTTTTTCTGTTAATATATATATAATACATTACTGTATCAAAAGATGGTGAGATCCTGGAGACATTTCTTAAGCAAAAGTGTCAATGGGATACTATTAGCTGACTTACATCAATATGAATTTCTGATAACAACATAGCTCAAACCTTACAATGAAAGACAAAACAATTCACTGCCCAGTATACACTGAGACAGATTAGGAATCATAACAATTAAGCAGAAAAAAAAATAGTTCTTTTATTATTGTATTAAGTATTAGTTTTGCACAGATGTCTATTGTAAATAGTGTTTCATCTGATACCTTAAATCCTGTTAAAGTGAAAAACAGAATTTTTGTTTCTCATAGGCAACACAAAATAGATCTTCAATATTTGAAAAAACTATAAACAAGATCATCATAATATACTAAATTCAGGATTAAGAAAAAAAATAGAAAAACTCTTCACTACCATCATACAACAGTTTTCTTAGATTTCAGAAACCCAGGTGTGTAGCATCAAGTACTGAAGAGAGAGTAAGGTAATTCTGAAAATAAAAAATATAGTTAATGAAGTTTGAGTTGAAATAATGTAATTCAAAGAGATTGTTAGTTTTTATTTTAACTTGTATTATTACTAAATACCTGACGAATTGAACATTAAGTGCATTCACTATATTAACTTTTCCATTGCGAAAGTTGAAACTTCTCTAGGTTAAAACCTAGGTAAATGCATCTCATTATAAATATATGCAGAAATAGATTGTCAATGCTTACCTAGCTATTGTAACTGGTGTTTCAAAAGCTATAGGCAATACAACGTTATTACAACAAATCAAACCACAGTAATTTTCAAGAACATAAAATTTGCATATATTACCTTGAACTGATACCTGACAGAGTGAGTGGCATTTCTGAAGCTATTTCATATTATGCTTAATCCTTCAAAATGGCAGGGAAAGCAGTATAAATGCTTTAACATTTGCTTGCCTTAATGAAAGAGGTTAGTTTTCAATGTTCTGGTGATGTGTCTGCCAATTTGTTTTCTTTTTTTTCTTAATGAACTCAAGTTGTTTATTAGTGGCTTAATATATTTTTCATTAGTTTCCTAGCAGCATAATGGTTAGAAACAGGTTGGCTTTTCTCATTTAATAGTAGATTTACCTTTTTTAATGTCTTTTGTCTTACATGGTTCAGTAATTTGGAGAAATGAAAACAGTACAGTAAACAAATTATACTTTTCATCTGTTGTGCTTTTCTCTTAGCTCTGTGTGTAGAGTTAATGTTCGAAAAATTTCTGTGAAAGGAAAAGGCTGAAGACTTGTTCAGCTAGGAACTGCATAGAATTAGCTGATAAGAGCAACTTATTTCAATTTACTGAATCACTCAGTAAATTCATGGAGGTTTAGTCCATTTTGAAATATCCTTTCCACCAGATTACCAAGTCTGAAATGCAGTCAGCCTTCTAAAGGTGAGTCATGACGCAAGAAGGCCAGAGACAGAAAGAAATGCAGAGACCATGTATCTGCTTTAATTTGTGAAGGTTTCCTCTGAGAATGGAAATCCTTTGATTTCTTCTTGTGTGGGTACACTTCTGTCCTCTAGCTTTTTCAATAAGTCCCTAAATGTAAGAAAAGAAAACAACCTTTGCTAATGATAAAGGGCTCCTCTTCCTATTAGATCTTAGCATCAAGCTCCTATTATCTTTGACTCGCAGTGCACAGCCTGGATCTAAGGAAAATCCCCTGTAGAGAGTAACATGGCTCTCAATACACTTTTCTGAAAAATAGAGGTCATGGGTCAACCTTGAAAACTTGATAGCTTGAAATTCCTGCTGTTTAGCTGAGTGTGATAGTCAATTGCCCCAAACAAGTCTGGGTCAGAAGCTCTAATTACTACAGGAATATTATTAGAAATGAAAGGTTTGGTTTTCTAAACCTAAAACTCAAGTTCCTCAAAGGACTACCAGGTAGCAGTTTCTCAATGCTCCCAGGGTATACTGACTTAGGGAAAAAAAAGATTTTAAGAGAGTCTTCCTTAATTTTGAGAGTTTAGTCTGTTACTATTTGAAGCTTCCTAAACTAGGTGGAACCCTAGCCTATGTGCTTAACTTTGCTTACATTTTTAAAGTCTGAAAGTTCAAGAATATTTATGCTGTCTTCTGATAAATAGTAAAAAGATTTCTAGGGATCTAACATAACTGCACCATTTTCATCTTCCAATATGAACACTAATTACCTTTAGATAATTAATTAAAATCATTATGGTGACAGTATACATGACCTACATTTTTGTGTTCAAAGACAAATCTTGAGTCTTGGAGGAACATAGGCCTTTAAAACTCTTCTTCTGTCATTCATGCTGGTAATTGTGTAAATGAGTCTCACTTGGAATATAATCAGGAACATGAAAAATATTCTCCATACAATTTTCAGTAATCATATTCTTTGCAATCTTAGAAATCATCAAAATATTCTTGTGACCATGGGTTGAATTTTCATCTTTTTTTTTTTTTTTGTTCAGGAGAACAACTAAACTTGTCTTTACTGCTGAGTTGGCAGAAGTACATAATTTAACAAGAATGAATAGAAGTAGGTGTCTTATCACTGTGTGTTTATCTGTTCACTAGCAGATTGTTTTGTATTCATAGGATATCTACCTTTATAAAAGATGTGGGAAATAAAGAGCATAGGCTCTAAATATTAATATTTGCTATAAATATGAATTAACATTCTAGTTAAAAATAGAAAATATGACTTAGTTGTTGAGAATTTCATACACAATGACAACATAGCCATTAACTACAAGCATAGTTCCTCTCATCCCTTTCTTTCCCCTACTTGTTTTTCTAATCAAGGACATGCTTTCTGCCCTGAGACAGGTGGGAGTTTAACAATTACTTGCAGCTCTAACACCAAGCAATTTCTTCTGGGACTGCTATCTATTACAGTTCAATTTTCTCAGCCACAGATGAAATGATCAGAATGAATTTGTTCCTTCAGAATGAAACAGAATGAATAAACTAAATGTGATTGAAATTAACTTACATAGCAATCATACCTAAACCAGTGGACTCCTTTGGCACATAAACACGCTTGAATGATAGTATTCTAAAAGAATAGCCCCTTTCCTATCAAGCATTCAGGAGGCTGTAGTTTAAAAGTAAATTCATATTCTAAGTATTGAGTGTGGCAATTGTCTTTTCAAACTCCAGCTTATACAAGTGGAACCATTAAGACAGAACTAGTCAATGTAAGATGCCTTTAAACAAACTATATTGCCTATTTCTCAATATCAATTTTGCCAAGGCTCTGACAGTCACTAATACCTCAAAATAACAAGACATACCCATGCACTGAAAAAAATATGTATAAGCAAATATTTATTGTTAAGCAATGAACAAATGTTTGAATTTAACCTGTAAAACATTTCTGGTAGGTGATGAATTACATGGTCTTTTTGTTTCTAAGGGCCTGAGATGACACATATTTAATTTATAGCATGCATGAAAATTCTAATAAAAATATAGAGGTTTATATGATATAAAAAGACTAAAAATAATAAATTAGCTATTTTTCCTTTTTGTGTCAAGCTTTATCAAATATGAACTATTTTTAAAGAGGTTGGTGTTCAGAGGCTCCCTTTTGTAACACAGCCAAAACATAGAGTATCCCTTAACACATGTACATAGTTAAGCTAATGTTAATAATTCTTTCCTACACATAAAAGAAAACAACCACAACCTAGCTGACTTCTGAAGTAGCTGTGGTAATCAACTCTACTAATATTTCATGAATTCTACTCAGTGTTCTTGCCTTACGACAGTATATAGCTAATAAACCCAAATGAATGAAGAAATCTGTGAAGAGTTCCTTCACCTAACAGCAGATGTATTCTCTTCTGGCTGATTATTTGAATTGGTGTCACTTTAAATCATTCCATTGTTCTAGGATACTGAGTCATAGGGGAAGTACACTTTGTGTGAGTTACATGAAGACTGTGTTTCCCTTCTTACTACTTGCTCATTTGTGCATATATTTGCACTGTTGCTAAATCTCAGCTTTTTTAATTTTTTTTTAAACAGATCACCCACATCATTAGGTAAGAAAATTTCCAGTTAAAGGTAAAATAAATAAAATAATGAACAATCCTATGTGGTTTATCTTTACAAAAAATCGAGTTAGTACTATTGGTAAAATCAATTTAATGGATGTAGCAGTAGGGTATTTGGAAAATTAAAAGCCATTCATATGCAATAAAATGTTATGCAGTTTCTCTGTAGATTTTTCAGGTCTATAATCTGACCTTGAAAATAATGATATTGCCTGAAAGTCCTGAAATATCTGCATAACTAAATATTTCTGTTTATCTTCAGAATAATGCTGCTTCACTATTTCATAGCTACAGTGTTCAAATACTGCAGTGATAGATTTTCTTTTAGCTGATAAATAGATCTCAGGTTAAAATAAATATTTTTATTGCACAGAAAATTCTGTTGGGCATTTGCCATATCTTTATGTTTAAACTGGGAAAAGTTATTTACATTTTTCATTAAAGGTACTAAGGAAACTTTGATTTATAAGCACTGATGCAAAACTTTCTTAAGATATGCTTTCTTTGTAGTTGTATAAAAGTTGATTGTTTGCATGTACCACATGTGATATTTGCATTCATATACATATATATAGAACAATAAAATAGAAATATCTTAATATGCATGTATTTATGCATATATACAGAAAGTTAAAGGTGACTGTTATATATAGAATTCAATGAAGAATTTTCCATTAAGCAATTTGATGCTTATCTGTTTGCAAGATTAAGGGGTTGAAGTCACAATAAAAAAATAACCTGGTGAAAAAATTTGAAAACCACCTTATATTCTTGTTTCACGTACCCATCTGGACTTGACTGCACTTAAGTAAATCCCACATGCAGTGTAAGAAGGGGCAGTCACATGGGTGGGGAGGGAGGAAGAGGAGGAGATGCTAGAGAACAATATTGCACAGTGCAAGCCACTCCCTAAGTACACAGAAAAAAACACACATTTATGGAGAATCTAAGATATGTGCAGTAATGTTTAAAATACCATAAAATATTGTTGCATCCTTTGCTTAGATATGCATTTATTAAACGTATAGTGTTTCTATGATGCAGTGGTTACAGTAAAAACGTTCATAAGTACTTTCTGAGAGAAACATCTTAGTGATACACAGCAACCATGAGCATAATTTGAAGAATGAACATAAAACCAACACATAACTTTCTGTTAAAACTGTCTATCCTGTACTTCAGGACAGCTGGGCAAGGTGAAGAGAAAGAATTCATGTAACTGTTACTCAAGGAGCAATCATGAAGCATATATCAAAAGGTGGTAAATTGTGGTTTGTGTAATATTATCTTTGCCATTTACTTATTTGACTTTCACTTTGTTGGTTTTTGACATCATTATACTAGAAATATTAATAATTTTTATTAAAAATATGTTTTGATTTCAAATCTTTGTTAGTGTATGGTTACACTTTTATACACAATCACTGCTTTCTAATCTCTATTTTTCTGTCAGTAGAATTCGCATTTCTCCTGTGTAGGCACAGTCAGATCACACTGATAAAGACAAGGTTTATCTTAAGTCTTCAGTTTGTATATTTGTTTAGACACAGCCTCTTGTGGTTTTTGTATTTGCAGTTATTTTAAACTGAAGCTGTCATATTTAATTAGGCAGCTTTTGAGTAAATATTCTTCTGTGATTTCTTCCTCAAAAATATAATTCTGTGAGGGAAAGATAACTCAAATTTACCAAACAGCCGGATGGATTTAATATAGTTCTGTAAACATAATATCCTGATTATATGTTTCTTCACTGAATATTTTATATTCAAGATTTTACTTATTCTGATGTATACTTGGCTATCTTGTTCCAAAAAGAGAGAGAATGAACACTCTTGTGTTTTCCTGAAGATACTTTTAAAAATATGGATTTTCTTCACTGCAGAAAGTCCCATGAAATTGAATAGACATCTTTAGTTAAGCTCTTATCGGAGACTAATTAATCTCTAAAGAATACACGCACACTTGCACACAAATACACACAGAGTAAGAAAGTACATGTTTTGTACTTATTCTAATTATTAAATGAAGTCCTGAAAAATTTTCGTGGTTTGGGTGATAAGTAATGAAATGGAAAACTACAGACAAAAAGTAATATATTTTTTAAAAAGTAAAATTGCTGCTGTATATGTAAAATTCCTTTCTAGCTTGATATTGCGTGTTCAATAGTGTTATTGATTTAACTCCAGAATTGCAGAGCACATCATTAAAAAAAAAAATTCCTACTATCTGATTGTTATTTTCTGTTTCTGCATGGAAAAAAATAAAACAAAACACAATCCAAGCGTTTTAAAAGGTTTGGATCATCTACAGATCTCTAAAGCAACTTTGTATTAATTCCCTAAATATTCTTTAATTTCTAGAAGTATGAATGCAGCATATGTGTTAAATTTGCAGATATTATAGACCATCTACTCCACTAGTCACAGTGACCTAACATGCTGACTGCTACAACATTTTAATAGTTACTGCCACAAAGTGGAAGGGTAAAAAAGAAGTAAACTGAATTTACTGAGTAAAACTCAGTAAAACTGAGATGCAAGTTAGGTTTCTAAATTGGTGGCACAAAGCCAAATTATGAATTTTAACAATGAATTAAACCAGTTAGAAATACAAAGAGAAGGAATTCTTAATGGTCTATGCACAAATACTGTGAGTCTGGACAATATGAGAATCATAAATGTTCATTTGTGAATATGGAATTTCAATTCTTTGGTATTCCTTAAAGTCGTTGGAAAATTTTCATGGCTGGAAAGTTAAAATGAATGGATTTTTATTTAATTAAGGAAGAACAGAGGGGGTGATGTATGAAAATTAGAAGATAAGTACTGGGGTTTATTTTATAATATTTTCATTCGAGTACGAAAGGCAAGATGACTTCTATGACTGGATAGAATTCCATATATATTCCTATTTCACTTGTGTTTTCATTTAATAAAACCCCCTTTTATATTAATGGTGACACTGGATTTAGGCATTTATAGGTTTGTGAATGCAGATAAACTGTACCTAAGAATCTGATACTTCCAAGTCTTCCCGTGTTACTGTTTGTGAACTGTAAAATAGCAAAGAAAATCAACAGAAATGGAAAAAAAAAATGTATTTTTTAAAGAAAGAGAGAATTAACAGGCCCAATATCAATGCTAAGCAATATTCTGATTTGAACAAGTAATAATGGCCAGATTAAACAAGGGTGAACAGCAAATAGACATTTAAAATAATTAGTCCTGATTATTTAAAGTCCATCTGATACATCTGAAAATATTTTTCTGTGTAGGAGCTGGTGGATATGAGCTTTAATTCTACAGGAATCACTGATAGCTTTGGTGGCATTCACCTAGCTTTTATTTGTGTCTTGAAAGGAAACAGAGAAGTAACACTGATGAAATTTGAATGTGGGATGAAGACTGCGATATTAGTAGTTGACAAAGATGAGATTAAATGTGCCATTGATATGAATTGCTCAACAGATAGGATTAATAGAACCAGCAAGTGTGTCAGTGCAGCCCAGTGTAAACTGAGTAGTGTAGAAATGAAGAAATCCAAGGATGCACACAGGCACCTTCATCTTTAGAAGCAGTGACTGTGAAAAAACTTATACCATGGAGGATAAACAATAGACTGAAAAAACTCCATTAAATATATATCACCCAGTTGACAATGAAGAAAATGACAAAAAATAAAAGTGTTGCACTTGGTATTTGAACAGCTTTGGCTACCTTCTTTTGTCCAGTTCTGACACTCCGAGTTCAAAAAAGAGGATGAAAAAATGGTAAAGTGTTCAGAAAAGCCACAGAAAAAGTAAGGATTTAGAAAGTGTGTAGTGGTAAAAGATAGCCAAGCTTTTGGAAAAGAATGTTATGTATTAACTATTAACTTTTAGAAGTAATACATAAAAAGAGGAAGTACTCATAGACCAATGACTGACAGTTATGCTAAACTAGTGATAAGTAATTTACACTAGATTAATTTGACCTAGACTGAAAAAAACAATATTTTAAAATAAAATTAATAATTAGTCCTTCCACAATCAAATTCTAAAATATTTCCTGTAGATTCAGGTGTCTGGTGCATATCCAATTTCCACAGAAACACATTAATCTGTTGTTTAGGATGACCATAACTGAAGGAAGCAAATTTGGTGGACTGAATTAATTACCTTTATTGATTACTTTTGACCATGTAAAAGTGTTTAGGGATAGTTCAGAAAGATTTTGCAAATAAAATGTTGGATTTAGGGTCTGAAATTTGCAAAATTATTCCCTTTTTTGCAGTTGCCAAATATAAGTGATGAGTAGTTAAATATAAACAGAAGATGCAAGATGAAATACAAGGTGCATCTTCCTATTGTTCAAGCAAGTCTTTTTCAGATTGTGGAAATATTCTGTAAATGTTTGTATAATTTGATTGGTGTTTCATAGACGTAGTGTTATCTAGTTATTCACCTGCTTTTCTTATGCATGATTTCAAATTTATAGCTCATACACATTTAGTTTATTTGGTTCAGTAAGCATTAGCTTGAAATTGAATTTAGTCTAAAAGTATTTGTTCCATCACAGAATCCTAAATTTAAGGATTTTTTTTTTTTTTCTAAGGGGAAAAGGCAATTGAGGAGAAGAGGTGAAAAAAAATGTTACATGTAAATGACCTTTCCAGAAAAAAAAAATCCCAGCATGCAGATTTGATACTCATGCCTATTACAAACTATATCAGATTTATATTAGGTACTGATGATTAGCATTAATTACCAGTTAGGACCAAAAATCAGCTACCACTATACCATTATGGAAGATTTATCTTTTTTTTTTTTTTTCTCTACTACAGGTTTTTTTTTTTAGAAATATAGTATGCATTTAAAAAAAAAAATAGCTGCCATAAATGTTACAGCAATTTTTTAATATTTAATGTTCAATAAGTAATATACATATTCAGTGTATAACATTTTTGATTTTGTGTACATATAAAGGGTTTTGCCCTATATATCACTGTGATTTGAGGTGATTAGAAAGTAAGGCTGTATGCAATGACTTCGTAGCTTACCAAACTTGATGTTAAATTTTCAAATCTGCAATTCACAAGGTAAACAAGCTACTTGCATGGAATCGCTTAGGAGATTTCATCCAATCAAACTTGGTATAGGAAAAGTGGATAAGTAATAACAGGCTTTTGGTATTAATCTAATGTTTTTCTATTGATTGGCATATTAAATTGATTAGCTTTTCTCAATTTCACTCTGTACCGCTTGAATTCAATTATGTATGAAATAATGAAACGTTTTTATATACCTCTAACAAAAAATACTGAGCTTTCAATACCAACTTTGCTTTACAAACTATCAGGCTTAATCTTCACATAAGAAATAAGGAAGAAAAGTAGGTGGAGAAGGAAAAACTTTAGTGGAGTCTGTTGTTGCACCATGGATTTATTTTTAATTTGAGGTCTATAACTTTATTTCCGTAGTGAGAAAATACAGAATGTAAACACTGTAGTTTAGAATTACCGTCTAATATTTAATTAATCAACAAATGCTCAGCTGCCAAGCCAAAGAAGTGGCAAAACATTATTATCAGATTAATATTAGAATTAATATTGGAATAATAAAAAATAAGATTTTAATTGAAAACAAATATATAAGTCATTCAGACAATATCTGCTTATCATAAATTCAGTCACATACTGATGATTGCGGAGAACATTGAAAAGTCAAGCAATGCAATGGTACCTATGATCTGGGTGGGAGGGAGCCCAATGAAAAATGTTCTTTGATCTTAAAGTTTTGAGAAAACTCTCTGTCATTTTGGTCACATGGTGTAAATTGGCAGATTGAAAGAAACCAGTCACAGAGCAGCCGATTTTCTGTGAGATGGATGTTCTCCTTCAGAACCTTCCTGTGCCCAGGGTGCCATGGGGGGTCTGGACCAGTGGAAACACAAGTCATTTCACTTCTATGGGTCTGAGCTGTAACATGCTTACCAAGTGCAGAGTAAAAGGCAATGCTGTTGTGAGTTTTACCCATTTGAGTCAGGCATTCTTAAAATTTTAAATAGTATGCAGATATTTCCTAGAGTATAGATCAGTAAGCAGTTCTTCAGTTCTCTCCATACAGTGGTGATAGGAAAACACTTCAAATTATTAATGTAATTTGCCAACATTTGCATGTGATGAGGTACAACTACATAGGAACTTCTTTTCTTCTTGGTTTCTTTGACTTCGTAAAAAGTTAAGTATTGCTTCTAGCAATGTTTATTTTTATTGCCAGGAATCACTATAATGTATTGGACCATGCTTGGTTAGAATAGTCTGGTTTATCCAGGTATTACTCATTGTAATACCTCAAAAGAACAAAATAAATGCAAATGTCTGATTTTTATATCATTTAAGTCTCTTGAATAGTCTGGGTTGTTTTACTCAGGAAAGGAAAATGTAAACTTTATGTTCACAGGAGTCAGGCTGGAGAGTTTATTGTTATAGTTCCTATAGTTCATAGAATCATAGAATCATAGAATAATTACGGTTGGAAGGGTCCTTAAGATCACCTAGTACCACCCCCCCTGCCATGGCAGGGGCATCTCACGCTAAACCATGTCACCCAAGACTCCATCCAACCTGGCCTTGAACACTGCCAGGGATGGAGCATTTACAATCTCCCTGGGCAACCCATTCCAGTGCCTCACCACCCTCGCAGAAAGAACTTCCTCCTTGTATCTAAGCTGAACTTCCCCTGTTTAAACCCATTACCCCTTGTGCTATTGTTACAGTCCCTAATGTAGAGTCCCTCCCAGGCATCCTTCTAGGCCCTCTTCAGATACTGGAAAGCTGCTATGAGGTCTCCATGCAGCCTCCTCTTCTCCAGGCTGAACAGCCCCAACTTTCTCAGCCTGTCTTCATATGGGAGGTCCTCCAGACCCCCGATGATCCTTGTGGCCTTCCTCTGAACTTGTTCCAACAGTTCCATGTCCTTTTTATGCTGACGACACCAGAACTGCACACAATACTCCAAGTGAGGTCTCACAAGAGCAGAGGGGCAGGATCACCTCCTTCAACCTGCTGGTCATGCTGCTTTTGATGCAGCCCAGGATACAGTTGGCTTTCTGGGCTATGAGTGCACTTTGTTGATAAAAGCTGATAAAATGTATCTTTCCCCCAGAAAAATTCTTATTATAATCTTAAATCTAACTTTCTTAATCAAACCCAGTGACAAATTGCTTTAATCTATTGCTATTAGCACCACTTGCTTTTCTTAAATTCCTAATATTACCTCTGTTGTTAGGTATTCTAAAGAAACAGAGATAGCAATTAGTAATGCAGCATTCCTGTCACTCTTGTAAGAAGCAGAATATACCTAATCTTTGTGATAAGGATCTTGGACAGATACAGCAATGCTTTGTGCACTTAATTCTGGTTTCTAAAATTCTGTGTTTTCCTTATACTTTCAAGTATTTTTTAATGAAAAAGAAAAGGTAAACAGAAGCATGTGCTTTGGCAGAAGACCAAGCGTCAGGCTAGTATTCCAAAGTACCCTGAAAAATGCAAATTAAATCTTCAAGTGAGTTGCCTGAAATTTTTCAGTCACTTAACCAAGTGATGACCTTTTCTTTTTAATCTTATGTAGGCGAATCTGTAATGTAGACTAAAATATTCAGTAATTAAAACTGCTTTAAAAAAATAATTTATTCAGGATCTCTGACAAATAGGTGATAAAAAAGAATCCACATAAATGATAAATGCTTACTGTCCACAAGGGCACATTGCTGTCTCGTGGACAGCTTGCTGTCCACCATGACCTCAGGTCATTCTTCTAGCAGATCAACCCTTTGCATGTATTGCTGCATGGGGTTATTCCTCCCCAGGTGCAGGACCCTACAGTTGCCTTTGTTGAACTCTATTAGGTCCCTCTCCATCCAGCTCTCCAGCCTGCTCAGTTTTCAGTGTATGGCAGTGCAACTGTCTGGTGTACCAGTCACTCCTCCCAGTTTTGTATTATCAGCAAACATGCTGAAGGTACACTCTGTCCCACATTGTCCCAGAGTCAATTCAGGTCATTGATGAGTTAAGTTTCATAAGACTGGACCTGGTGCTAACCCCTGGGGAGCACTGGCCTCCAACTAGGCTGTGCCACTGACCACAACCTTCTGACCTCTGCCATTCAGGTAGTTCTAAATCCACCTCACTGTCCACTCATCGGACTTTTAAAGGAAAGAAAGTGTCAAAACCTTGCAGAAGTCAAGGTAGACAGCATTCACTGCTCTCCCCTCATCTACCCAGCCAGTCGTTCACCATAGAATCGCTATCAGATCGGCCAAGCATAATTTCCCCTTGCTGAACCCATGTTGAGTACTCCTGATAATCGCCACATGCTTAGAGATAACATTCAGGATGAGCTGTTCCCTTTTCTTTCTAGGGACTGAGATGAGGATGACTGGCCTGTAGTTTCCTAGGTCCTTCTTCTCCCCCTTTTTGAAGACTAGAGTGACATTGGCTTTCCTCCGGTCCTCAGGCATTTCTGTTCTCAATGATCTTTCAAATGTGATGGACAGCAGCTTAGCAATCACATCTGCCAGCTCCCTCAGCACTCTGGGGTGCATCTCATCAGGGCCCATGAACCCTAGAGGTGGTTGGCCTTCTGATTCTCCTCTTGGGAAGCTTCTAAGGAACATTTATCACTGGTCTGGTTGGCCTGGCTTATTCCCCAGTTGTATGTGATGGCGTGAGCATTGTCACTTTGGACCTTGCTCCCTGAGTCCTTCAGTTTAAACCCTGCCTCACAGTTTAATCTTCAGTCCTGTTCACCTGTTTTCCTCTGAAGCAGTTACTTCTAGGAGATATGATACACATTTTTTCCTGCAGTTCAGGACTTCTAAAATTTTTGGGCTGGAGTCATATCTATTTGATTGTAGTAATAGTATGTCACCTGAAAAAAGATCTGCCAGCATGAGATGCACAAACACTGCCTAGTGATTTCTTTAAAAAGCTTTTTGGCTGTTTTCTGTATATATCATCTCAACATGAAAAAAAAAGGGCAGCTGAGACGATGCTGAAATAGAGCTTTATATTGGATTTGCAGTCTGACAGAGAATGCAAGTGTTCAGGAAAAAAAAAGGTAATGTGTAATGTATACATTATGCTTTTCTCAAAATATCATAGATATCAATAACCAGTGGTTTTAAGTATTTATTATGCACTAGAAATGTGCAAAGGTTTCATTCCAGATCATTGTAGTAATGAGCATATGTTTGAAAATACATTAAATGAGCGCCTTAAAGCTAAATTTGAAATTGATGTTTTAAATGGTTGCCTGGTGGGTATAATTATACTTAATAAAAATTGACAGGTATAACAATTTCAGAAATATATTTCCATTATATGCTAATGTTTATGCATAAAGCGTTGTCCTGTTTACTTGTTGTTTGACAAACAGCTTGTCATACATGCACGACTGACTTTCTTCTAAGGATACTTAAAATTCCTTATATGAAGAATCTTATGTGGATATCCTCAAGTAACTAAATGAGAGAGGAAAAGCCCTTACCGTATTTTTTTTTTTGATGGCCTAAGTATTGCTTTATTGAATTTTGTTTTCCTTTTTTTTTTCCTTCCCATCAGTACTTAACATTTGCTAATCGAAGACAATTACTTAAATTGAGCAATATATTTTTCTGCTTTTTAAGTATTTAAGCCTTTCTCATATAATAATGGCAATATTAAACCAAAATTTAACTCCTGGGGAAAAGGATTTAGTCTTTGGAGAGATAATGAATCAGAGATTCAAAAACTCCTGAGCTCAAGTTGTTTGCCAGGACTTAGTACTTACTCAAATTAATATGGTTGCACTGGTGCAGGACTTGAATGTAAGGTATTCTAACTTTTATCAGTTTGTTGTGGATATTCCTATGAAATAATTTTGAAGAGCTCATTAGGAGATTGTTCTTTTCCCTGCTTTAGTCTATGCTGCATTAGGTATATGATCATGAAACAGCTAAAACACCATTAGTAACTATAAATGTTTATTAAAAATGCTTTCAACTTTGAATATGCACACTTAACAGATGCTTTCTACAAGCCTACTAAGTTCCATTCCTCAGTGACTGTAGAGCATAAAGAAAATGTGATTTGGCTGAGTAAACCAATCTTGTTTGTTAGATGTTTTGGTTTATACTCCCCTGGTCATACCTTCCAGTATTCTAAGGTCTGGTGCCATAGAACTCTACATCCATTTTGCTAAAGATGCTTTAAGGTGGTGTTTTATTTTATCTGCAGATCCCTAGAGGAGATCTTAAATCAAATATATTTACAAATACTATTACTGTGTTAGGGTCATGGATTTTCTTTAAGAATAATGCACATTAATACACATAATTAAGTGTAACAGTTATATTTTGATAGCGTTCACCGTATCTAGCGCAAACAGTTAAAAGACAGAAAACTCACACCAGATTGCCAGACTGCAGGAATGTCTGTCTTAAGTGCTTGGTGAAGAAGGGATTTTGTTTTTTGCTTTTGTATTACAGTGAACAATAGTAAGAACTCTTTTGAATCCTATGCCCCAGTTCTAAGTTCTTTTAGTGCCATCACTGTTTTAGAATATAAGATATCAAAGTTTGCTGGTCAGGATGTACTCACAAAAGAAGTCAAGCTGTTTAATGAATGTCAGAATACCAGTGCACTGGAAGAATCTTATTTATAATCAAATTCGGTCTTTTGCTGTTGTAAACATAAGCTGTAAAAAAAGTTGCAAACTTTTTAGCTATATTAAACACTACTTAATGATCTATTAAATAAATTACAGTAGTTAAAAAATTACATAATTAATCCTAAAATTATTTTCAGTAAAAAATTCTTGTATGTATTTTTCAGGTAAAATTTTAAATTTTTGGAAGTCTAAATGTATAGAAACTAAAAAAAAAAAACAAAACTATTTTTTTATTTGTGTAACTTTTATTTCTTGTTTTGATGTGAATCTTTTCTTTATATAATATTTTAACATAATTTAATTGTCTAATACAGATAATAATCAAGAGCATGAATCTAGAGAAAAGTTTCACTTTTGCTGCTTGGCAATTAGCTTGATGTAAAGTGTGTTAGCATTGTTGGTGCAACGTGGAAAACCCATTAACAATGGGATGACCTTTTTCTTTCTTTATACAGTTGTCATTCAGCACCTGTAATGAGTATCTTGAGTTCCTGAGGGCCTCTACTAAAAAAGTATGGTAATTTCCAATGAGCATGTTGATGGCTGAAGTAGAGGTTTTGATAAATGAATATATTTTATCAGCCTTGCTCTCTGGGACCCATTAGGAAAGGTTTTACATTGTATATCCTTTAGCCAGTTTAAGATGAGGACATACATTGAAAATAAAGATAGCGCTGAAGTCCAAGCTGAATTATAGGACCACTCTTTTGCATAGAAAGGTAATATGATATAAAGAGCTCACAGGCAAATAAACAGTGTATGTAGCTCTACATAGTGCTCACAATGGATTAAATGTCCATGAAATGCAGTGAATTGACAAAGGTACTCAGTCACTATAGAGTGATCTATAGTCTACTTCCCTAAACCTTTTTATCTTAACCTCAAAGGGAAGAAAGTCTACTTATTCTTCTGGGGACTCAGGTTGTTTTAGCATGCAAATGTATTTTAACTACAGCATCTTTTGGGGGGAGATTTTAGAGACTTTGAAATAGCCCTCTTATTTTTGTAAGGCACATTAACATTTTCATACACTTGAGATAACCTACATGGAAATCATACGGGTTGGTGTTTTGATGCACAGATATCTATCATCTTGAGATTTTTGGGCAACAGTGTGATAGGAAGAGCTGTAAACAATTTGTAAAGAATTCAGAGAGGGATTTTTGCCACTATTTCTGTTTGTATGCAAACTGAAAGTACCCTCTTAGGATCAGAGTTGAACTGCATTTAGGAAGAGGTTGCTGTTCAAAATATAGCAAAAAAAAGTGACACAACTTTCCACAATGGGGAATCTATGGGTCAATTAGAAATAGAAAGTTAAATATTGCTTCTAAAGAGTTTTCATAAAACATGAGAAAGAAATCTCCAAGATAAGTGAAGAAGATAAAGCTGACCTGTAACAGAGCTGGGCAGGCAAGTGCATAAAAGAAAGATGGCAAGTGTCACTGGACAGCTGGCAAATGAGTAAAGATGCTGCCTCCCATCTTTCCAGAAGAGTTTTAAGGAGCAAAAGAATGAAATTGTCTGAGAGGGCAATGATGAAAGGCAGTTGATAGAGATCTTTCCTTAGATGCCTGACATTAATGGGTCTGTAATAGGCTTATTAGAATAAGTTATCTTTTGCTGAAATAAGTAAAGTTAAGCATTTATGTGAATAAGAAATAGAGTATCAGGACATATTAAAAAGGTAGGAGGCAAAAGTAAAATATTGAACTCTGCATTGATAGTCAGTTACAAATAGTTTGATCACAAAACATATGTAATTTAGCATTGTGGGACCATTAAATTATCTCCTTTAATATGATGTATTTCTTACACAAGCACATAATAATTATGCATGAGCACAGACATTAACATAAAGTTATGTGAAACGTTTCTATTTTTGTAGTAAATATAAATATTAATAAATATATAAATATAAATATTATGACACTTTTTAGCAGACGTTGCCTGTTTATATGGTTGAGAAACTCTTATGCTGGACATTTGTTTTTGTTCTTGAAGGCAAGTATGACAGCATATACCAAATAAAGTACTTTACTGATATATATCAGAAGATACATGCTACCAAAGTACTCTTTACTGGGTAGTGCAGAGGGGTGGAAGAAGAGGGTTTTTTTTTCATTTATTTTAAGATTTGAGAATTTGATTGGTTTTCAAAAAGTGTGGTTTATGTTTATGTCTACTGTGTTGCTCTCTGCCAAACCACTCATAAATCTCAGTAGCTGAAGCTTAAAATAAGGTAATTAAGCTATAAGAGTTTAGGATAAGGTTTGATTTGGCCAGGTTTCATCTTTGAAAGGGTTTGTTCAAAATATTTTGTGGATTAGTTGAATTCAGGATAATATTTTGACAGGCCTCTTTCTGGAGCACCTGACGCCTTGCTACAAGTCCCATTGTTACTGAATTCTGTGGGAAAGCTGTGACCTGGATCCAATAGTCATGGAAACATTGAGGAACCTGGACGCAGACAAGGGATTCCTGAATCTGGTATACTATGACTGCTCCCCTGGGATTCAAGATCCACAATTTGAGTGGCTTGACTATATCATAGAGCTTCTACGTCTGTTTCATGGAATTACAGAATGGTTGAGGGTGACAGTCATTGTATGGCTACGGGACTGGTGCCAAAGGCAGGGGTTTGGGTTTTTCAATCATAGGCTGCTATATGAGACACCTGATTTGCTGGTGGCAGGTGAGATACATCAGTCCCAGAGGGGGAGAAGGTTTCTGGGGCAGGAGTTAGCAGGGCTCATTGACAGGGCTTTAAACTAGGTAGGAAGGGGGAAGGGGAGATAACTGGGCCTGTTGGGGACAAGCCCAAGAGAAACATGCTAGGGCTTGAAGAATGGCAGACTAGGGAGAACTCTCAATCTATTCTTTCATTTGAGGTAAAGGGTAGTTGTTTAAACCCTGTCCTGCAGGGGAAAAAGGGTACCTGGGCAAGAGTTAGTAGAGCTCACTCACAGAGCTCTAGGGTAGATTTGAAGTGCGAGGGGGTTGTAGCTGGGTTTGAACTAGTGGGGCAATGTTCTAGTATGAATGAAGACCAGAAGGCCTCCCGCCTTCCAAGGGTGCCACTAGCGTGCTCAGCTCGCTCCCTGAAAAGCCTGTATACGAGTGCACACAGCATGGGGAATAAACAGGAGGAGTTAGAAGTCTGTGTGCGGTCTAAAGGTTATGACCCGGTGGCAATTACAGAGACATGGTGGGACAGCTCACATGACTGGAATGTGGTCATGGATGGCTATGTCCTTTTTAGGGAAGATAGATCAGCAAAGCAAGGTGGTGGAGATGATCTTTATGTGAAAGAGCGACTAGAATGTATTGAGTTCTGTCCAGGGGCAGATGAGGAGCAAGTGGAAAGTCTGTGGGTGCGAATTAAGAGACAGGCTGGTAGGGGTGGCACAGTTGTGGGGGTCTATTATAGACCTCCTGATCAGGACGAAGGAGTTGATGAGGCTTTCTACAGGCAATTGAAAGCAGCCTCACGACTACATGCCTTGGTCCTTATGGGGGATTTTAACTACCCTGATATTTGCTGGAAGACTTACACAGCCAGTCATTCACAGTCTAGGAGGTTACTCCAGTGCATTGATGATAACTTCTTAATGCAAATGGTGGACAAACCAACTAGGAGAGGAGCGCTGCTGGATCTGGTACTCACCAACAAGGAGGGTCTGGTTGAAGTAGTGACGGTCAATGGCAGCCTGGGCTGCAGTGACCACGAGATGGTGGAGTTTAGGATCTTGTGTGGGAGGAATAGAATACCTAGCAAGGACACATTTCTGGATTTCCAAAGGGCAAACTTTGGCCTCTTCAATCAATTGCTAAGGGAAGTCTCATGGCAAAGGGTACTAGGTGGTAAAGGGGCTCAAGATAGTTGGTCGGCATTCAAGAACCACTTCTTCAAAGCTCAGGATCAGAGTGTCCCAATGAGTAGGAAGTCAAGTAGGGGGGCCAAGAGACCAGCATGGTTAAATAAGGAACTGCTGGGCAAACTTGTACGGAAAACTAAGGCTGTTGGGAGGTCAATAAGAGGAACTGCTTGTTTAAACTAGTTGTCAGGTGTGTTTCACATCTGAAGTATTACATTTTTTCGCTTAACACTTAGAACAAAAATATGCATTAGAATTTGTCACTAACAGTATTGTCTGACGTGAAGAAATATGTAAAAAAATGTGTTGTTTTTTTTCTTTTATAATGTAGGTCTGAAGGAACCAAAGCAAATTTTACTTCTTCAGTAAAGAACAGTATAGCACAATAATATACAGATATCAAAACCTAGTAGAACCATAATATAAATATTGTTTAAGAGCAGGATACTAGTATGCTGTAGCCTCATTGGGCTTGTTTATCTTACTAAAGCATAATCCATTCACTTTAAAACATCTTAGAGCTCATTTTTTTGAGGTTCCTAATTGTATGATAAGGTACAAGAATGTAATGAGGTGGGTACACTATGAAGAGTTTAGTTATAATTTTTTTTTTTTAACAGAAAATAGGTTTGGCTGCAACATGATGTTAATAATAATTCTAAAATTGCTAATAGAGCTCTCCACAAGAAAATAAAATCTGACTGTTTTTGTAGCATTTTGATTTCTAAAGTTGCTTTTATTTTTATAGTGAATTCTTTGGAGACTTGACTGAAGAAATTTCATTTGCAGTAAAATTAGTGTTACCAGAAATATAGATATCATATATATTGCCCTTCCTGTGGATTTTATAGTGTCGGAGCTCAACTTGGATGACTTTGATTACTTTAGTGGAGGTTTAACTCATAATTTTCATGTGTAGTCTTTAAAGATTCAGTCTCAGCTAAGAGAGGTTATAAGCATTTCCAATAAAATTGTTTGTTTTGGGGAATTCTCATCTGCAAAAGACTGCAACTCACGCACTGAATTAAAAATGTGGAATAAGATTTTTGAATGGAATAAATATAAGCGACATCTGAGTGTTAACATGCTTGACACACAGCTGCAAGAGCTAATTTGTATAAGAAGGGCACTACAGGTTAGGAGTGTAGAAGAAGAGTACTGCCATAGGAAATGTTTGATGGTGTAAGGATATGTTGGTTTGTTCTTTGCTCAAATCTTTTTCAGTTAATTACTTTAAAAACATGGAATGCTTTTTTCCTTTTTTTTTTCTTTTTTTTTACAGCCATTTAGATCTAAGCTCTTTCTTTTCTGATCAGTGTTGTCATATTCTCTACCATTTTGTTTCCAATACTTTAATTTTAGTTTGTTTGAGACCAAGAGTTATATCTATATTTGAAAAATGCCTATGCTAATTCACATTTTCATAATACATTTTGTGTTTTGTATTTGAATGATGATCAGCATGATGTTATATTTTTATTTTACTGCTCTCCTTTCTATTTAAATTTCTGATATCATTGAAAGTCATAGATAGAATATGATTAATTCCCAAAGTTATAGAGAACTCCTGGCACTCATCGGGTCTTTCTTTGGCTATGAAAGCAAGTGTGTTTATAGAATACAATTTATAACAGGACACATTTGTTTGCATTTGGTAAATGAGTATTTCTCAAACCTGGAATGTGTTTATTTTTTCAAACCTGCAATGTGTTTACTGCAATATCTTTGGGTAAGGATTAATAATGGTGCCATATGCCTGTGTATTTCTGAACCAGGTGGCTGTCAATCACGTATAGGGGGCTCCAGATGAGCAGAGGTTCAGTTACAGCAACAAAAAATTCTCTTATAATATGCACATAGCACATCCTTGTTTTCTTTTTCTTTGACTTTCTTGTTCAGTTCCAAATACCATTTGGGTATCAAATATCTATTCTTAGGTGATCATTCAGTACTCAATAAATAGATATTTTAAAAATATATGATTAAAAGTCAGATGTTACTGAGCAAAGAACATCAATAATAACATAATTCTTTCTGCAGGGCTAGCTAAGTTGTTAATACTGTACATCTCTTGCAAGAATACAGAGACTAGTAGGTGCTCTATCATTTATTTCCCTAAACATCCATAGAATCATAGAATCACAGAATGGTTAGGGTTGGAAAGGACCTTAAGATCATCTAGTTCCAACCACCTGATATGGGCAGGAAAAACTCAACCTAGACCGTGTTGCCCAAGGCTCTTCCTTTCCTGGTGTTAATTTGTTCCTAAATTATGTAAGTAATTTTATATTTCCCACAATCTAAAGAAGAGTACAAGAAAGGGTTAAGCACAAACATACCTAGACAGTAAGGGTTGTTGACAATTTATTGTGGTATTCAGAAGTGTTAACTACATATCTTCTATGAGACCGAATATCAAATATGCAGGCTGAGCAAGAGACATAACAGAACTACTGAAACTCAACATACCACTCAAGTTGCTTTATTAAACGCATAATGATATTTCTATGAATGCTTCTGTCTGTTGTGTGCACTGTATAAATTACTAGTCCTAACAGGGGATAAGAACTTGGAGGGATTCAAGTTTAAAAAAAAATAAAAACTTCCTCTTGTTTCCTGTGAGAAATCCAAATCCAAAGTACCTGAAGCACTCTGGATTTATACATTATTTCTTAACTGTCTTTTACAAGCTCTGAGCCATGTTTTCTAAAGGTGCCTCTTGTGCAAAGCAAAATCTTAGTCTAGACTTTAAATGCCAGTCTAGAGCACTCTCTTACCAAATAGAAATTTCATAAATTTTGTTATATTGTTCTCCTAATTAGATTTTGTTTTCTTGTTTGTCTGATATATTTTTGGCTCATTTAAAGGAAAAAACTAAATTCTAAGTCAAAAATAAAGGGACATTTCCTCTAGAAATTCTATTTAAATAAAAAAGTTTTATATACATTTGGAAGTATATTTTCTTATTTATTACAAAATTTTGTCAGCATAAAGACTTCCCTAAGGGAAAAGGAAAATTAGTTGTATTCTGTCATCACTGGAGGTGGTAGTCTGAGGTCTAATAGTTCAGCTAAACATTTTTTCTTGATTTGAGCTGATAGAAAATAAATGTATTTCTTCATGAATGACCTGTCATCTCATGGACAGTTGAGTCTTTATTCATTATGCCCCCATTTTTCAATCAAGATAGTTTTCAAACTCTGCAGTTTAGAAAACATTTATTGAGGAGAAAAATGTGGTTCTTCATGCCTTCTGTATGACAGTATCTATGGCATGCTTGCATGAGATATTTAACTTCGAGCACCATGTTTTATTGGAAAGGCTACTATTAATAGATGCAAAGCAATTAAAAGCAGCTTAGTTCATAACTTTCTGTGATTTTCGTTTGCCCTCTGAACAGTTTTTCTCCTAATGAATTACTTATTCACAGTATATGGATCAATCCATGTTATCATCAGGAAAGAGAATGTCAACCTGACTAAGTTTGGTTGTTTCATACACAGTCAACTAATTTTGTAAAGTGAAACAATAGGTAAAGAAGCAAAATAAAAAAAAAAAAAGTATTCTAAAAGATTTACAAGGATTTCTTTTTTCTCCACAGGCTCCTTTTAGTGAAGCAAATGTAACCTGGATTTTGTCATGTGACCTTGGCACTTACTGTCAAGCCCTTCAGATAGCTGTTTGATTTGGCAAGGTTAAAATGTAAGTGAAATTTTAAACATTAAATCAAAACACTTTAAGAAAACAGAAACTTCTATATTTAGTAGCCATTGTTATTAATATTATGTATTAAAACATCTGACTTCTGCAAAGGTAGGGGCTCTTTGAATCTGTTTCAAAACATATTGCCTTGTTTATTTTTTTGTGGTAGATTCTTAGTTGAAAGTTGAAAATACCCACAGGAACTAGATAAGTGGAATTTTTCTCTATATGACTTGGTATCATCAAAACAAGAATTCAAGTTTTGAAATCTACTATATGTGACAAATGGCAAATGAAAAGCAGGGTGCTGTATAAAAGTCTAAAACACCTGCTCCATCTATGGATTTGCAAAAAAGGCAAGTGTAGTTCCTTGATTTGTTTGTTTATTTGCTTGGGTTTTGCTTGCTTGTTTGTTTGTTTGTTTCTAAAGTTGCAAATAAAGACTAGCCAACCTTAATTGAAATAATCAACTGATATGGAAAGAGTTAAATACGCACAAGGCTGACAAAGCTGTCGTGTCAGGGCTTGGTCATTTATATGACACTGGGTGTCTTTTGTGAAATAAGCCTCATGAAAGCCAGGGTTTTGCTAGACAGATTAGAGAAAGAAGAGCTATGTAATCAGTACTTTTCACTAAACATAACATGTAAAATTCTTCCTTAAAACATTAATATAAATCAAGAGAATTTAAATGCATGCTATATTAATCAACATTTCTTTTATAACTCAAAAAAAGACATTTTTCATCCTTTACATTTTTGTGGGTTGGATATTGCCTCAAGGAGAAAGAAAGTTCATGAATAATTTAAAAATCACCAGTTTTGTCTCTGATAATATCAAAGAGAAAGGCTTTCAAAGCTTGTTATATGTAATATGTTCCAAGTAATATTGTTTGTTAAAAGAAGTCTATTCTCTTGTACTGGGGTCCCCGGTATGATAAAGACATGGAGTCCAAAAGGTAACCATAAAAATGATCAGAGGACTGGATCACTTCTCCTGTGAAGGTTGAGAGAGTCTGGTCATTCAGGCTGGAGAACAGACTTAAGATGTTATTGCTGCATTTCAATATATAAAGGTGGGTTATAAGTTAAGATCTAAAAAGACTTTTTACCAAGGCCTGTAATGACAGGACAAGGGCCAATGATTTTACATTGAGAGAGGGTATGTTTCGATTGAAAGTAAGGAAGAATTTTTCTTTATGAGAAGGGTGATGGGACTCTGGAATAGATTTCCTAGAGAAGCTGTGGATGCCCCACCCCTAGAAATGTTGAAGGTCAAGGTGGACAAGGCTTTGAGAAACCTGGTCGAGTGGAAGGTGTCCCTGCCCATGGGAAGTAGGTTGGACCAGGTGATCTCTGTGTGTTCCTTACAAACCAAACCATTTATTCTACTATTCTACTGTGTTTATGAAAACACTTGGAAAACATTCCTCATCTTTATAAAGAATTCCAAAGTCCTGATAAAAATTGTACCCTTGGTAATGCAAAAAAAGGTTGACTGACTCAAAAAAAAATGTAAGCTGCTATTTATAAAACATTTTATTACAATGTTTTGAAGAAAACTTCTTTTCTTAAATGCCATATCAATATTATGAACACCCTTCCATCTTCCGTTATTCTTAGGATTGACTTCGTTATCCATTAATAATCATATAATCTCTGAATGGTTAGGGTTGGAAAAGGAACTGAAGGTCATCTAATTCCAGCCCCCTGCCATGGGCAGGGACATCTCATACTAGAACATATAGCCCAAGGCTCTGTCCAGCTTGGCCTTGAATACTGCCAGGGATGGAGCATTTACCACTTCTTTGGGTGACCTGTTCCAGTGCCTCACCACCATCACAGTAAAGAACTTCCTTATATCTAAGCTGAACTTCCCCTGTTTAAGTTTAAATCCATTAACCCTTATGCTATCGCTACAGCCCCCGATGAGGAGTCCCTCTTTGCCATCTTTGTAGGCCTCCTTCAGATACTGAAAGGCTGCTATGAGGTCTCCAAGCAGCCTTCTCTTCTCCAGGCTGAACAGCCCCAGCTTTCTCAGCCGGTCTTCATACAGGAGGTGCTCCAGGCCCCTTATTATCCTCATGGCCCTCCTCTGGACTTGTTCCAACAGTTCCATGTTCTTTTTATGTTGAGGACACCAGAACTGCACACAGTACTCCAAATGAGGTCTCACAAGAGCAGAGTAGAGGGGCAGGATCACCTCCTTCGACCTGCTGGTCACACTCCTTTTGATGCAGTCCAGGATACGCTTGGCTTTCTGGGCTTGTAGCACACACTCATGTTCATGTTCATTTTCTCATCAACCAACACCTCCAAGTCCTTCTCCACAGTGCTGCTCTGAATCTCTTCTTTGCCCAACCTGTAGGTGTGCCTGTTACTCCCATCACCGAGGTGTAGGACCTTGCACTTGGCATGGTTAAGTTTCATGAGGTTGGTATTAGCCCACCTTACAAGCGTGTCAAGGTCCCTCTGCCTTTAATGTCTTTTTGACTAACTCATAATGATATCAGAGATCTGTTTTAATCTTTTTATTTTCCTGTTAACTTCTTTTTACCATTATTCTTATTTTATATCCGCTTTAGTCTCTTCTGTTGATCTTTTCGTTATTGACATAAAAAGTAAAAGTTCAATTCATAACACTAGCAAAATAAATTGTTGAAAGCTTTGTTTTTTCCGGGAAAATAATATCTGTCTTGTCATGCCTTAAAGATGTGTCATGCATGTGTTGCCTCTTCAAACATTTTACTGACCCATCATTATACTTACATTTTAAGTCAAAATTAGAAATCTTGTCAAAAATATGAAAACATGCAAATCTATAGAATAAAAACTCCAGGGTTAAGATGCATTTATTCTGAGCAATCACACTGTGAAAAATTTGCTAAGTGAATGTTCTAAGAATTTTTATCTTGAGAATTTTAACAGTTTCTACTGGGGGTTTGGTGTGTAATTCTAGCTAAAGGAAAAGGGAACTGGATACTTCAGTGGAATGAAATCAATTATTACACAAGGCCTGTCTTCACTCAGTCCATTATAGGTATCAGTATTAAAAAATAGCATAGTTCTCTGTCAAACTCTAATATACTTTTTAGAAACAGAATTCAGGGAATGTGACTGAACATACTTCTGTCTCAAACTCATAAGCAGAGTAAAAATCATCATAATGAAAAACTGAAGCCTAGAATAATAGTAACACTAATTGTGTGTAAATATTAGTGCCAAGAAATTGAAAGTGGAGAAAAGTTTCTGGAGGAAAAAAAGATATTACCCCTACTGTACCAAATTATTAGGATATTGGAACCACAGACCTAGTATTAAGGTGATGTTTTTTAATCCAGATTACTGTCAGTTAATTATTGAGAGATTTTTTATTACTTTTATATCTTTTTGAAACACACATTAATACCTCCTGACAAAACTGGGCCTAATAAGAAGCCAATAAGACTCTAAAATCATTATGCAAATTTATGATCCAGATAAATAGAACAAGTCAAAACTTGAAAAATAATTTATTGGATGAAAAGAAATTAAGGATTACTTAGGAACCTGACATTCATTTAGTGTTAGTAAGAATTATCATCAGTTATTCCACCTCTAGTATTTGTGGCAATCAACACTGATAATTTTTTAACAAGATTATGGAGACATGTTTCTGTTCTGTATTCCTTTTCTAAAGCCTTTGCTACCCATTAGTAGTAGCTCATTTTTAAGATAGATAAATTTATTTGCAAATAGATTCTTGCTTTTTTAATTTTAATGTAGTTTTCCAGTACTTGAGTTAAAGACACTGTTAGAAATCTGCTGACACTCATTTTTTTCTAGGCCATTGAATTTCACTTGCACTTGACTTCATATTAAGTTATGAATAAAAAAGAAAATATGTAATTCAACAGAGAAAACAATTTCCCTGAAATAATTGTCAGTATAGAATCATAGAATCATAGAATAGTTAGGGTTGGACAGGACCTTAAGATCATCTAGTTCCAAGCCCCCCTGCCGTGGGCAGGGACACCTTACGCTAAATCATATCACCCAAGGCCTCGTCCAATCTGGTCTTGAACACTGCCAGGGATGGAGCATTCACAACCTCCCTGGGCAACCCATTTCAGTGCCTCACCACCCTAACAGGAAAGTATAGGAATATTTTGGCAATATCAGTATTTTACTTATATGTTAGGAACACAAGACGTACTTTTTCAAGTGGTAAATTTGCTATTCAGTCTTCGTGCATTGCAAAACTAATTCCAATTCATGCTCTCTCTGGTCATAAGAAGAAACATGACAAATCTTTATTATATTTAGCTACAAGTCATTTAGTTTCCCTAGTTTTTTATTATATATAATCTTCTTTATCTATCTTCCAGTTTTGTATTGCACTGCATTTTGAATAAAATAGTATCTGATGCATCTAATGTAAAAATATAATATGAATATATAATGTAAGTGCTTGCTTTTTTTTTTTTTTTTTAATTTGTGGGAGTTAAATCCTTAATGGAATGGATTTGTCATATGAAATGACTTTCTGGTTTCTATTTTGATAGGCTTATGTATAGCTCCTAATAAAATCACCAACACCTATATCCATCTAATATTGCATACACCAGAGAGAAAGATATACAAAATTGAAATGTGCAACATATTTTACTTGATTGGCTATAAAGTCCCTGATGCATTTCAGGAGGTGAAAATAGTGTTTCTTGGTGTATTTCAGAAATAAATCCTTTATATCTGATTAAAATGCAGATGAGCATCATAAACTATTGTAATTTGAAAGGGTTGATCTCCTGATACAATCTTCTTCGATCTGCTTCAGGTGCAAAGCTTAGAGGGAATTTGCTGCAATTACTGAATGTAGTTTGGGTTCAGGTGCAATCCAGCAACCTGAAAGTCCCTATGTGAGCAAAAGCTCCTTTTTAATACTTCTGCTGTTTCTGTTACTTCAAAAATCCTGAAACTTTATAATAAAATCCTTGTTAGTTATGAGAAGATATGCAACTGCTAGTGCAAATCTGAAGGAGAACAACTGAAAAATCTGACTCTGAGGTTAGGATCTAATCTCACATTTAAAATCTTAGAATACTGATAATACTGATCCAATAATTTATAGTTCTTAGGCGGTTTACTTAATACACAAAGAAATATATAAAAAAGCTTAAAGGCTTTTATTTCTCTGTGCTTTGCAGACCTTCTCTAGATACTACCAACTGGTGGCTAAGATCTTGTATTATGGAATTGCATTAAAAATCTTGTTTAGAGAAGGGAAAGGATTACAAACTCCCATCTCTTAACATTGTTGTTTTAAGGACCTAAAGGCAGCTTGTAGAGCCTTGATTATATTAGAAAAATCAATAAATGTGAACTTTGGCATACCTACACTTATAAACTAGTAGAAGGGGACAAACTTCTTGGAGTAATGGTCACTAACCAGAAGAGACAAGGAGGTGAAGAGTTATACTATTAGAAGTGTGTGAGAAAGAAAAATGTTATCCAAAAAGTCATTTCCTAATTAACAGATGTTGAATAAAAACAGCAATAGTTACCTTTCTGTTTTCTTAATATCTTTTTTGTTTAGTAGGAAGAATAAGAAAACTACCTTTTTAGTAAAACATTGTACACAGTATCTGCAAAACAAATGGTCTGCTTTGAAGTCTGGCATGAAATTTAGGGATCAGCAGTGGTTTGACATTGAGAAATTAAGCTCAGTTATTCAGTGGCAGGAAACTGTACTCAATGAGCAGTGAAATACATATAAAACATTCAGCTTGTAAAGAACAGTATTACTTTGTAAAATGGTTGCCGGTCAACAGGAGCTTTCTTTATAAATTTTGTTATTGGAAAAGTCATTGAATATTCTATTCACTCTCTTTTCAGTTAATTTTTTTGGTAGCCTGAATGTCATCACATTGTAAACTGACTTCCCAAAAGTGTTCTTTTTTTAAGAACTTCTGAAAAAGTCCAAATCTTCAAATTTTTATTACATTTTTTTTATGACCCTTGGGGTTATATGGTCATATTTATGTCCTGAGCAAGGACTCTCCATGATAGATCACTACATTCTTGAAAACTAACATGCTGTATCTCAGGCTGCTGGACTGAAAAGATAATTAATATGGAAGAACAGAAAATAGATACAGACAGTAACAGAAACATTCTTAAAGATGAAAGAAATTAAATATTGAGTAATAGAAACTTGATTTTTCAGAGTGCATCACCCAGTGAGTATGTGTACTTTATACAGGTAATTTATTACATTTTTTTTTATACAGGTAATTTATTATTATTTAACTTTATACAGATAATTTGTTACAGATAATTTTATCACTGATAATAACTAAAACCCAATACCTCTTTAAAAGGAGAAAACATCAAGGGAAAATATCTATGTAGAATTAAAAACAAAGATCTAGAAAATATATTATGATTATCTTTTTTCTCCTTTAAAAAGATATAGAATAGGATACGGCTGATCATTTCTGGGTCTATGAGGAAGTAACCTGATCTTCCTAGTATTTAACTATTACATATAAATAAATATTAGCAGTGTTTTGGGTTTTCTTTCTTTTTTTTTCTATTCCTATCACCAGTGATGACAGTTGCAAAGCAATAGCGTACTTATTGTTCTAAAATATTTTTTTCTTGATTTCAATATATGATTTCTATTAATATGAAGTATAAATCCAACCTACACATGCACACACACACATATACATGTACATATGTACATACATATATATATATAAACCCTCAAAATAACTAGATTGCAGAGCATTGATATATATGAGCAAATCTAACAGCACACTGGTGATACCAGTTTTTTTTCTGTACTTCCTTTTGTATTCTTATCTGTATATTACTTCTGGATCTGTTGTACCACAATGTACTCATATGACCCCTTCATGAATTAATTCAATGCAGTAATTTCAGATCATACCATAGAATATAAAATAAAAAAAAAGAAAAAAAGAAAGAAAAAAAAAGAAAAAACAAAGAAAAAAAAGTCTCAGAGGGTACTTTAATGCCACAAGAGAGGAGGTAAAAAAAACATGGCAGGATTGGGGTAGAGACATGGAAAAATGGAATGCAACGACCATTAATAAAAAAAATTGAACACTGGAATGAACCACAAATAAGGTGAGTTTTTTCCAATTTTATTTTTTTTAAACAGTTTGTTTCAAGGTTTGGTTACTTAGTCTTTAGCTTTCCTGAAATTCCAGACATTCTAAAATTCTATGAACAATCTATATTTTTACATTTTTATATCAAGACTATTTTTCAAGTCACAATTGTTTTTACAAAAGAAAAACGAAACCCAAACAACAGAACGACACAGAAACCTTAATTGTTTAAATTTTTCTAGTAATGAATAAATTTTTTTCAGGTGTTATGGGAATATCTTACTGGTTCAGAATAGCAAATAAGGCATTCACTATGTCTCTAGATAAATATATTAGTAGAAATTCATGTCAAACACAAGAATTATACCACAGTTTTGATGATTTGAATGTCTACTGCAAAAGTCAAAAAATAACATTAAGTGCTTTTTTTTATAGTCAGTTGTTACTTTACAATCCTTCAGTCAGATTCATAATCTTTCTTATTTATTTTATTAAGATATCTTGGTGAAAATGGAATCTCTGAAGTGGAGGTGACATTCGTTGTGAAATATACTGAGCAAGCAAATCAGACGTTCAGGAGTTAACATGTCTGTAGTTGCATGTTTTGCCGATTCATTAAAAACAAAGATCACCACCACCTTCATCGTCATCACTTGTCCACAGTTTTCAGAGTTGTTGAAGGATTGGCGGGGGGGATTTGTCATTATTAATTTCTTGTTCAATAGTAACACTTATTTAGTAAATTATTATTAACTCTAATTCTGTAATTTGTTAGATCTTTAAAATATGTTATGTTTATGTTATTTTTTCTCATTTTAATTTACCAAATTTCTGTCTCGGTTTCTATGTGATTCTAATTTCTGAAATCTGGAAGGGCAAAAGCATTTTATACAAAGAAATAGATCATTGAAATCTGCATGTGTTTTCAATAGTTGATAATACTAAATCCTACTTAATTCATTAGTTTTAATTAAGAGGCTATGTTTTAAAAATGCACATTAAGGATAGTTTAAACTATAGCATAAAAGCAGTATTAGAGTTGTCAGAATTTTTATATTAATACATGCATAGCATTTTCAGTCTACCTTCCTTGCCAGGAGAAATTTTCTTTTGAAGTCATTGAACTTCTTAGTTTAAATATCTCATCTTATATTTAAAATGATAATGTGACATGAAAGTGGAGTCTCCAAGTGACCTGACATTTGAACTTTTAAACATTTATTTTTATTAAAGCATGGAAACAAACTTGTAAATTTATAAGAAAACAAAAAAAAAACCAAACCAAACACTACCACTCCCCCCAAAGAAACCACAAAAATCCTCCAACCCAAACCAAACAGAGAGGTGTGAAAATTCACAGCACAAAATGTGTGAAAAGAGCCTGAGCTCCAGAACCCACAAAACTCGTACACTGACCAAAGTCTAACCACTGGCTGGGCTTAATGGGTTGTGATTGACAGGTTGTCTTAAAGCCAAATTGTCAATTTTCTGTTGCTAACTGTATTATAATAGTTGCTGCCCTCATTCCAGTTACTTATGAGGAGCTACCTAATAAAAGGATAAAGTGTTCCAATATTGAATGAGTGGTAAATTACTCATTTCAATTACAATGTATTTATAGCTAAAATTTATTCTTTCAAAGGGTATGTTTATACTCCATTGTTTTAAAATGAAACAGCATTTATTGTTTCTCTTTACCTGTTGTTTTGTGCATTTACGGAAAGAATAATTCTAGTATCAAGTATGCTAAAGCAATCTTGTTTTCAGAAGTCACTATCATGCATTTGAGACTGCATACATGAAAACTCATTCTTACGTTATTCTTCAGAATGCACTGTAAATAATTTATCTATTTTAAGTTGCAGAATAATACAAAAATAAGGAATTCTGATGATGATTAGGCTTTTATCACTCAAACTGATGTAAATAATAAAAATTTTATGCTTCATTAGCTTACTCTTTCTTTCTTCATTTTTTTCCTTATGAAGGAAGACCATTTACTGAAGTTTCAAATGCAGCCAGCTTTAATGCAGAACACAATTTTTATTTTTTTAAACACAATAAATATACTGCTATAAATTAAATGATCATTAAAATAAACCTCCCAAACTTTAAAGTTATATGAGCTGAGAAACCAGCACAGTCAGATGGTAGGATTACACAGTGAAAAGAGGCAACTTGGGCCCCTTTTCATTAAACAGAAAGTTTATTTCAGATTCTTGCATCTTCACAAATAAGTTCAGGTTGACTTCAATGAATATGTGTTCATATGGGATCTACAAATGAAATCATTCAATAGAAAAGCTAAGTTTCTAATGCTTCAGCAATCAGATTACTATATTATAGTTTTTAATAAAATGCTATTACTATCTACTAGACAGGGAAGAAATAGTTTCATGAAACTTTTTTTTTAATGTTATGAAAGGCAGGTTTAATGCTTTGTACAGTCGTAGGTCTTTAACGTGAATTAATACCACATGTTGATTTATGACTGACAGTGATCTGCCAAATAATACGAGAATATTAATAACTTTTCTTCTATTTTATAAATGCAGTTTAGATTTTGTGAAACATGCTGGATTCAAAGCCCTGGTAACAAAGTCTTGAAAATAAATCACAGTACATTTCTATAGGCGAATTTCTTTATATTGCCCACCATTTCAAGTCAGAAAAGTGTGGGTAACTCACTAGAAATAACACAGTGGGAGTTCTCTACATTTTATTCTTAGAGTCGCAAGATATTTTGTATTGGAAGAGACCTTCAAAGGTCATCTAGTCCAACAGCCCTTCAATGAGCAGGGACATATTCACCTAGATCAGATTGCCCAGAACCACATCCATCCTGGCGTTGGAATTTTTGAAATATGCCTGCTTAAAAATATGTGAAATTTGTCAAATAAACCCCTGCAGTTTTGTGTGATAATAGCGTTGCCTTACCCAGCAAAAATGTATTTCAATGTATTAAAGTCTATATTGCATTAAATTACCCCATTATATTATGCTATTAGCAGAATCACTGAATCACAGAATGGCTGAGGTTTGAAGGGACCTCTGGAGGTCACCTGGTCCAGACCCCCAGCTCAAGTAGGGCCACATGCAGCTGGTCAACCAAGACCGTGTCCTGATACTTAACGGAATATCTCCAAGGAGGGAGACTCCACAGCCGCTCTGGGCAGGCTGTGTCAGTGCTCAGGCAACTTCACAATAAAAAGGTCTTTCCTGATGTTCCAGCAGAACCTCCTGTTTTCCAGTTTGCGTCCATTGTCTCTGGTCCTGTCACTGGGCACCACTGAAAAGAGCCTGACTCCACCCTCTTTGCATTCTCACTTCAGGTATTTGTATACATTGATAAGATTCCCTCTGATCTTTGCTTTCTCCAGGCTGAACAGTCCTGTCTTTCTAGACCTTTCCTCATAGTAGAGGTGCTCCAGTCCCTACATCTTTGTAGCCCTTTGCTGTACTCTCTTCAGTACCTTTTTATCTCTCTTGTACTGGATAAAGTACTCAAGGCATGGTTTCACCAGTGCTTAGTGGAGGGGAAGAATCCCCTCCCTTGACCTTCTGTCAATGCTTTGCTTAAGCACTTCAGGACACCATTAGCCTTTTTTGTGGCACCACATTGACCATGAGTCACTATGTGCCCTTGCTACTTCAGAGAGTCACCTCAACCTGTTAATTTCCCAGAGACAATCCGTTTTTTTCCATAATGGTGACTTGTGGGCAGTTCCTTGCTTACATGGGGGTGACCCCTCCAGAACTCTATTTTGTTGATTTTGCATTCCCTTTCATTCACATAATTCCAGACCCTTTGCTTGTCAATCCTGTCCATCACTTCTTCACAGGGCTGTCAGTAACTGTCTCCCTCCCCCATCATTCCTAGTTTAAAGCTCTCCTTACTAAAACTTTCAGCTGTCTCCAAATGCTTTATCATAATACACTGTGTTGTATGAAAAGATAGAAAATGGCCATCAAAAATAGAGGTAGACCCACAAGTTACTGCAATTTGTTCCTGAGACTACTGGTGAGCTCTAGCCATACTAGTACAAAGGCTCCAAGAAAATGGCTGTAAATCAAGAACATTTTCATAAAGACTTCCATTGTTTATATGACTGTTGATTCAGCTTTAAGCATATCATGTGTAATCAAATCTGACTTTGCAATTATGTAAAAGAATAAACAACTTGAACTCAACCAATCAGAAAAAGCATGTATCATCTTCATGGATTCAGGATCTATAAAACCTTATATGCACAATATTTCCTTATCTCTCTACAGATATATCTTTCTTTGAAGATTTTTATTCACCTCCTCTTTCCTTAAAGCTCTGATTTCTTTCCAGATACTAACCAAGTAATGCAGAATAGTCCATATAAACCACAAATATTTACATAACACTTGAAAATATCTGAAATATTCTTTATAGCACTTAATTAAAAAAATCAAATTGAAAGTAGGGAATAGACAAGACAATTTGTGCTTATTAAAACTAAATAGCCTTTGAAGAATTGTCACAAATAATTAAGAAAGTAAGGGAAATGTCATCTAATTGAAGAGAAAGGTGATTTACAGATCAGTGTATTTGTTCTTTAGCACATCACAGCCTATTAAAAATTGGAGTTTTCAAAGCCTTAGCTCCTTAATACAATTATCTAAGACACAAGGTGATTGAATTGAACTTTGCCAGATCAATTGCTTATTGATTGATTGATGGCTTCGCTTTGTGAGCGAAGATTTGGGAAGGGCTTTAACCATGCTTACTACAAGAGCGATGTCCAAGGGCATATGGGATATGCAAATCTGGTTGGAAAAAACGGGTGCTTAGGCAGTCAGGAAGTTTCCGACCAGGACTGTCATCTCCTGCGCGATCTCGAGCGACCCATGAGCTGGTCTGCCCGCATGCAAGGTTGAATCTGCAGCTACCCATGCACCTTGACACCTACCGTTTCGATCCTTGCCTGTCCATACAGACAAGTGAGAGTGAGCCCTTCCAGCCTGTGCACTGGATTTTCTAGGTGAAGCGCAGCTTGCGCAGAACTGGCCCCACCCTTTACGCCTGAGGTTTAACTGCCACAGCCTAGCTAGCTAGGATGGTGACAGCAAAGTCCACAGGTCATAGGTTCTGTAAGAGTGTCCTTCTCTTTGATGGAAGACCATAAAAAGCTAGACGAGCTCCATCAGCCCTGGTCTGAAGATAGTTTTCCTTCTCCTATGAGGTGGGCCTGTCTTCGTGTCCTGGGTTCAGCAGTAGCAGTCATTTTTCTCCTTCTTGGTAGCTGATGCAGTGCTGTGTTTTGACTTTCGGCCTGGGAACAGAGCTGAGAGCAATGTTTTGGTTTGGCCAAGGACTTTGTGAGCCTCATGCTCTGCCAGGG